>NC_069499.1:1551939604-1552284604 GCF_027579735.1 Bombina bombina | reverse complement strand
AAACATGGGTTAGCATTGCTCCCTCGTAGTATCGTGTCACTGACGGAGAAGCTATGCCCCCATGGACTTGGGGAGCTGAAGCACTCTGCGCGACTCTGGGAGGTTTATCCATCTAAATAAATTTAGTAAACCCGCTCTGGAATTGGAGAAGCAGGTGTCTCGGTAAGTTAATGGGAAGGCAGCGGAATAGGTACGTCAGCCTGGGGAGGAACGACATCTTCAACGCCGCAATCCTACCTAGCCAGGAAAAATGTTGGAGATTCCAGTCCTTCCTCAGGGAGCGGAGGGAGGTTAGGAGAGGAAGATAGTTATCTTTAATTGTTTGTGGGAGGCTACTAGAGATCCTAATACCCAAGTGATGAACAGAATGTTCGGTCCAATTGAATTTATAGGTTTCGGTGAGGGGGGCTAATTGTGTACTAGTGAACCCTTGCGTGTACACTTGCGTTTTTGACAGGTTTAATTTGTAATAAGAATGGGCCCCGAACGTGGTGAGCAAATCTAGAAGTCTGGGGATCCCCCGCTCAGGATGGGACAGAAAAAGGGTAACATCGTCGGCAAAAAGTGCGATTTTGTGCGAGGTGCCCCACAAAGTGACACCTTTGATGTGGGGGTCAGACCTAATCTGCTCAGCCAAAGGTTCTATTGAAAGAGCAAACAAGAGCGGCGAGAGGGGGCACCCCTGCCTGGTCCCATTGGTGATAGAGAAAAGAGAGGAGTGAAAGCCCAAGCCTCTCACAGAGGCGGTAGGAAAGGAGTAGAGAGCTTGAACTGCCGCTATGAAATCTGGAGGGAAATGGAATCTCTCCAGGACTGCCCAAAGGTATTGCCATCTGACCCGGTCAAAGGCCTTCTCAGCGTCAAGAGAGATGACCGCGAGCGGCCTCCCGAGTCGTGAGGCGGATGTGAGTATGTTAAGGAGACGCCTCGTGTTGTCGGGACCCTCTAGAAGGGGGACAAATCCTACCTGATCCGGGTCAATAAGGGAAGGTAGAAGGTTGGAGAGACGATTGGCCAGAATCTTTGAGTAGAACTTAATGTCTGTGTTTATCAAAGAAATGGGCCTGTAACTCGCGCAGAGCGATGGGTCCTTGTCCGGCTTAAGGATGGTGATAATGTTAGCCTCAAGAAATTCACTCCAAAGCTACCTTCCTTTCTAGCCAAGTTATAGAATTTTAGCAGTAACGGGGCAAGTTCCTGGGCATAGGTCTTATAGAAGTGGGCCGGGTAACCGTCCGGGCCAGGGGCCTTAAAAGACTTTGCGTTCTTAATAACTCTCAAGACCTCTGGAAGAGAGAAGGGGGAGCTCAAGACATCTCGTTGTTCTGGGGCCAGAGTGGGTAACGATAGAGTCTTAAGGTAAGTTTCCAATACCTCTTGAGAAGAGGATCTAGGAGACTCAGCCGTGGCTATATTGTAGAGCTTGGCATAGTAGTCGGCAAACGCCTCACCTATCTGGGACGGGATTTGGAGATGAGATCCCGATGATTGAATGGAATGGATCCTGGATGCCCCTAATCTTTTCCTAATTTTGTTTGCCAGCAGAGTATCGGCTTTATTACCTTTATAGTAAAATAAGTGTTTGAGCTTGGTGAGGTTAAGTTGGGTTCTGCATAGTTCGATCCTGGATATGTGGTCAATAATTTGAGAGGTAGTCTCTGCCGAAACTGTAACTCTATTGCACGCCTCTAGTTGTCTCAACTTAATATGGGCCTGTGAGAGAGTAAGGCCTGCCTGCTTTCTAAGATGCGATTGTTTAGTGATAAAAAGACCTCTAATTGTCGCTTTAGCCACGCCCCATAATGTGTCGTCCCTAACCGAAAGATTATCATTAGTTTGAATAAAGTGGGTGATATCTCTACGGAGTTCCTCCCTAAAGGGTATGTCCTCTAGAATCTGGTGGGGCAGTCTCCAATTAGGTCTAATATGAGTGGGTGCAACTTTTTTTACTTGCGTATAACAGTTTACCAGAGCTCTGACGTCCCTCTATCCGGACGTCAATTGCGCTCAAGCAAACGCAAATTGCAAATTGCGCTAGAGCATGCAATTTTAATTTTCTAATTTATTCTTTTTATCACATTTTCTTTGTTCTGTTGGTATCTTTATTTGAAAAGCAGGAATGTAAGCTTAAGAGCCGACCCATTTTTGGTTCAGTACCCTGGGTAGCGCTTGCTGATTGGTGGCTAACACCTTTTATAACTTTTATGCGCAATATTATAGGGCAATAAGTACAAGTAGCACTTTGCTATTTGCAAACCATTTATTTTTTCAAAATTAGCAATAGTTACATTGTAACACTGATATCTGTCAAGAATACCTGAATATCCCTTGACATGTATATTTATTTTTTTAGTAGATAACCCAATGTATTGATCTAGGCCCATTTTGGTATATTTCATTCCACCATTTCACCGATAAATGTGATCAAATAAAAAAAAATTGTTAACTTTTTCACAATTTCAGGTTTCTCACTGAAATTATTTACAAACAGATTGTGCAATAATGGCACAAATGGTTGTAAATGCTTCTCTGGGATCCCTTTTGTTCAGAAACAGCAGACATATATGGCTTTGGCATTGTTTTTTGGCAATTAGGCGGCCGCTAAATGCCGCTGCGCACCACACTTGTATTACGCCCAGCAGTGAAGGGGTTAATTAGGTAGCTTGTAGGGTTAATTTTAGCTTTAGTGTAGAGATCAACCTTCCACCTGACACAACCCACCCCCTGATTCCTCCCTGACCCCTTTTCAAACAGCTCTCTTCCCTTCCCAACAACTGTCACCCCATCTTAAAGGGACACTGTACCCAAAATATTTCTATTGTGATTCAGATAGAGCATGCAATTTTAACCAACTTTCTAATTTACTCCTATTATAAATTTTTCTTTGTTCTCTTGCTATCTTTATATGAAAAAGAAGGCATCTAAGCTTTTTTCTTGGTTCAGAACTCTGGACAGCAGTTTTTGATTGGTGGATGAATTTATCCACCAATCAGCAAGGACAACCTAGGTTGTTCACCAAAAATGGGCCAGCATCTAAACTTACATTCTTGCATTTCAAATGAAGATACCAAGAGAATAAAGAAGATTTGATAATAGGAGTAAATTAGAAAGTTGCTTAAAATTGCATGCTCTATCTGAATCATGAAAGAAAATTTTTGGGTACAGTGTCCCTTTAAGTAAAAAAACATAAATTATGCTTATCAGATAATTTCCTTTCCTTCTGCACAGGGAGAGTCCACAGCTGCATTCATTACTTGTGGGAAATACAGAACCTGGCCACCAGGAGGAGGCAAAGACACCTCAGCCAAAGGCTTAAATACCTCCCCCTCGTCCCTCATCCCCCAGTCATTCTGTTGAGGGAACAAGGAACAATAGGAGAAATTTCAGGGTGAAAAAGGTGCCAGAAGAAAACAAATTAAATTAAATTTAGGGCCGTCCAACAGAGAACACAGACGGGAGCTGTGGACTCGCCATTTACAGAAGGAAAGTAAATTATCTGGTAATCATAATTTATGTTTTACTTCTTAATACAGGGAAAGTCCACCGCTGCATTCATTACTTGTGGGAAATTATAGCCAACCTACAGAGGACACTGAATGATAATGGGAGGGTAAAAAAGAAGAGGCAGCCCAAATCTGAGGGCACCATAGCCTGAAACAAACCCATTCTCCTGAAGGCTGCTTTAACAGAAGCAAAGAAAAAAGTAACAATAATGCTAGGAGGACCGAGTAGCCACCCAACAATCAGGACCATAGAGATCTCATGCCAGAGACCCAAAAAGGACGTCACTGCTCTCAAACTGAGCCATAACCTCTGAGGAGGCTAGTGTCCCGCTGGCACAGAGGTCAAGTTTTAAAACACTTCTCCATAAACTATAAGGAAGTCAACTAGGCCTCCCAAAACTTTGAACTTCCCAGATACGAATATATGACAGAGAGAAACTGTCTATTCTAATGTAGTCTGAAAAGAACACCAAGGCATGATTCCCAGAAAAGGGAGGAACCCTTCCCATTTAGAAAGGGAAAATGACAACAAAATAAACAATATTAGGGAGAAAAAAACTAACCAAATTCATAAATAGCCTTATTATAAAAGAAACTCTAATAAGGAGTACGTATTGCAAGATTGCAACACAGAGACTAAGGCACGTAGAAAACATTCTAAAGACGGAATAAGTCATTGAAGAAAAAATTCAAGGACCACCTCCTGCACAGGTACCAAAGTAACCCAATGCCACCCCCTAAAAAAACAAATCTAAACTCCAGGAATGAGCAATAGATTAAACTCACCGGCCTGACCGCAGTCATCGCCCTAACCAAAGGAACTGAACACCTGAAAGTTCAATGAACCTCCGGGACAGAATAACACAAACAGTATAAAGATAGAGAAGCAAGAGCGCTAAAAGCTAAAGGTGGATACAGATATGTCCAGATCAAAGTAGTAAATGGAGATTGTTCAGTATATACCTATAATAACAGCATTATATTACCATAGGATATAGAAACAATGGAAAAGATAATATAGTATATCAAAAGTGACTTGTGCCAAACAATTTTAATTACACATAAACCAACACAAATAATAGACACTATGAATACTAGTTAAAAACGGACGTCTCCGTTAACTTAAAAATAGGTTGCCACCATATCAAAAACTGTAAAAACAAGATTGTGATCCGTTGACTTTGTATGTTCAAATAACGTACTGTTTATGTACATATAAAGTTCCGCAAAGTAAATTGCTTGCTAGCAAACGTAGGCTTACCCCCAGGCTGTGTTCACTCTGTGTCCTCCGTGAGTGAGATTACAGCCGTGACGGGATGACGTCACTTTTGTAGGCGCTGTCTCAGATCGGCCGTCTGATTGGTCCTGGTTGTGATCAGCATGAAAAACTGATGAATAGAATCGTAGATGTAAAGTATCTGCCCTTATGTGCCCAACAGCACGCAGAATACTTATAGGGACACTGTGTTAGCTAGATACCAATCTTTACAAACATTTTAAATCAATACACAGTGGTAACACAAATGATTTAAAATATTGGGGAATACTACAGGTCAAACAGAATTGGAGGGGGGGTAATATAGAAAAATTTCTAAAATTAAAAGAAGCCGAATTTATTTATAGATATGATACCCTATTCCCGGCTCGCCTAAATTCAGAATTGGATATCTCCCCATTTTTATTAGACTAACACTGATCACCTAAAGAATTTACACGAATCTTGAATTTATCCTTTTAAAAACACCTTTTTTAAGACTATTAGCAATCATATACCTGTATCTTAAACTGTTTCCTCAGATTTTAATCTGTATAACATTTTAAAATTATAATTAAAAATGCTTTTAAAAGAATTGTTTAGAATTTAATGTATAGCTATGTGATTTTATATTACACTGTACTGTATTCAATATTATTAAATTATTTTTATAACCTTTTAGCTATATAAGTATAGTTTTAGTGTGGAAGAGTAAAGATATATTTTTATTCACTCTTTTGGTTGCCTAGACACAGAGGTTTGCCAATACCACCTTAAAATCCATACTATCTTAAAAGAGACATTAAATCTGACCAATAAGGAGTCAGCTACACCTTTAAAAAGGCACACGTTACAACTAATTTATCTTGAAAAAGCCCTGCATAGGGAGAAACGTGTTGATGTGTTGTAACTTGGAGAGACTGTTTATCTGTCAGTAGCTGGAGCTACACATATATATTCCATTTGGACAACGCTGTGTGATTTTTACCACAGACTTTGGAAAATACAGATTGGGATAATTGCTAACAAGCCTAGCCGATTCTATAACAAGAAGTATCGTCTTTTATTGGCACTCTCTGAATTGGTTGAGAATTCCTAATAGAGTGTCCCTATAAGTATTCTGCGTGCTGTTGGGCACCTAAGGGCAGATACTTTACATCTACGATTCTATTCATCAGTTTTTCATGCTGATCACAACCAGGACCAATCAGACGGCCGATCTGAGACAGCGCCTACAAAAGTGACGTCATCCCGTCACGGCTATAATCTCACTCACGGAGGACACAGAGTGAACACAGCCTGGGGGTAAGCCTACGTTTGCTAGCAAGCAATTTACTTTGCGGAACTTTATATCTACATAAACAGTACGTTATTTGAACATACAAAGTCAACGGATCACAGTCTTGTTTTTACAGTTTTTGATATGGTGGCAACCTATTTTTAAGTTAACGGAGACGTCCGTTTTTAACTAGTATTCATAGTGTCTATTTTTTGTGTTGGTTTATGTGTAATTAAAATTGTTTAGCACAAGTCACTTTTGATATACTATATTATCTTTTCCATTGTTTCTATATCCTATGGTAATATAATGCTGTTATTATAGGTATATACTGAACAATCTGCATTCACTACTTTGATCTGGACATAATAATATCTGTATCCACCTTTAGCTTTTAGCGCTCTTGCTTCTCTATCTTTGTTCTGTTTGACCTATGTGAGGGACTTATAGGTTTTTTCAAGAGCTTGGTGGTCTCACCCTGCGCTCATTATATACCCCCCTCTTTGGTTCTAACAAACACAGTATCTAAACACTGCTTGTGAGCCCACATACAAAGGGCAAGGAACTACAGCTGGTTTCAACCGGCAACTTATCCCTGGCTAGACAGCTAAGTCAACCATCAGGTTATTACGGCTGGCCATCCCTTCGAACAAGAAACAAGCTAGGAAGACCCTTCTCCAGGACATCCTGGAGGAAAACAAAGAAGAGCCCATGGAAATCAAATAGAGGAGTCAGTACAAACTAGTTCCTCCCGACAAGGAGGAGTCCTCCACACCTAGATAGATGACGAGGGACCAGTTACGCACTGAAAGAAAGGGCCGTAACCTTTCAGAACAGAATCCTCTCTTGGCTAAGACCAAGCGATCTCTCGCAGTCCGCCTCAGAGGATAAGATCCCATGACGCAAAAAAAGAGCACTGGCCCGGCAGATCCCTACAACAAGGTAACTCCCATGTCGGTGAAGCCCCTAAACCGCAATACAAACTTGTGGGCCTAACGGAGCAATCAGACTCACTTACGCCTGCTCCTGATAGGATCGAGCCATCCTAAAAAAAAAAGAGTGACATGGCTGAAAAATAAGACGTTTAAATAGACCACCCAAGCACCGGTAAGGATCCATTAGATCTGCCTAAGGATCCCTGACCACAATCCCTTAAAGGGAAACCTGGGATAGGTACGGACGCCCTGAGAATCTCGATCGGCTTACCCATTCAAATACACATTCGAAACCCTTCGGATAGCTAGATTAAAGGAATGATTGTAGGGAACATCCGTTCCTGAACAGTATGCTCATAAAGTGGAGCGCTGACAAAGAGCCGTAGTGGGCCCTTGCCACCACAAAACTCGAGACCCTCCTGCCTACGCACAGAGAGGTCCCACCTGGTACAAACTCGGAAGACCAAACCTCAAAGCAGAGTGCTCTTCTGAAGAATCTAAGGGAAAATCGGAAGTAAACTTCTGATCTACAGATACCCATAAGACACCCTCTCCCCACTTACAGGGAAGATACCAAGTCAAAACCGCCCCGGGAGAGTTAAAAGAACAAAAAGTCCCTCAGGACAGGGATATCCAGATTGAACACTGGAGATCGATTCCCCCAACTGGAATTTCATGTAAGTCTGCCAAGGCAGATTAAAAAAAAACAACGCCATGCCAAAGCTGAACACATCACCCTCCACCGCAGCGCCAACAAGGGGCCTGAAGGGGAACTGAAGGGCATAAACTTATGAAGTAACTAACTTTGTAAGATCTAAGAAAAAAATCTTCCTGTCTGGAAGACCAAACAGCATCCAAGGATCTCATCCTGGTGCCTACACCCAAAACTCTGGTCTAGATCCAACTCTGAGGATGGAAAAGAGAAGAGAAAATTCCAAAAGTCTCCTAGCAGACGATGGTAGGTAAACCAAAACCGCCAAGATGTAAAAACTGGAAGCAGGATACTGCCACATAAAACCCCAGATCCCAAAAAGAACCTAGGATCAGAGTGAGGTTTACTGGAAGATACGGTCCCTAAAAGCCTGATTTGCTCAAAAGGATAAGACAGGAAAAATATCCTTCTTCCTGAACAAAGGTAGAGTGAACCGTATATTCTCTCTCAAAAAGGAGATCTATTAAGCTCTGCTTTAAGAATCATAGACCCAAATAGGACGGGAAACCCCTCCAGTAAATGGACCATGCACCAACAGTGGATGAAAATATTCAAACACTGCGACAGGTACCGGGACAATGACTCCAAAAGTCACCCGGAAAACTTCCCTCTCTCTGCCAAAAGACAAAACCAAGAGAGTAAAAACTGCCCAGAAAAACAGAATGTGAAGCCTAGCTCCAGCCTCTAGGACCCCTGGATCTCAATAGGATTCAGCATCAAGCGCCCATCCAAGATATACCTAAAACAGGTTCTGCCTGTCATCTAGGATAGATGGACCTGCTCAGTCTGGACCGGAATAGCTAGAATTAACTCCTCTTGTGCAGAAGGAAAGAGCAGACTAACTAGTACCCAAAACAGGTCCTGTCTGTCATCTAGGATACGACATATCTGCCAGAAACTCAAGGGCAAAACAAAAAATTCTAAAGTTCCAACAGTGCTAGAAAAACTGAGAATTATCAAAAATAAAGAAATATAAGCTCCGTGGCTTAAATTTTGTCTCGAAATTATCGAGGGAATCATGATCCCGAACAGAGACTTAGATGCTTCCACCAGAAGTCTCCACAATCGCGACCAAAAGTTGCTATTACCAAAAATCCCATGTGACAAAACGTCTTCTTAAAAAGAGTTTCTATAACAATCCAGAGATCTAAAATCAAAAAACCAGCCGACCTGGAATAGAAAAGAAAATAGGCAAGCACACAAAAAGTGATATCTAAAGGAGTGTGTAACAAAAACAAACAGGTCCAGCCTGTAACACGACACAAACCACTATAGAGCTCAGGACTGGGATTCTAAGACTGAGATTCAACTGACGGATTAGTACTAGGAACCACTTACATCGCCAAAACTTCTCTCAGAAGCAAATACAGGCGTGCCAGTCTAAATCTAAATGCTAAGTCCTCCTCAGTTGGAGGAATCAAGTCGTGAGACTCCAACCCTGGAGGATCCCCCTCTGAAGCCTCAGAGGGAACTGCATCCCCAGATGACTGACCGGATACAATTGTCAATTTACACGACGGTCCTTGGGCAGGAGTAAACGGATTAACCCTTTGCTTGCATGTTGCAGGAAGAGGCAAGGCCGCTAAATCCATAGAGATGGCCATGCGGAACCGCACAGTAACCTCTGGAGGAAAAAAAGTCTCCTTCAAGCGAAGGAGCAGCGGTATGCAGGAAACTGCATGTGTAGGAACAGAAGATTCTAGGGAACACATCTCACGGGACAAGGAATCTTTAGAGGCTCAGTGGTTGATAAGAACACTCTATTGCGGCATACAGAACATAATTGTTCTACCCGGGCCTCCTCACAATATACGCAGGTAAAAAATTCTGTATCCAAGGGATCCCCCTCTAAAATATCAGAATCCTCCATAACTCGTCTAAAGTAGATTATACAAAAAACAACTGGCACCTTATACTCTCAATGGCTGGGGCACTCACCACCTCCTATGACCCAGACAGGTAGAGAAAACTGGCTTCTCTCCGCAGACACTCGGTCAGGAATCGGAAATGGGAAACACACGGGGGTCTCCAGTTCAGCCACACTCCTAGGTCTGACAATATACAAGGATGTGGTGTTGGTATTTTACTTTCCTCTCGTTGCACCTTTCAACAAATACAGCCCTTCTCTTCACTCACATTTTCTTCATTCGAAACACACATGATTCGCTTATTCTCTCCCCTCTCTATACGCGTTGCAGTCATATACCGCCCCCTGGCTCCGCAACTCTATTTCTAGATCACTTTGTAGCCTGGCTACCTTACTTCCTTTCCTCGGATACCCCTGCCCTCATTCTCGGTGACTTCAACCTCCCTGTTGATAATCCCTCTGCCTCCTCTGCAAAACAACTTCTGCAACTCACTCTCACGGCCTGTCACAATGGACTGACTCTCCCACTCACAAAGATGGTCACTCCCTTGATCTGATTTTCAGTTATCGATGCACTCTCTCAAACTTCACAAACTCACCTTTTCCTCTTTCTGACCACCACCTCCTCACTTGTACCATCACCTCCCTCCCTACAACTCTCCCTCATTCTACCCCTCACACTAAACTTCACAGAAGAATCAAGTCATTAGATCAGCAACATCTCGCTAGCTCTCTTGAACCTCTTCTCTCCATCCCCTCCTTTTCCTGTCCTGATGAATCCATCTGCCACTATAACTCCACCCTTACATCGGTCCTTGATAACCTGGCCCCACTTACCATAGCTCGGAAAACACACTCATTCTCAGTCCTGGCATACTCCTCTGACACTGAGTTCTGCTGACTTTCTTCACTATAAGTTCATCTTGAACTCTTACTATTCAGCCCTTAATCTATATAAGCAAAATTACTTCTCTACTCTTATCTCTACTCTTTTTCAAACCCAAAACGTCTGTTCTCCACATTCAATACTCTTCTCCGCCCACCCCCACCTCAACTTTTCTCTCAGCCCAAGATTTTGCCAGCTACTTCAACAACAAAATCAACTCCATCAGAAATGAAATCAGCTCTCAACATACTACCGGTCTCCCACCCCCTCAAAAACTCACAATCATCCAAAACCCACATAGCCATAAATGTAGCTCTTTTGCCCCTGTTAAACAGGATGATGTTTCTGCCCTTATACTATCCTTTCACCTCACTACCTGTCCCCTTGACCCCATCCCCTCTCCTACCCTCCTTCTCTTCTACCCTTACCCCTATACTCACACACATCTTCAACCTCTCCCTCATGTAGTTCCCACATCTCTTAAATATGCATTAGTCACACCTATCCTATCCTATCACACTTACAGCAAAATCAAAAGGCCACTTCTCTCTACTTATCCTCCTTGATTTGTATGCAGCCTTTGATACTGTCGACCACCCTCTTTTGCTCCATACCCTTCAATCCTTCGGCATCTGTGACACAGCTCTCTCTTGGTTCTCTTCCTATCTGTCTAATTTGTACCTTTAGTGTAGCCTTCTCTGGGGTATCCTCTGCCCGTTACCTCTTTCTGTTGGGGTACTGCAAGGCTCTGTCCTCAGTCCCCTTCTCTTCTCAATCTACACGTCCTCACTAGGTTCCTTAAAGTCCCACAGGTTTCATTATCATTTGTATGCCGACGATACCCAAATCTACCTCTCTGCACCAGAACTATCTCCTTCCTTGCTAACCCATGTCACTAACTGTCTCTCTCATATCTCATCTTGGATGTCCTCTCACTACCTCAAGCTAAATCTCTCCAAAACTGAGCTCCTTATTTTCACCCCTTCTTCCAAAATATCCACCCTCCATGTCTCTATAACTGTTGACAATTCCATCATTACCCCAACCTCACATGCCCGATGTCTTGGGGTCACACTTGACTCAGATCTTTCTTTCACTCCTCACATTCAGTCCGTGGCTAAAGCCTGCCGCTTCCACCTTAAAAAACATCTCTAAAATTAGACATTTCCTTACACAAGACACAACAAAGATTTTAATTCACTCTTTCATCCTTTCCCGACTCTACTACTGCAACTCTATCCTCTATGGTCTCCCTAGCTGCCGCCTAGCTCCTTTACGATCTATAATGAATGCCTCTGCCAGGCTCATCTTCCTTGCATGTCGCTCTTCATCTGCCGCACCTCTCTGCCAATCCCTTCACTGGTTCATCTTGCCTCCAGGATTAAACACAAAATTCTCACTCTGACACACAAAGCCCTCAAATGCACTGCTCCCCCCTACATCTCAGACCTTGTGTCCAGATACTCTCCCTCACGTCCTCTTTGCTCCACTCATGATCTCCTACTCTCCTCCTCTCTTGTTACCTCCTCACATTCCTGTCTACAAGATTTCTCAAGACTGGCTCCCATTTTATGGAACTCTTTGCCTCGCTCCACAAGAATCTCCCCTAGTTTTAAAAAGCTTCAAGTGCTCCCTGAAGCTTTACTATTCAGGGACGCTTACAACCTACACTAACTTTCCTATCTCCACTGCTATACCCTAAAACCCCATAGCATGTAAGCCTATGAGCCCAGCTGTTTGTAGTTCACCTTCAAAAGAGCTGACTAAAACAGTGAAACTCTCGGCAGGACCCTCTCTCCCCATTTGATCCCTGTAATCGTTTTTTATATACCACCCATATTCATAGCGCTGCGGAACCTGTTGGCGCTCTACAAATACCTGATAATAATAATAAAATAAATATTTCTATATATATATATATGATGTTTTTTTAGTAGAATATACAGGTAGCCCTCAGTTTACGCCGGGGTTAGGTTCCAGAAGGAATGGTTGTAAATCGAAACCGTTGTAAATTGAAACGGAGTTTATAATGTAAGTCAATGGGAAGTGAGGGAGTTAGGTTCCAGGCCCCTCTCAAAATTGGCATAAGTAACACCTAATACATTATTTTTAAAGCTTTGAAATGAAGACTTTAGCATTAGAAACCTAATAAAATAATCACACAACACAGAATATATAATTAAACTAGGGTAAATGAACAAAAACATTTGCTAAACAGCATTATAAACCTAATAAAATAATCACACAACACAGACTTTACTTGCATTTTTCTGCAAACAGTTCTTTCTATGCATTCCAATCTGGACTAATTTATAGGCAGGAAGATCTTGTTCCTTTCAAGCTGCTCGATAGCTCAGGTCTGGTTAAATTGATTAATTTCGGCTTCCTTGGCTTGCATATCTTTGCTGCAACACAAGCGGACAGCTCCACCTACTGGCTATTTTAATCAATGCACTGCTTCTCAATGCTTTTTAATAGCAGTCACATGACTGGAAAAAAAGTTTGTTATTCTGAAACGGTGGAAATTGAACCGTTGTAAAACGAGGGCCACCTGTATATCTATACCTAAATAACATCAATTATGCTTACCTGATAATTTAATTTCCATCTGTATGGGAAGAGTTCACAGCTGCATTCCTTACTGGTGGGAAATACTGAAACTGGCCACCAGGAGGAGGCAAAGACACCCCCAGCCAAGGGATTAAATACCTCCCCCACTTCCTCATAACCCCAGTCATTCTGCCGAGGGAACAAGGAACAGTATGAGAAACTAGTAACAGGCTTACGTGACTGAATCAAGGTATCTATGACCGAATCAGAAAACCCTCGCTTAGATAAAATTAAGTGTTCAATCTCCAAGCAGTTAGCTGCAGAGAAACTAGATTAGGATGATGGAAGGGTCCCTGAATGAGAAGGTCTTTCCTCAATGGAAGCTTCCACGGTGGCTGAGATGACATGTCCACCAGATCGGCATACCAAGTCCTGCAAGGCCACGCAGAAGCGATGAGGATCACCGATGCCCTCTCCTGTTTGACTTGAGCAATCACTGGGGAAGGAGAGCAAATGGAGGGAACACATAAGCTAGGCTGAAAGACCAAGGCACTGCCAAGGCATCTATCAGCTTGGCCTAGGAATCCCTGGACCTGGACCCGTATCTCGGAAGCTTGGCATTCTGGCGAGATGCCATGAGATCCAACGCTGGCCTGCCCCATCAGGTCCCACTCTCCCCGATGAAATGTCTGTCTGCTCAGAAAATCTGCTTCCCAGTTTTCCACCTCTGGGATGTGGATCACAGACAAATGGCAAGAGTGAGACTCCGCCCACTGTATTATCCTGGCTACTTGTGTCATCGCTAAGGAACTTCTTGTTCCCCCCAGATTGATGTAAGCTACCGACGTTATGTTGTCCGACTGGAATCTGATGAATTGGGCCGAAGCCAACTGAGGCCAAGCCCAAAGCGCATTGAATATTGCTCTCAACTCTAGGATATTGATGGGAAGGAGAGACTCCGTCTGAGTCCATACCCCCTGAGCCCTTAGGGAATTCCAGACTGCTCCCCATCCTAACAGGCTGGCATCCGTTGTCACTATCACCCATGAGGGTCTGCAAAAGCATGTCCCCTGGGATAGATGATCCAGCGACAACCACCATAGAAGAGAGTCCCTTGTCTCCTGATCTAGATGTATTTGAGGAGACAAATTTGTATAATCTCCATTCCACTGTCTGAGCATGTTCAGTTGCAGAGGCCTGAGATGAAACCGAGCAAACAGAATGATGTCCATTGCCGCTACCATCAATCCAATTACCTCCACGCACTGAGCCACTGACGGCCGAGGATTGATCTGAAGGGCTCGGCATGTGTTCAGAATCTTTAATTTTCTGACCTCCGTCAAAAATATTTTCATGGATAGAGTCGATTAGAGTTCCCAAGAAAGGAACCATTGTCTGTGGAACTAGAGAACACTTTTCCAGATTTACCTTCCACCAATGAGTCCTCAGGAAGGACAGAACAATGTCGGTATGAGATTTTGCTAGCTGATAATACAACGCCTGGATCAGAATATCGTCCAGATAAGGCGCCACTGCAATGCCCCGCGGTCTTAGAACCGCCAGCAGAGACCCCAGAACCTTTGTGAAAATTCTGAGTGCCTTGGCCAGACCGAAAGGAAGAGCCACGAACTGAAAATGTTTGTCCAGAAAGGCAACCCTCAGGAACTTGTGATGATCTCTGTGGATAGGAACATGAAGATATGCATCCTTTAGATCCACGGTTGTTATAAATTGAACCTCCTGGATCAATGGAAGAATGGTACGAATAGTTTCCATCTTGAGAAACTTGTTCAGACTCTTGAGATCTAAGATAGGTCTGAAGGTTCCCTCTTTTTTGGGAACTACAAACAGATTTGAATAAAACCCCTGTCCCTGAATTGGAACGGGACAAATTACTCCCATGGAGGATAGGTCTCTTACACAGCGTAAGAACGCCTCTCTCTTTATCTGGTCTACAGACAATCGAGAAAGAAGGAATCTTCCTCTGGGGGAAGAATTTCTGAACTCCAGTTTGTATCCCTAAGATACTATATCTATTGCCCAAGGATCTTGAATGTCTCTTATCCAAGCCTGGACGAAAAATGATAGACTGCCCCCTACTAGATCCGGTCCCGGATCGGGGGCCGTCCCTTCATGCCGACTTGGGTGCAGCAACTGGTTTTTTGGGTTGTTTGCCCTTGTTTCAAGCCTGGTTGGGCCTCCATGTGGACTTGGGCTGAGAATAGCCCCCTCCTGCTTAGTGGACAGGGAAGAGGGGGTTCCCTTGAAATTTTGAAAGGAATGAAAATTACTCTGTCGACCCCTCTGTTTGGATTTCTTATCCTGAGGGAGGAGGTGACCCTTACCTCCAGTGATGTCAGAAATAATTTCTTTCAAGTCAGGACCAAACAAGGTCTTTCCCTTGTAAGGGATAGCCAAAAGCTTAGTTTTGGATGACACATCGGCAGACCAGGACTTTAGCCATAAGGCTCTACGTGCTAAGATTGAATATCCTGAGCTCTTAGCTGCCAACTTAGTAATTTGCAGAGAAGCGTCTGTCACAAAAGAATTAGCCAACTTAAGGGCTTTAATTCTATCCTGTATCTCTTCCAAAGAATTCTCAGTTTTAAGAGATTCCTCCAGAGCATCAAACCAATAAGCAGCCGCAGTGGTAACCGTGACGATGCAGGCTGCCGGTTGTAAAAGTAACCCTTGATGAACATAAACTTTCTTAAGAAGACTCTCTAATTTCTTATCCATAGGGTCCTTAAAAGCACAACTATCCTCAATAGGGATAATAGTTTGTTTAGTCATAGTGGAAATAGCACCTTCCACCTTAGGAACTGTCTGCCAAGAATTCCTGATAGAATCCGCTATGGGATACATCTTCCTGAAAACGGGAGAAGGAGAGAATGGTATACCTGGTCTCTCCCATTCCTTAGCAATAATTTCCGAAGTTCTCTTGGGAACTTGAAAAACATCTGAATAAGAAAGAACTTCTAGATATCTGTCCAACTTACTCAATTTTTCTGGAGGAACCACGATTGAATCCCAGTCGTCCAGAGTCACCAAAACCTCCTTCAATAACAGGCGGAGGTGTACAAGTTTAAACCGGAAAGACATTACTTCTGAATCCGTCAATAGCAGGGCACTATCCGATTCAGAAAGCTCACCTTCAGATAAGGGCTCCAATTCTGATCCCTGTAATGGCATTTCTGACCTCGCTATTAAAGCATCCTAAGTCGTATTGGCCACAAGGTCGTCCTTCCTTCTGCGTTTGCCTTGCAGGACGGGAAAGGCAGACAACGCTTCAGAAAGTGTAGAGGACATAACAGCTGCTATGTCCTTTAGAGTAAATGCAGTTGAAACTGCAGAGGTACTGGACTGTGCCTGGGTAGGCGTTAGGGACTGCGACGCTTGGGGAGAAAGATGTGGCATACTCTGATTCTCATTGTTAGAACCTTGAGAAGCATCCGCCTTATTTAAATCTTTATCAAAAAACATATGCTCCCTGAGCTGTAAAGCCCTCTCAGTACACAAAAGACAAAAAGTAACGGGAGGTTCCACATTTGCATTCAAACATAGTGAACATGTAACATTCATATCCATGGTAGCATAAACAAAAACAGAATTGGTCTTGGCTTGCAACTAATGTGTTAAATAAAGACCTCTGAATAAAGTGTGCCTTTAAAAATTAACAACCAAAGTTACACACAAATCAAATTAAACCGGAGACATCAGAGGAAAATAAAATGTAAGAGCAAGTAATATTCCTTTTAACACCGGATCGTTAAACTATGTCTCTGCCGCCTCAACAGCTCTGCTGAGGCGCCTAACTGCCTCCTCGAAGTTGTCTCCGCTCCAAATATACTCTGCCTAAGACTGCTTGCTCCTATAGCATAAAACCATGCGGTCCCGGCAGACAGTGAAGCTCCGATCACTCTCTCACCCACGCTGCGTATTACAGAATATAGCTGCGCGGCTTTCGCTGCGAGCGCAGTTGTAAAAACCATGTGGTCGCAACTTTCTCACCCACGCTTGTTTGACCCGTGAGTTCTCTGGCCACAATAAAAGGTGCTTTCTATGCGTACAGCAAAGTGAAAGTAATACACACACCGGATCTCCATAAACACCGGAGACATGCTCCGCTTCTAGGGTCAGTCATGATTAGCCCCAGCGTCAGCCCAAAGTCCATATGCGCTCCCACATATCGCATAAATGTGTCCTGAGCGTCCCTGTCTATCCTCCCCCACCACATCCTCCTTAACACCTGTAGGGAGGCCCTGGGTAAAATTAGGGGGTCACAGAAATAAAGGCTGCAGCGATTCCTGAGTTAAGGCTGTCCCAGAAAAAAGAGCTGCACATACCTTGGTGCTGATCGACAGCATGAATCGTCCCACAGCTATGAAGAAGTCTTCTGTATCTTCTTGTCATTCTGTGGAGACATACAGGGCCTTAGTTAGAATTGCTAAGACCATATTGAGAAGGGCAGCATATAGTATGGGAGGCGCAGTGAGAAATTAATCCCACCAGTTCCCAATGCTTTATAGCCACCTGTAGCTCTGCTAACAAGAGGCTGAACAGGTCCTGGCTACACCCTGTAATAAAATAGTACTCACTGGCATTATTTAAAAATTAAAAAATACTTGATTGAAGAAACGAAACTAACACCTCACTTTACCTCTTCCTATTTCTAACACAGGCAAATAGAATGACTGGAGTGGGAGGAGCTATATATACAGCTCTGCTGTGGTGCTCTTTGCCTCCTCCTGTTGACCAGGAGGCGATATCCCATAAGGATGAAATCCGTGGACTCATCATATCTTGTAAAAGAAAAGTATGTAAGGAGTACCAGGTAGCCGCCTTACAAATCTGATTCATAGAGGCCTCATTTTTGAAGGCCCAAGAGGAAACCACTGCTCTCGTAGAATGAGCCGTAATCCTCAGAGGAGGCTTAGGTCCCGCCGTTTCTATGCTAAACGGATGACACTCCTCAGACAAAAAGATAAGGTAGTCGAAGAGGCCCTCTGGTTTGTCTAAATTCCTTTGTGGCCGGAAGAAAGAACTTCAAGGCACAAACCACATCCAGAAATACGTTGTAAACGTTCCTTCGACGAAGAAGGATTAGGAACCACAATCTATTGATTGATGTTGCGAATTGACACAACCTTAGGGAGAAAACCTAACTTGGTTTGTAGAACAGCCTTATCAGCATGAAAAGCCAGATAAGGAGGAGGCATTGCAAGGCAGCAATCATAGATACTCTGCGCGCAGAAGCCATACCCAGTAGAAAAGGAACCTTCCAAGACAACAATTTAATGTCTACTGCATGCATAGGCTCCAATGGAGCCCGTTGCAAAACCTTAAGGACAAGATTTAAACTCCAAGGACGTGCCTTAGATCTAAACACAGGTCTGATCCCAGCAGAACCTTAACAAATGGCTGCACATTTGGAAAATCTGCAAACCTCTTGTGCAGTAACACAGACAGGGCCGAAAACCGTCCCTTCAGCGGATTTGCAGAAAAGCCCTTCTCCAGTTCATCCTGGAGAACAGAATAAGTAGGTCCTCCACACCTTATAATAGATGCGACGAGCAACCAGCTTACGAGCTTGAATGAGAGTAAAGATAACTCTCTCAGAAAACCCTCTCTTGAGCATTCAATCTCCACGCAGTCAACCTCAGACTATCTAGACATTGATGAAAAAAAGAGACCTTGGTCAGCAGATCCCTGCAACAAGGTAACTTACACGGAGGAGATGACAACATCCCCACTAGATCTGCAAACCATATCCAACCGACCAAGACGGAGCAGTCAATATCACTGACGCCTGCTTGACTAGGAAGTAGTGTGACCGGTCGGAAAGGATAAATTAAATTGAACCTCCAAGGCACCGCTAATGCATTTGTTAGCTCCGGCTGAGGATCCCTGTACCTCGACCCCTATCTGGGTAGCTTGGTATCGAGACGTTATCAGATCTTCCTCTTGCAAATCTCTGCAAACACTCAGGATGGAGAGACCATTCTCCCGGATGAAATAATTGTCTGCTGAGAAAATCCGCTTCCCAGTTGTCCACACCCGGAATGTGGATCGCTGACAGCGAACAAATGCAGGTCTCCCCACCAGAATCCGAGATACTTCCCTCAAAACTAGGGAGCTTCTCGTTCCCCCCTGATGGTTGATGTAAGCCATCTATAATATATTATTTGATTGGAATCTGATTAACTGGGACGAACCCAGCAGAGGCCAAGCCTTCAGAGCATTGGATATTGCCCGGAGGTCCAAAATGAGATCAGGAGGGTGCTTTAACTCCTGAGAGCAGAGGCCCTGTGCCTTCCTAGCACCCCAAACAGCTCCCCATCCTGACAGACTTGCAACCGTAGTCACAATCACCCAGGATGGTCTTGAGACGCACGTCCCTCAGTTCAAGTGATCCGGACAAAACCAGCAGGAGAGCAATTCTCCCAATTGGCTGTCCAGACAAATCTGTTGAGACAGATCCGAATGATAGCCGTTCCTCTAGTTCTAGAACTCTCTCTAGATTATCTGCCATCCATGGGATCGAAGAAGACAGAGGAGATATTTGGAATGGGCCACTGTTCGAAAAATGTCTTTAGCTAGACCAAACGGAAGAAGTCTAGACTTAGAAGTGATATCCGTAAACCATGACTTCAGCCAGAGCCCGACGGGCCTGAACAGAAAAAACTGAAGCCATAGCATTCAAGAGAATAAACTGCTTAATAGCAGCACAGATAAAATAATTAACAACACTCAAGGCCGTAAATCTTTTCTGAGTTACGTTGAGGGGATCCTCCACCCCGATCAAATCTTATAAGGAGCCAGACCAAAACGTAGTTTCTCCAGTAACCGCGGCAACAGCCGCCACCGGTTGAAATAAACATCCCGTATATTGAAACATCTTTATTAACAGAGTTTACATCTTTTATCCATGGGCTCTAAAAACGAAGAACTATCCTCAAGAGGGATAGTAGTACGTTTAGCAAGAGTGAAGATAACGCCATCCTATTTAGGGACTGAACCTCACAACTCCATTGAGAGTCCAGGACCGGGGACAAATTGTTAAAGGGAGAAGAAGGGGAAAAGGAATCCAATCCTGTACAATTCATTCTTAATAATGTTCACCATCTAACATGAGCAGGGAAGAATAAGGTACCACCCTGTCCTTAAACTCTATCCAATTTAGGAATTAAAGGTTCATCAGGCAATTTGGCTTCTGGAACCTCTGAATACGCCAAAATCTTTCTTAAGAAGAAAGCGCAAATTCCTAAACTAAAGTCTGGTTCCTCCTCAACCGGATGTTTAGAGGCAGCAGACTCCGACCCAGAATGTTCATACTCTAAAGTCTCAGAACTTCATCCTCGGATAACCCTCATTTAAATCCAATAAATTATCTGATGTACTCTGGGAAGGAGTACAATATGTAACCTTTCGCTTGTGCTTAGCAGGGCGAGGTAAAGCATTAAAGGCCACAGACACCGCCGTCTGAACTGCGCAGAAACGTCTGGTGAAAAAAGGCCCCCTCCAGGTGGAAGATCAGCAATACTAAGGGAAAACTGCATGTGTACAGATAAAAGAATGTAGGGTACGCACCTCACTGAACGACAACTCCTCAGAGGTGGACGGCTCGGTGGTATCAAACATGTTTGATATTATCACATTATCAAGGCATATGGAACATAATTGAGAGGGCGGAACTAAGGCCTCCTCACCAAATAAACAGGAATTACTCATTAGGAATAGAGGGAGTGCCCTCTAGAGTAATAGATTCCTCCATCACTAGTGCAATAACCGGAGAACTAGAGAAAACAGAATTTATGCTAACCTGATAAATTTCTCTCTTGTGATGTATCGAGTCCACGGATTCATCCATACTTGTGGGATATTCTCCTTCCCTACAGGAAGTGGCAGAGAGAGCACCCACAGCAGAGCTGCCTATATAGCTCATCCCTTAGCTCCACCCCCCAGTCATTCGACCGAAGGCTAGGAAGAAAAAGGAGAAACTATAGGGTGCAGTGGTGACTGAAGTTTTTTAAATAAAAATATACTACCTGTCTTAAATAGACAGGGCGGGCCGTGGACTCGATACATCACAAAAGAAAGAAATTTATCAGGTAAGCATAAATTATGTTTTCTCTTGTAAGATGTATCGAGTCCACGGATTCATCCATACTTGTGGGATACCAATACCAAAGCTTTAGGACACGGATGAAGGGAGGGACAAGACAGGTTCCTTAAACGGAAGGCACCACTGCTTGTAGAACCTTTCTCCCAAAATAGCCTCCGAAGAAGCAAAAGAATCGAATTTGTAAAACTTGGAAAAAGTATGAAGCGAAGACCAAGTCGCCGCCTTACAAATCTGTTCAACAGAAGCCTCATTTTTAAAAGCCCATGTGGAAGCCACTGCTCTAGTAGAATGAGCAGTAATTCTGTCAGGAGCTGCTGGTCAGCAGTCTGTAAGGATGCTGTACCTTTAAGTCTCTCTCCACCCCTTTCTCTCCTAAGCTACTTAACCTCACTTCCTTTGAGCAGACATTGCTTGAGTATTTTGTTAATAGTCTAGCTGTATCTTACTCTGGATTTAACAACCTCAAATCAGGCTACCTTTTCATAAGAATTTTGGAACATTTATTCAGTTTCCTTTTTGTTTCAAACAGTGATTTATTTGCAGTTTTCCTCAATTCATTCCTGAGTGATTTCCTGTGCCTATCAGCCTCATTTTGGCTTCTGACCTCCTGTCAGCTTGCTAGGAATCCTGCTTACAAGGAACTTTGTGAATCTACACACATCTCTGAAGCAGCTGGGATATTTGGATAACAAACCTCCATTTAACAGACTGCAATCCTCTTCATTTCAGCTCTCTGTTGTGCATCTATTTGCAAGCCTGAAATCGCAAGTATAACTTTTGTATAAGGAATTACCTGACATTGTTTGTTTGCTTGCTTGAACTTTTACTACTATATTTCTGTGCTTTGCTTGAAACAAACCTCTTGTTCTCACATTCAGATACATTTGTATACATGTTCCTGAACTCTAAAATATTATTCAAAGTATCTATTGCTAGGCATATATTTATATTACTTGCTTGTCTCTGCACACTTTGTTTTCATGTTAAATGAGAACCCTTGCAACACTTAATTAAATCTGCTGATTTTGCTCATTGCTAAGGTTAATAACATTTTTCCTTAGAAGCAAATCTCAGCTACAAAACTACAATTTATAAACACAAGATTTTAACACACATACTGTTAAAACCTTACACAGTCTCATAAGCCATACGGATGATGCTTTGCAGCCAAAAAGAAAGAGGTAGCCGTAGCCTTTTGACCTCTCCGCTTACCAGAATAGACAACAAACAATGAAGATGTTCGACGGAAATCTTTGGTTGCTTGTAAGTAGAACTTTAAAGCACGAACCACATCAAGATTGTGCAACAGACGTTCCTTCTTTGAAGAAGGATTAGGACACAGCGAAGGAACAACAATTTCCTGATTGATATTCCTATTAGAAACAACCTTAGGAAGGAATCCAGGTTTGGTACGTAAAACCACCTTATCTGCATGGAAAATAAGATAAGGTGAGTCACACTGTAAAGCAGATAACTCAGAAACTCTTCGAGCCGAAGAGATAGCTACTAAAAACAAAACTTTCCAAGATAGAAGCTTAATATCTATGGAATGCATAGGTTCAAACGGAACCCCTTGAAGAACTTTAAGAACCAAGTTTAAGCTCCATGGCGGAGCAACAGGTTTAAATACAGGCTTGATCCTGACCAAGGCCTGACTAAACGCTTGAACGTCTGGGACATCTGCCAGACGTTTGTGTAAAAGAATAGACAAAGCAGATATTTGTCCCTTTAAGGAACTAGCTGATAATCCTTTCTCCAATCCTTCTTGGAGAAAAGACAAAATTCTAGGAATCCTAATCTTACTCCATGAGCAACCCTTGGATTCACACCAACAAAGATATTTGCGCCAAATCTTATGATAGATTTTCCTGGTGACAGGCTTTCTATCCTGAATCAGGGTATCAATGACCGACTCAGAGAAACCACGCTTTGATAGAATCAGGCGTTCAATCTCCAAGATGACATGTCCACCAGGTCTGCATACCAAGTCCTGCGTGGCCACGCAGGCGCTATCAGAATCACCGAAGCTCTCTCCTGCTTGATTCTGGCAACCAGACGTGGGAGGAGAGGAAACGGTGGAAATACATAAGCCAGATTGAAGGACCAGGGCACTGCTAGAGCATCTATCAGTACCGCCTGGGGATCCCGGGACCTAGACCAGTAACGCGGAAGTTTGGCGTTCTGTCAGGACGCCATCAGATCCAATTCTGGTGTGCCCCATAGCTGAGTCAGCTGGGCAAATACCTCCGGATGGAGCTCCCACTCCCCCGGATGAAAAGTCTGACGACTTAGGAAATCCGCCTCCCAGTTCTCTACCCCTGGGATATGGATTCCTGAGAGATGGCAAGAGTGATCATCTGCCCATCGGATTATTTTGGTTACCTCCATCATCGCTAGAGAACTCTGTGTTGCTCCTTGATGATTGATATAGGCTACAGTCGTGATGTTGTCCGACTGAAATCTGAAGCGCATTGAATATCACTCTCAGTACTAGAATGTTTATCGGGAGAAGAGATTCCTCCCGAGACCATAAGCCCTGAGCTTTCAGGGATTTCCAGACTGCACCCCAGCCTAGCAGGCTGGCATCTGTCATTACTATAAGCCACTCTGGCCTACGGAAACATATTCCCTGAGACAGGTGGTCCTGAGACAACCACCAGAGAAGAGAATCTCTGGTCTCTTGGTCCAGATGCAGTTGAGGAGATAAATCTGCATAATCCCCATTCCACTGTTTGAGCATGCATAGTTGCAGTGGTCTGAGGTGTAGGCGGGCATAAGGAACTATGTCCATTGCTGCTACCATAAGTCCGATTACCTCCATACATTGAGCCACTGATGGCCGAGGAATGGAATGAAGAGCTCGGGAAGTGATTAAAAGTTTTGATTTTCTGACCTCCGTCAGAAATATTTTAATTTCTACCGAGTCTATCAGAGTCCCTAGGAAGGAAACTCTTGTGAGAGGGACGAGAGAACTCCTTTTTATATTCACCTTTAGGAACGATTTGTGGGGAAAAAAACCTCTTTACAGCCCTCAAATACAGCAGGAATCTCTGTAGAAGTAGCTGGATGCTTCTGAGGTAAATAAACTGTGCAACTGAAAAAAGGCCCCTCCCACTGCACTCAATGTTATGGGGCCTAAAAAACACCACAGAGTGTTTCTTAAACTAGCCATGTGGGTTAATAACCCTTAAACAAGCCACAAAGACCCCTTAAAGTCCCTCAAAAAACGTTTTATTTGTAATTAAACCAAAACGTTTTTTTTCTATTAGTGTCACCAGTAACTAATGAGCCCTTCATGCAAGCTTGGATTCCTCTTTTACTGAATACAGCTTACCTTTCCCTCATGGGGATATTGCCAGCCTTTTCTAGAAATAACACAGTCTGTCTAGAAAAAAATAGACTGAACATACCTTAATGCAGTTTAGCCTACAAACTGTTCCCCCAACTGAAGTTTTCCTGTACTCTTCAGCCCTTGTGAGAACAGCAGTGGATCTTAGTTACAAAATGCTAAGATCATCATCCTCCTTGCAGAAATCTTCATCCCTTTTCTGCCAGAGAGTAAATAGTACACACCGGTACCATTTAAAATAACAAACTTTTGCTTGAGAAAATAAAAACTAACATTTTTGTCACCACACTCACTTTGCCCTTCCTAACAGTTAAGCAGGCAGAGAGAATGACTGGGGGGTGGAGCTAAGGGAGGATCTATATAGACAGCTCTGCTGTGGGTGCTCTCTCTGCCACTTCCTGTAGGGAAGGAGAATATCCCACAAGTATGGATGAATCCGTGGACTCGATACATCTTACAAGAGAAATAAAACATCTTATTTTATTAAAAAAACCGGCACCCTTATACGCCAATGGCTGGGGCACTCACCACCTCCTATGACCCAGACAGTACAGAAATTTATAAATCCTCTCTGATAAGACACCCGGTCAGGAAAAATGGAATGAATCACGTGGTGGACAATGCAGGATCCCTGCTAAAGCGCACCAAGCTTGTAAGCTGCATGGCTCTCAAAGTAAAAGTGAAACCTGTATATTCCATAACAGCCTATGAGCCCATAACATCTCACACATAAAAGCAGCATAAAATAAAATAAACATATAAGATTATTCCCCCCTGTTCAATAATCCCCCTAAGGAGATATTAACCCTTGATTCTATACAGATTAAAGGAGTCGCACTGTGACCCTGTCTTCTTGCGTTATCATACATGTATAAAATATGAAACGATCTTACCAGAATCCACGCCGTGGAACAGGAACACGGCCCTTCAAGTGTGATAGCTAGTAGCATCGCTACTTGAGTGAAGAAAGCAGGCAGCGAAACTTGTCAACGCTGATTGCCTATGGAGCTGTTAATATGAGTCGGGATGGTTTCGCAGAAAGACTCTCCCTGCATCTCCGGACTCTAACTTTCATCCATGCTCTCACTGAGAGGCTGACAGGACTACTTAAACTCCAGTCCCATCTCGAAGAGTACTACCATCCATAAGAGACTACTCCGAAAACTTCTAACACTTCTCTTCCAACCTCCTGTGATGAAAGGCAAAGAATGACTGGGGTTATGAGGAAATGAAGGAGGTATTTAAGCCTTTGGCTGGGGTGTCTTTGCCTCCTCCTGGTGGCCAGGTTCAGTATTTCCCACAAGTAAGGCATGCAGCTGTGGACTCTTCCCATATTAAGATGGAAATATAGATTTATATATATATATATTAGGATCGTGTATTTTAAAATACTTAGAACATATTCCCCTATTGTGAAGAACATTAGAATGTGAAATATTTATATTAAATACACATTTAAACACTTTATTATATATGAATATTCCATAAATATATATTTTTTTTGTTTTCAGCTACTTGACTGCAAAGGGCTCCACTCCAAACCCAATCATGTTTTCTTAAGTGCGCTAAAGCGCCTTGAAATATTAATATTTCACATTCCAAAGTTCTTCACATAGCATAATATGTTTTATTTACTCTTAAATAAAATTTCCAATATATATATATATATATATATATGATGGTTTTTTAGCAGAATATATATCTATACCTAAATATTTTGATGATTATATATATATATATATATATATAGGATCATGTATTTAAAAGTACTTAGAACATATTCCCCTATATACATACATACATATTTATATATATTTATACATACATATACACACACATACATATTTATATATACACACATATGTTAGTTAGTAAAAACCCTTTGTATGCGCTTTTTTTTCTCTCTTAAGACACGGTGAGTCCACGGATCATCATCAATTACTGTTGGGAATATCACTCTTGGCCAGCAGGAGGAGGCAAAGAGCACCACCGCAAAGCGGTTAAGTATCAATTCCCTTCGCATAAACTCCAGTCATTCTCTTTGCCTGCGGTGCAAGGAGGAGGTGAAGTTTTCGGAGTGCGTTGTCTATCTTGCTGCATAAACGTATGGCGGACGTGCCAGACGTGCAATCTTTTTGTCAGGCTTTGGTAAGAATCAGGCCTGTGTTTAAACCCGTTACTCCTCCATGGAGAATTAACCTTGTTCTTAAAGTTTTACAGCAGGCTCTGTTTGAGTCTATGCATTCCTTAGATATTAAGTGGTTATCTTGGAAGGTTTTGTTTCTTGTTGCTATTTCTTCTGCTCTGAGAGTCTCAGAACTCTCGGCGCTACAGTGTGATTCCCCCTATCTTATCTTTTATGCTGATAAGGTGGTTATTCATACTAAGTTAGGTTTCCTTCCTAATGTTGTTTCGGACAGGAATATTAATCAGGAAATTGTTGTTCCTTCTTTGTGTCCTGATCCGCCTTCTCATAAGGAGCTTTTGCGGCACAACCTAGATGTTGTGTGTGCGCTGAAATTTTACTTGCAGGCAACTTTCTTTGTTTTTCTGGGAAACGCAAGGGTCAGAAAGCTACGGCTACTTCTCTTTCGTTTTGGCTGAAAAGTATAATTGTTTGGCCTATGGGACTGCTGGACAGCAACCTCCTGAGAGAATCACAACTCATTTTACAAGGGCTGTTTCTTCTTCCTGTGCCTTCAAAAAACATAATTTATGTAAGAACTTACCTGATAAATTCATTTCTTTCATATTAACAAGAGTCCATGAGCTAGTGACGTATGGGATATACATTCCTACCAGGAGGGGCAAAGTTTCCCAAACCTTAAAATGCCTATAAATACACCCCTCACCACACCCACAAATCAGTTTAACGAATAGCCAAGAAGTGGGGTGATAAGAAAAAAAGTGCGAAGCATATAAAAAAAGGAATTGGAATAATTGTGCTTTATACAAAAAAATCATAACCACCACCAAAAAGGGTGGGCCTCATGGACTCTTGTTAATATGAAAGAAATGAATTTATCAGGTAAGTTCTTACATAAATTATGTTTTCTTTCATGTAATTAACAAGAGTCCATGAGCTAGTGACGTATGGGATAATGACTACCCAAGATGTGGATCTTTCCACACAAGAGTCACTAGAGAGGGAGGGATAAAATAAAGACAGCCAATTCCTGCTGAAAATAATCCACACCCAAAATAAAGTTTAACAAAAAACATAAGCAGAAGATTCAAACTGAAACCGCTGCCTGAAGAACTTTTCTACCAAAAACTGCTTCAGAAGAAGAAAATACATCAAAATGGTAGAATTTAGTAAAAGTATGCAAAGAGGACCAAGTTGCTGCTTTGCAGATCTGGTCAACTGAAGCTTCATTCCTAAACGCCCAGGAAGTAGATACTGACCTAGTAGAATGAGCTGTAATTCTCTGAGGCGGAATTTTACCCGACTCAACATAGGCAAGATGAATTAAAGATTTCAACCAAGATGCCAAAGAAATGGCAGAAGCTTTCTGGCCTTTCCTAGAACCGGAAAAGATAACAAATAGACTAGAAGTCTTACGGAAAGATTTCGTAGCTTCAACATAATATTTCAAAGCTCTAACAACATCCAAAGAATGCAACGATTTCTCCTTAGAATTCTTAGGATTAGGACATAATGAAGGAACCACAATTTCTCTACTAATGTTGTTGGAATTCACAACTTTAGGTAAAAATTCAAAAGAAGTTCGCAACACCGCCTTATCCTGATGAAAAATCAGAAAAGGAGACTCACAAGAAAGAGCAGATAATTCAGAAACTCTTCTAGCAGAAGAGATGGCCAAAAGGAACAAAACTTTCCAAGAAAGTAATTTAATGTCCAATGAATGCATAGGTTCAAACGGAGGAGCTTGAAGAGCTCCCAGAACCAAATTCAAACTCCAAGGAGGAGAAATTGACTTAATGACAGGTTTTATACGAACCAAAGCTTGTACAAAACAATGAATATCAGGAAGAATAGCAATCTTTCTGTGAAAAAGAACAGAAAGAGCGGAGATTTGTCCTTTCAAAGAACTTGCGGACAAACCCTTATCTAAACCATCCTGAAGAAACTGTAAAATTCTCGGTATTCTAAAAGAATGCCAAGAAAAATGATGAGAAAGACACCAAGAAATATAAGTCTTCCAGACTCTATAATATATCTCTCGAGATACAGATTTACGAGCCTGTAACATAGTATTAATCACGGAGTCAGAGAAACCTCTTTGACCAAGAATCAAGCGTTCAATCTCCATACCTTTAAATTTAAGGATTTCAGATCCGGATGGAAAAAAGGACCTTGCAACAGAAGGTCTGGTCTTAACGGAAGAGTCCATGGTTGGCAAGATGCCATCCGGACAAGATCCGCATACCAAAACCTGTGAGGCCATGCCGGAGCTAGTAGCAGAACAAACGAGCATTCCCTCAGAATCTTGGAGATTACTCTTGGAAGAAGAACTAGAGGCGGAAAGATATAGGCAGGATGATACTTCCAAGGAAGTGATAATGCATCCACTGCCTCCGCCTGAGGATCCCGGGATCTGGACAGATACCTGGGAAGTTTCTTGTTTAGATGAGAGGCCATCAGATCTATCTCTGGGAGCCCCCACATTTGAACAATCTGAAGAAATACCTCTGGGTGAAGAGACCATTCGCCCGGATGCAACGTTTGGCGACTGAGATAATCCGCTTCCCAATTGTCTACACCTGGGATATGAACCGCAGAGATTAGACAGGAGCTGGATTCCGCCCAAACCAAAATTCGAGATACTTCTTTCATAGCCAGAGGACTGTGAGTCCCTCCTTGATGATTGATGTATGCCACAGTTGTGACATTGTCTGTCTGAAAACAAATGAACGATTCTCTCTTCAGAAGAGGCCAAAACTGAAGAGCTCTGAAAATTGCACGGAGTTCCAAGATATTGATCGGTAATCTCACCTCCTGAGATTCCCAAACTCCTTGTGCCGTCAGAGATCCCCACACAGCTCCCCAACCTGTGAGACTTGCATCTGTTGAAATTACAGTCCAGGTCGGAAGAACAAAAGAAGCCCCCTGAATTAAACGAAGGTGATCTGTCCACCACGTTAGAGAGTGTCGAACAATCGGTTTTAAAGATATTAATTGATATATCTTCGTGTAATCCCTGCACCATTGGTTCAGCATACAGAGCTGAAGAGGTCGCATGTGAAAACGAGCAAAGGGGATCGCGTCCGATGCAGCAGTCATAAGACCTAGAATTTCCATGCATAAGGCTACCGAAGGGAATGATTGAGACTGAAGGTTTCGACAAGCTGTAATCAATTTTAGACGTCTCTTGTCTGTTAAAGACAGAGTCATGGACACTGAATCTATCTGGAAACCCAGAAAGGTTACCCTTGTCTGAGGAATCAATGAACTTTTTAGTGAATTGATCCTCCAACCATGATCTTGAAGAAACAACACAAGTCGATTCGTATGAGACTCTGCTAAATGTAAAGACTGAGCAAGTACCAAGATATCGTCCAAATAAGGAAATACCACAATACCCTGTTCTCTGATTACAGACAGAAGGGCACCGAGAATCTTTGTGAAAATTCTTGGAGCTGTAGCAAGGCCAAACGGTAGAGCCACAAATTGGTAATGCTTGTCTAGAAAAGAGAATCTCAGGAACTGATAATGATCTGGATGAATCGGAATATGCAGATATGCATCCTGTAAATCTATTGTGGACATATAATTCCCTTGCTGAACAAAAGGCAATATAGTCCTTATAGTCCATCTTGAACGTTGGTATCCTTACATAACGATTCAATAATTTTAGATCCAGAACTGGTCTGAAGGAATTCTCCTTCTTTGGTACAATGAAGAGATTTGAATAAAACCCCATCCCCTGTTCCGGAACTGGAACTGGCATAATTACTCCAGCCAACTCTAGATCTGAAACACAATTCAGAAATGCTTGAGCTTTCACTGGATTTACTGGGACACGGGAAAGAAAAAATCTCTTTGCAGGAGGTCTCATCTTGAAACCAATTCTGTACCCTTCTGAAACAATGTTCTGAATCCAAAGATTGTGAACAGAATTGATCCAAATTTCTTTGAAAAAACGTAACCTGCCCCCTACCAGCTGAACTGGAATGAGGGCCGTACCTTCATGTGAACTTAGAAGCAGGCTTTGCCTTTCTAGCAGGCTTGGATTTATTCCAGACTGGAGATGGTTTCCAAACTGAAACTGCTCCTGAGGACGAAGGATCAGGCTTTTGTTCTTTGTTGAAACGAAAGGAACGAAAACGATTGTTAGCCCTGTTTTTACCTTTAGATTTTTTATCCTGTGGTAAAAAAGTTCCTTTCCCACCAGTAACAGTTGAAATAATAGAATCCAACTGAGAACCAAATAATTTGTTTCCCTGGAAAGAAATGGAAAGTAGAGTTGATTTAGAAGCCATATCAGCATTCCAGGTCTTAAGCCATAAAGCTCTTCTGGCTAAGATAGCCAGAGACATAAACCTAACATCAACTCTAATAATATCAAAAATGGCATCACAGATAAAATTATTAGCATGCTGGAGAAGAATAATAATATCATGAGAATCACGATTTGTTACTTGTTGCGCTAAAGTTTCCAACCAAAAAGTTGAAGCTGCAGCAACATCAGCCAATGATATAGCAGGTCTAAGAAGATTACCTGAACATAGATAAGCTTTTCTTAGAAAAGATTCAATTTTTCTATCTAAAGGATCCTTAAACGAGGTACCATCTGACGTAGGAATGGTAGTACGTTTAGCAAGGGTAGAAATAGCCCCATCAACTTTAGGGATTTTGTCCCAAAATTCTAACCTGTCAGACGGAACAGGATATAATTGCTTAAAACGTTTAGAAGGAGTAAATGAATTACCCAATTTATCCCATTCCTTGGAAATTACTGCAGAAATAGCATTAGGAACAGGAAAAACTTCTGGAATAACCGCAGGGGCTTTAAAAACCTTATCCAAACGTATAGAATTAGTATCAAGAGGACTAGAATCCTCTATTTCTAAAGCAATTAGTACTTCTTTAAGTAAAGAGCGAATAAATTCCATCTTAAATAAATATGAAGATTTATCAGCATCAATCTCTGAGATAGAATCCTCTGAACCAGAAGAGTCCAAAGGATCAGAATGATGGTGTTCATTTAAAAATTCATCTGTAGAGAGAGAAGATTTAAAAGACTTTTTACGTTTACTAGAAGGAGAAATAACAGACAAAATCTCTTATGTTATCAGGAACATTCTGCACCTTAGATGTTGAGGGAACTGCAACAGGCAATGGTACATCACTAAAGGAAATATTATCTGCTTTAACAAGTTTGTCATGACAATTATTACAAACAACAGCTGGAGGAATAGCTACCAAAAGTTTACAGCAGATACACTTAGCTTTGGTAGATCCAGCAGGCAGTGGTTTTCCTGTAGTATCTTCTGGCTCAGATGCAACGTGAGACATCTTGCAATATGTAAGAGAAAAAACAACATATAAAGCAAAATAGATCAAATTCCTTATAAGACAGTTTCAGGAATGGGAAAAAATGCCAAATATCAAGCTTCTAGCAACCAGAAGCAAATGAAAAATGAGACTGAAATAATGTGGAGACAAAAGCGACGCCCATATTTTTTAGCGCCAAATAAGACGCCCACATTATTTGGCGCCTAAATGCTTTTGGCGCCAAAAATGACGCCACATCCGGAACGCCGACATTTTTGGCGCAAAATAACGTCAAAAAATGACGCAACTTCCGGCGACACGTATGACGCCGGAAACGGAAAAGAATTTTTGCGCCAAAAAAGTCCGCGCCAAGAATGACGCAATAAAATGAAGCATTTTCAGCCCCCGCGAGCCTAACAGCCCACAGGGAAAAAAGTCAAATTTTTGAGGTAAGAAAAATATGATAATTCAATGCATAATCCCAAATATGAAACTGACTGTCTGAAAATAAGGAAAGTTGAACATTCTGAGTCAAGGCAAATAAATGTTTGAATACATATATTTAGAACTTTATAAATAAAGTGCCCAACCATAGCTTAGAGTGTCACAGAAAATAAGACTTACTTACCCCAGGACACTCATCTACATGTTTGTAGAAAGCCAAACCAGTACTGAAACGAGAATCAGTAGAGGTAATGGTAAATATAAGAGTATATCGTCGATCTGAAAAGGGAGGTAAGAGATGAATCTCTACGACCGATAACAGAGAACCTTATGAAATAGACCCCGTAGAAGGAGATCACTGCATTCAATAGGCAATACTCTCTTCACATCCCTCTGACATTCACTGCACGCTGAGAGGAAAACCGGGCTCCAACTTGCTGCGGAGCGCATATCAACGTAGAATCTAGCACAAACTTACTTCACCACCTCCCTTGGAGGCAAAGTTTGTAAAACTGATTTGTGGGTGTGGTGAGGGGTGTATTTATAGGCATTTTAAGGTTTGGGAAACTTTGCCCCTCCTGGTAGGAATGTATATCCCATACGTCACTAGCTCATGGACTCTTGTTAATTACATGAAAGAAATGAGGCTTCCGTGGAACAGACTTGCAAGGCTGCAACGTGGTCCTCTCTGCATACTTTTTTTTATACATTTTATAAATTTGATACTTTTGCTTCGGCTGAGGCTTCTTTTGGGAGATAGGTTCTTCAAGCGGTGGGGTCTTCCGTTTAGGTTACCTGTCTTTTCCCTCACTTATTATCTATGTCCTCTAGCTTGGGTATTGGTCCCCAACAGTAATTGATGATGATCCGTGGACTAACCGTGTCTTAAGAAAGAAAACAAAATGTTTACCTGATAAATTAATTTATTTCTTGACACGATGAGTCCACGGCCCTCCCTGTTTCTACAGACAGTCTTTTGTTATCTAATCCTCAGGCACCTCTGCACCTTGTGTTATTTCCTTTCTCTCCTTTTCCTTCGGTCGAATAATTGGGGTTTGTGGGAAGGGAAATGATACTTAACAGTTTTGCTGTGGTGCTTTTTGCCTCCTCCGGCTGGACAGGAGTAATATTCCCAACAGTAATTGATGATGATCCGTGTTAAGAAATAAATAAATTTATCAAGTAAACATAAATTTAGTTTTTTATAACACCTGAAAAACCCCTTATAACTTTTTAATGCAATTTCTTTAATATTTTTTATTAGACAGTTATGATTCTAACTGTACTTTTAAATGTAAATTTTGATGTGTTTTGTGCAACTTTTTTTACTCGCGTAACAGTTTACCAGAGCTCTGAAGTCCCTCTATCAGGACGTCAATTGCGCTCAAGCAAACGCATTTACTTTCAACTTACGATGCGTGCAAAGAGCCTCAATAAATCACTTTACGCTTCCATGCAACAGTTAGCGTGCCACTTGTAAGCTAGCCCTTAGTTTAATGTCCCTTTAATTATGCATAATTTTCCTTTAAAGACTGAGCAAAAAAATTAAAAAAAGAGAGGGATATAATAAGAGATTGTTTATGGCAGACATTGCAATAACTAAAGGGATATGAATCCCATATTTTTTCTTTCATGATTTAGATAGAGCATGCAATTTTAATTTTCTAATGTATTCCTATTATCACATTTTCTTTGTTCTCTTGGTATCTTTATTTGAAAAGCAGGAATGTAAGCTTAAGAGCCGACCCATTTTTGGTTCAGTACACTGGGTAGCGCTTGCTGATTGGTGGCTAACACCTGAGATCTCATATCTTTGAGCTTTTATAAATTTATGTGCAATATTTTTTAAAATAAATTATTATTAGATGGTATGTGTGTAAGTGTACTTTGTAATGTATTTTTGATGTGTTTTGTGACACTTTTTTGTTTCACAAAACAGTTAACCACAGCTCTGAGGATCCACTTCCCTGACAAGCGTTATTTTAAAATGTGCTCAAGCGATCACATCTACTTTCAACTTGTAATATGAGCGCAATTTAACCTCATACCTTGGTAATCTACTAGCTGAAATAACATAATTTATGTAAGAACTTACCTGATAAATTCATTTCTTTCATATTAGCAAGAGTCCATGAGCTAGTGACGTATGGGATATACATTCCTACCAGGAGGGGCAAAGTTTCCCAAACCTCAAAATGCCTATAAATACACCCCTCACCACACCCACAAATCAGTTTAACGAATAGCCAAGAAGTGGGGTGATAAGAAAAAAGTGCGAAGCATAAATATAAGGAATTGGAATAATTGTGCTTTATACAAAAAAATCATAACCACCACAAAAAAGGGTGGGCCTCATGGACTCTTGCTAATATGAAAGAAATGAATTTATCAGGTAAGTTCTTACATAAATTATGTTTTCTTTCAAGTAATTAGCAAGAGTCCATGAGCTAGTGACGTATGGGATAATGACTACTAGAGAGGGAGGGATAAAATAAAGACAGCCAATTCCTGCTGAAAATAATCCACACCCAAAATAAAGTTTAAATGAAAACATAAGCAGAAGATTCAAACTGAAACAGCTGCCTGAAGTACTTTTCGACCAAAAACTGCTTCAGAAGAAGAAAACACATCAAAATGGTAGAATTTAGTAAAAGTATGCAAAGAGGACCAAGTTGCTGCTTTGCAAATCTGATCAACCGAAGCTTCATTCCTAAACGCCCAGGAAGTAGAAACTGACCTAGTAGAATGAGCTGTAATCCTTTGAGGCGGAGTTTTACCCGACTCAACATAAGCATGATGAATTAAAGATTTCAACCAAGATGCCAAAGAAATGGCAGAGGCCTTCTGACCTTTCCTAGAACCGGAAAAGATAACAAATAGACTAGAAGTCTTTCGGAAAGTCTTAGTAGCTTCAACATAATATTTCAAAGCTCTAACCACATCCAAAGAATGCAATGATTTCTCCTTAGAATTCTTAGGAGTAGGACATAATGAAGGAACCACAATCTCTCTACTAATGTTGTTGGAATTCACAACCTTAGGTAAAAATTCAAAAGAAGTTAGCAACACCGCCTTATCCTGATGAAAAATCAAAAAAGGAGACTCACAAGAAAGAGCAGATAATTCAGAAACTCTTCTGGCAGAAGAGATGGCCAAAAGGAAGAAAACTTTCCAAGAAAGTAATTTAATGTCCAATGAATGCATAGGTTCAAACGGAGGAGCTTGAAGAGCCCCCAGAACCAAATTCAAACTCCAAGGAGGAGAAATTGACTTAATAACAGGTTTTATACGCACCAAAGCTTGTACAAAACAATGAATATCAGGAAGATTAGCAATCTTTCTGTGAAAAAGAACAGAAAGAGCAGAGATTTGTCCTTTCAAGGAACTTGCAGACAAACCTTTATCCAAACCATCCTGCAGAAACTGTAAAATTCTTGGAATTCTAAAAGAATGCTAGGAAAAATGATGAAAAAGACACCAAGAAATGTAAGTCTTCCAGACTCTATAATATATCTCCCTAGATACAGATTTACGAGCCTGTAACATAGTATTAATCACAGAGTCAGAGAAACCTCTTTGACTAAGAATCAAGCGTTCAATCTCCATACCTTTAAATTTAAGGATTTGAGATCCTGATGGAAAAAAGGACCTTGAGACAGAAGGTCTGGTCTTAACGGAAGAGTCCACGGTTGGCAAGAAGCCATCCGGACAAGATCCGCATACCAAAACCTGTGAGGCCATGCTGGAGCTACCAGCAGAACAAACGAGCATTCCTTCAGAATTTTGGAGATCACTCTTGGAAGAAGAACTAGAGGCGGAAAGATATAGGCAGGATGATACTTCCAAGGGAGTGACAATGCATCCACTGCTTCCGCTTGAGGATCCCTGGATCCGGACAGATACCTGGGAAGTTTCTTGTTTAGATGAGAGGCCATCAGATCTATTTCTGGAAGCCCCGACATTTGAATAATCTGAAGAAATACCTCTGGGTGAAGAGACCATTCGCCCGGATGCAACGTTTGGCGACTGAGGTAATCCGCTTCCCAATTGTCTATACCTGGGATATGAACCGCAGAAACTAGACAGGAGCTGGATTCCGCCCAAACCAGAATTCAAGATACTTCTTTCATAGCTAGAGGACTGTGAGTCCATCCTTGATGATTGATGTATGCTACAGTTGTGACATTGTCTGTCTGAAAACAGATGAACGATTCTCTCTTCAGAAGAGGCCAAGACTGAAGAGCTCTGAAAATTGCACGGAGTTCCAAAATATTGATCAGTAGGGGGCGGAGCTGCGCCGTGCTGGAGCATGGAAGCAGTGTAACTAAGCTCCGGAGCTGTCGGGCCTTTTATGGCATACAAATTAGCATTTTATAACCCAATATGGCTTTGACCGTCTATACTATGACCCTCTAAATAGCTGGCCTGAGATCTGTAACTAATTCTGGGCATAATAGACTTAATTTCAACACAGAAGATCGCCGGAGCAAAGGTCGCGGCCGCCATCTTGCCGCATATAATATAAGAAGCACTGAAAATAACAGGACACGAACCCGCCGCCTCACCACACAGAGATAACCATCTCCCTTAATCCCTCATCGTGGGCGACTACACTTTTACTCCCGCATGTGACCAATAAAGGGAGTTGAGTTACGAGCTACACGGCGGTACCAGATCCAGCCGGGCCGACACGTGAGAAGACAGGTATTATTCTGGCATACACAACGCCTAGCCTCCAGGCTCTCACATACAGCACACGGAGATACTACCTCTGAATTCAAAAAGCACTTACCGGAGCACTCACTGGGGCCTTATCTGACAATAGACTAACCTGTGACGTATGTTTAGGTGAACTCGGGCCTACGGACCCGCTTTTAGGCCTCAAACAACTGCTTCCCACCACAATTGTACGCATAGTTAGATCACTCCTCTGGTTACGATCCCTCTCACCGCATTGCCTAACAATACGGCCACCCTCAACCATAACATGACCAGCAGAAAAGGCAATAAGTCAGACAAGCAAAACAAACAGTTGGGGCCATCAGTTTCTTCATTTTTTCATCCACACGAACCATCAGTTCCAGAAACTATGCACTCTCAAGAACCAGCATCCACCATCCCGGCTCCTGCTTCTACACAGGACCCTTTACAGTCTATACAATCGCAGATCGCTGGCCTCCCATCTAAATCAGACATTGAATCACTAAAAAAGTTCATCAAAGATGAGATTAAAGATTTAAAGAAAGACCTTAACGAACTAGGCTCTAGAATGGAATTTTTGGAGGACGGCCAAGACCACCTTAACAACATGGTCAGTACAAACTCTAACCAACTGTCTATACATGACTCAATGCTTCAAAGCCTATCTGATAAAATAGAAGACCTCGAAAATCGAGGCCGGAGGAACAATCTGCGAATACGTGGGATCCCAGAGGAGGTCTCACAAGATCAACTTAGAACATATGTCACAGAACTCTTTCAGTTTCTTCTCCCTCAATCTCCCAATCTTCTGCCAGAAGACATTGAAAGAATACATAGGGCCCTTAGACCTCCCAGCAGACCTCCTGCTCCCCCAAGAGATGTTGTTCTCAAATTTCTGAAATACACTGTAAAAGAAGAGATGTGGCAATCGGCCAGGACCAGAAGAGTAATCCAATTTCACAACCACAATTTGCAGATATTCCAAGATCTCTGCCCTCAAACAATCCAGCGTAGGAGAGAGGTCCGTTTTATAACTAAGGTTCTACAAGAAAACAACATACGATATCGCTGGGGCTTTCCATTTAGCCTTATAATCTCGCACAACGGAGGGCAAGTGATATATAAAAGCTTTCCGGACCTAGACCACATATCAAAAAAACTTAACCTCTCATTTGAGCTGCCACCAGAGACAGTCATAGACCCTCCACTCCTGAGGAATCACCCGGAGGAAGGATCTTCAAGAGAGCAAAGAATTCCTTGGTCTAGGGTGGCCCCCAAGAGGCGCAAGACCGGCCTCCCTACACCAGACGAAGATACCTGACACCTCTAGCAACGCTACCTCACCTACCTTCCTTATAGGACATTAGGCTTACAGACTATTACTGTGATAAACGCAGTTGCTATTTTGATCTTAAGCTCCTGTGAACCGACATCAGCCTTGAAGCTCCCAGGGTATCGTATGATCATTTCGAACTCTTGTTTTATTTCACCCTAGTTTAATGTGTTTAACTGTTCAGTTGGGTTCATCTACATTTTTATTATAAACGATATTTCCCGGTCATATACCTTACGAATGCCATAGAAGTTCCCCGACATCATTCCACCCCCTTGAATGGTGTCATGTCAGAACTTCACGACCACCATTTGTTACCATAAAATTTTAAGTTTCTATTTATGCTTGTTTTTTCATATGCTCACATTTAAGCAATCCGTTTTTACTAGAAATGTCATAACTGTTTCTGAATGTCTTTATACACCTAATACCAGTCGAATTTTGCATACAATTGTTTTTTTGTACTGTTCATTTATATATCAGTATGTTTATTTCCAAGAATTCTTTGTTTCTATTCAGCAATTGTTCTCACAGATAATACACAGGGTACTACTCACCTCCCGCACTAATACACACATTTACTCTCTACAACATTTAGCTATAATCACCCTATGCTGCTCCCCGAGTGTCCCAGCATCCTATTTAACTATAGTCACCCTTGAATATATAAGATATGACTGTACAACCTAGGACTATCAATTTACTGTCCCATAATGTTAAAGGGCTAAATATCCCCCAGAAGAGATCCCAAGCCTTGAGAGATTATCATAGACTTAAAAGCGATATTATCCTCCTCCAAGAGACCCATTTTAAGAAAGGCAGAGAACCCATGCAGTCCCTTAGGAAATTCGGCCAAGTCTTTCTCTCATCACATTCTACAAAACACAACGGTGTAGGAATTCTGATACGTAAACAGATTCCCTTCCATCTCACTAATATTTTTAGAGATAAAGAAGGAAGACTAATAGTGATTACTGGCCGACTATTCAATAAAGTCATAACCATTGCTAACGTATACGCCCCTAACTCTGGAGATGCCCCGTTCTTCCTTAGAACCACTAACATAATTTCTGAAATGTCTAGGGGTTGTCTGATTGTAGGAGGAGATTTTAATTTAGCTTTAAACCCGGATTTAGACTGCTCCTCTGGAACGTCATCCATACCCCAAAAGACGTTAAAATTAATTAAATCCCATATTTCAAAATTAAATGTCCATGATGCCTGGCGAATTCACCACCCAAACGTTAAAGACTATACGTTCTTCTCCCATCCCCATCAAACTTATTCCTGCATCGATTACTTCATGATTGACGTCACTAGCTTAGCCTTAGTCCAATCCTCTAATATCCTCCCCATAACCTGGTCAGATCACGCAATGGTTAGTTGCTCTTTAACTTGGCCCACTTCACAGAGACCAGAACGCACTTGGAGACTTGACGAAACATTACTGACCGACCAAATTTCCAAACTTCACATCCAAGAGAAAATTGAATCCTATTTTCAGTTAAATGTCACACCTGATGTCACCCCCCTCCAAATTTGGGAAGCACATAAGTGCGTTATTAGGGGAGAATTAATCGCGCTCAAAGCGAGAATAACCAAACAAAACTCCTTGGCACTCAGTAATTTATTAGAAGAACTAGACAAACTCCAAGACACCCATAAGAGACACCCAAAGGCCCATTCGCTACTCGAACATATCACTCATAAACAGAGGCAGTTGGCCCTCCTTTTAGGCCTAGAAGCCAAACGTAGAGCTCTCTTCCTTAGGAGACGATTTTACGAAGGGGGAAATAGACAGGGCAAGCTTCTGGCACGTTTATTACGAAATAAGTCATCTAAGGGATATATTATGACTATAAAAGATAATAAAGGCAAAACTTGGTCCACCTCTTCCGACATAGCAGATAATTTCAAATCCTATTACGAGGACCTTTATAATTTAGACAGGAAAAACACTCCACCTTCACCCTCAGACATAACCAACTACCTTACCTCACTTAATCTCCCCTCCCTGACAGAAGACCAAAAATTAAACCTAGAATCCCCTTTCACCTTAAAGGAACTCCGAAAGGCTATCCTCTCCTTCCCGCCTGGCAAAGCTCCAGGCCCAGATGGCTTTGGTCACTCATATTACTCTAAATTTATAGACATCCTTGGTCCCCACCTCCTATCACATTTCTCTGACATCGATAATGACAATTTCTTCCACCCTCAATCCCTCCAAGCTCATATTTCAATAATACCGAAACCAAATAAGCCCCTAGATCATATCCCTAACTATAGGCCAATCTCTCTGCTAAACGCAGATATAAAAATATTCGCTAAAATGTTAGCTATTAGACTAAACCAATACCTCCCCCAGCTCATCCACCAAGACCAAGTTGGCTTCGTCCCACTCAGGGAGGCTAAGGACAACACAGTCCGAAATCTCCACCTACTTATCCACTCCAAAAGACAGGGCCTTCCCGCAGTCTGGTTGTCAACCGATGCGGAGAAGGCCTTTGACCGAGTTCGATGGTCCTTCCTTAGGGCCACACTGAAATCCATGGGACTCGGCGAACTTATGCTCCATAGAATTTTTGCTTTATATAACAACCCCAGTGCCCGAATCTCCCTGAATGGCATCCTGTCCCGTCCCTTCCCAATAACTAACGGCACCAGGCAGGGGTGCCCTTTGTCCCCTTTACTATTTATATGTCTTTTGGAGACTTTTGCTGCCAGAGTCAGACAAAACCCAAACATTAAGGGTATATCAGTTGGGGGAGAAACTTATAAATTATCCCTCTTCGCAGACGACGTGCTGTTTTCCCTCACATCTCCGGATAAGTCAATACCCATACTCCTAGATGAATTGTCACTTTTTCATGAACTAACCAACTTTACCATTAACCAGTCTAAGTCTGAGTATATAGGGATTTCACTACCAGACACCCTTGCCCAACAAATCGAACTCACATGTCCCTTCCGACGGTGCAAAACATCATTGAGATACTTAGGCATTAATCTCACTGCAGACTTAGATTCAACATTTCGCTATAATTATATCCCCCTTAAGACATCCTTAGAACGTGAACTCTCCTCATGGCACTCTAGACACCTGTCATGGATGGGTAGAATCAACTCGATAAAAATGACGGCTTTCCCCAGACTCCTTTATGTACTGCAAGCTCTCCCGATCCCTCTCCCACCACGATACCTCACGAATATTCAAAGACTGTTCAACTCCTTTATTTGGGGAGGCAGACACTCTAGAATTAATAATAAGATAATGATATCCCCCCGATTACATGGTGGTCTAGGAGTCCCCAATTTAGAATTATACAGATCTGCCATCTATATCCAAAGGATCCTCGATTGGAGGATACATGGATCTCAAAAACGTTGGGTTCACCTGGAAGAATATCCATATAAAGACCTGAATCTCCGCTCTGTATGCTGGTCCCCCCGATTTGAAAACATAATCCACAACATAGACAATCCAATAACTAAAGAGACCTTATTACAGTGGGGGAAAACGAATAAAATTAACCCTTACCTTTCATCCAACCCCTCCCCACTCACTTCCCTGACACATAATACTGAGTTTTCTCTGGCTGACTTGGGGACTGTCCCCTCCGACCCACACCATCACTCCGACATTGCGATACACCACCTCTCAGAGAATGAACACTTACTCCCACACACCACACTTCAGGAGCGGAACTTCACTTGGGCCAACAACTGGTTCAACTATAGAAGACTTCATAATTATATTACAACTCATAAATCCAGTAATAACATGCTCAGACCTATGACTAGACTAGAGACGTTGATAACATCACCTACCCCTCTAAGGCATACCTTATCTAAAATTTATTCTATTTTAACCCAACCTCCCCCGGGGTACTTACCTGGTGCGATCGAATCATGGGAAAGGGAGTTAGGAGTTATAATTCTTCCCCAAGTAGCATCATCTATATTTATAAACACTATGTCATCCTCTTCATCGGCAGCCCTTCTAGAGATGAATTATAAAATCCTTCATAACTGGTATCTTACACCTAGACGACTATATAAACTATACCCTACAACCGGGAATAGATGCTGGCGCTGCGGGCACTCGGGGAGTGGAATGGGCCACATGTGGTGGTGGTGCAATAGCATCACTTGGTTCTGGAGAACTCTTCTTGGTGAAATTGAGAAAATTTTCCAATTCATACTCCCCTTTGATCCCTTAATATTTCTTCTAAATAAACACATCAAACTCCCCTCCAAGTCCCATATCATTTTGCTTCGCATATTCACAAATAGTGCTAAAGCACTTATTGCAAAGAATTGGAAATCCCAAACCCCCCCTAATATCACAATGTGGAGAAACAAAGTTAGCGATCTTATAGAACTAGAGGAATATAAAGCTTTTAGATTGGACACTAGGGATCATTATATTAATGCACAAAATATGTGGACACAATATATAGCTTCAGAAAGCTCTCTTTAGTCACTCACCCACTACGGAGTTTCCACTTACCTTCACATACTTACCCACTCAGATAGAGAATTTTCACTGATTGACGGTACATTTTTCAGACATGTTGTGTAATACTGGTTTGAAACTATGATATGGCATGGTAGACAGTTGTTTTTCTACTTGTCTATGCTTTGGTTATCTTAACTTCTAATTTACATGTTTTAAGAAAATGTTACTCTAACTTGATATTTTGACTGTTTTATTTTGTTACTGTCATTTGTGATCTGTATCTCTGAACGGATTTTGTATTCTTGAAATATACCAATAAAAAACAACTTGGATTAAAATATTGATCAGTAATCTCACCTCCTGAGATTCCCAAACCCCTTGTGCCGTCAGAGACCCCCACACAGCTCCCCAACCTGTAAGACTTGCATCTGTTGAAATTACAGTCCAAGTCGGAAGAACAAAAGAAGCCCCCTGAATTAAACGATGGTGATCTGTCCACCACGTCAGAGAGTGTCGTACAATCGGTTTTAAAGATATTAATTGAGATATCTTTGTGTAATCCCTGCACCATTGGTTCAGCATACAGAGCTGAAGAGGTCGCATGTGAAAACGAGCAAAGGGGATCGCGTCCGATGCAGCAGTCATAAGACCTAGAATTTCCATGCATAAGGCTACCGAAGGGAATGATTGTGACTGAAGGTTTCGACAAGCTGAAATCAATTTTAGACGTCTCTTGTCTGTCAAAGATAGAGTCATGGACACTGAATCTATCTGGAAACCCAAAAAGGTTACCCTTGTCTGAGGAATCAATGAACTTTTTAGTAAATTGATCCTCCAACCATGATCTTGAAGAAACAACACAAGTCGATTCGTATGAGATTCTGCTAAATGTAAAGACTGAGCAAGTACCAAGATATCGTCCAAATAAGGAAATACCACAATACCCTGTTCTCTGATTACAGACAGAAGGGCACCGAAAACCTTTGTAAAAATTCTTGGAGCTGTTGCTAGACCAAACGGTAGAGCCACAAACAGGTAATGCTTGTCTTAGGAAAGAGAATCTCATAAACTGAAAGTGATCTGGATGAATCGGAATATGCAGATATGCATCCTGTAAATCTATTGTAGACATATAATGCCCTTGCTGAACAAAAGGCAGGATAGTCCTTACAGTTACCATTTTGAATGTTGGTATCCTTACATAATGATTCAATATCTTTAGATCCAGAACTGGTCTGAAGGAATTCTCCTTCTTTGGTACAATGAAGAGATTTGAATAAAACCCCAGCCCCCGTTCCAGAACTGGAACTGGCATAATTACTCCAGCCAACTCTAGATCTGAAACACATTTCAGAAATGCTTGAGCCTTCGCTGGATCTACTGGGACACGGGAAAGAAAAAATCTCTTTGCAGGAGGTCTTATTTTGAAGCCAATTCTGTACCCTTCTGAAACAATGTTCTGAATTCAAAGATTGTGAACGGATTTGATCCAAATTTCTTTGAAAAAACGTAATCTGCCCCCTACCAGCTGAGCTGGAATGAGGGCCGCACCTTCATGTGGACTTAGAAGCTGGCTTTGATTTTCTAGAAGGCTTGGATTTATTCCAGACTGGAGATGGTTTCCAAACTGATACCGCTCCTGAGGATGAAGGATCAGGTTTCTGTTCCTTGTTGTGACGAAAGGAACGAAAACGATTATTAGACCTGAATTTACCCTTAGATTTTTTATCCTGTGGTAAAAAAGTTCCTTTCCCTCCAGTAACAGTTGAAATAATAGAATCCAACTGAGAACCACATAATTTATTACCCTGGAAAGAAAGGGAAAGCAGAGTAGACTTAGAAGACATATCAGCATTCCAAGTTTTAAGCCATAAAGCTCTTCTAGCTAAAATAGCTAGAGACATATACCTGACATCAACCCTAATGATATCAAAGATGGCATCACAAATAAAATTATTAGCATGTTGAAGAAGAATAATAATGCTATGAGAATTATGATCTGTTACTTGTTGCGCTAAAGCTTCCAACCAAAAAGTTGAAGCTGCAGCAACATCCGCCAAAGATATAGCAGGTCTAAGAAGATTACCTGAACACAAATAGGCTTTTCTTAGAAAGGATTCAAATTTCCTATCTAAAGGATCCTTAAAGGAAGTACCATCTGCCGTAGGAATCGTAGTACGCTTAGCAAGAGTAGAGACAGCCCCATCAACATTAGGGATTTTGTCCCAAAACTCTAATCTGTCAGATGGCACAGGATATAATTGCTTAAAACGTTTAGAAGGAGTAAATGAATTACCCAAATTATTCCATTCCCTGGAAATTACTTCAGAAATAGCACTAGGAACAGGAAAAACTTCTGGAATAACTACAGGAGATTTAAAAACCTTATCTAAACGTTTAGATTTAGTATCAAGAGGACCAGAATCCTCAATTTCTAAAGCAATTAGAACTTCTTTAAGTAAAGAACGAATAAATTCCATTTTAAATAAATATGAAGATTTATCAGCATCAACCTCTGAGACAGAATCCTCTGAACCAGAAGAACCATTATCAGAATCAGAATGATGATGTTCATTTAAAAATTCATCTGAACAATGAGAAGTTTTAAAAGATTTTTTATGTTTACTAGAAGGAGGAATAACAGACAAAGCCTTCTTAATGGATTCAGAAACAAAATCTCTTATGTTATCAGGAACACTCTGAGTATTAGATGTTGACGGAACAACAACAGGTAATGGAACTTTACTAAAGGAAATTTTATCTGCATTAACAAGTTTGTCATGACAATCAATACAAACAACAGCTGGAGGAACAGATACCAAAAGTTTACAGCAGATACACTTAGCTTTGGTAGCTCCAGCACCAGGCAGCGATTTTCCTGAAGTATCTTCTGACTCAGTTGCAACGTGGGACATCTTGCAATATGTAATAGAAAAAACAACATATAAAGCAAAATAGATCAAATTCCTTAAATGACAGTTTCAGGAATGGGAAAAAATGCCAATGAACAAGCTTCTAGCAACTAGAAGCAATAAAAAATGAGACTTAAATAATGTGGAGACAAAAGTGACGCCCATATTTTTTTAGCGCCAAATAAGACGCCCACATTATTTGGCGCCTAAATGCTTTTGGCGACAAAAATGACGCCACATCCGGAACGCCGACACTTTTGATGTAAAAAAACGTCCAAAAATGACGCAACTTCCGGCGACACGTATGACGCCGGAAACAGAAAACTTTTGCGCCAAAAAAGTCCGTGCCAAGAATGACGCAATAAAATGAAACATTTTCAGCCCCCGCGAGCCTAACAGCCCACAGGGAAAAAGTCAAATTTTTAAGGTAAGAAAAAATGATTGATTCAAATGCATTATCCCAAATATGAAACTGACTGTCTGAAAATAAGGAATGTTGAACATCCTGAGTCAAGGCAAATAAATGTTTGAATACATATATTTAGAACTTTATTAAAAAAAGTGCCCAACCATAGCTTAGAGTGTCACAGAAAAACATAATTTATGCTTACCTGATAAATTCCTTTCTTCTGTAGTGTGATCAGTCCACGGGTCATCATTACTTCTGGGATATTACTCCTCCCCAACAGGAAGTGCAAGAGGATTCACCCAGCAGAGCTGCATATAGCTCCTCCCCTCTACGTCACTCCCAGTCATTCGACCAAGGACCAACGAGAAAGGAAAAGCCAAGGGTGAAGTGGTGACTGGAGTATAAATTAAAAAATATTTACCTGCCTTAAAAACAGGGCGGGCCGTGGACTGATCACACTACAGAAGAAAGGAATTTATCAGGTAAGCATAAATTATGTTTTCTTCTGTTAAGTGTGATCAGTCCACGGGTCATCATTACTTCTGGGATACCAATACCAAAGCAAAAGTACACGGATGACGGGAGGGATAGGCAGGCTCTTTATACAGAAGGAACCACTGCCTGAAGAACCTTTCTCCCAAAAATAGCCTCCGATGAAGCAAAAGTGTCAAATTTGTAAAATTTGGAAAAAGTATGAAGCGAAGACCAAGTTGCAGCCTTGCAAATCTGTTCAACAGAGGCCTCATTCTTGAAGGCCCAAGTGGAAGCCACAGCTCTAGTAGAATGAGCTGTAATTCTTTCAGGAGGCTGCTGTCCAGCAGTCTCATAAGCTAAACGAATTATGCTACGAAGCCAAAAAGAAAGAGAGGTAGCGGAAGCTTTTTGACCTCTCCTCTGCCCAGAGTAAATGACAAACAGAGAAGACGTTTGTCGAAATTCCTTAGTTGCCTGTAAGTAAAATTTTAGAGCACGGACTACATCCAGGTTGTGCAGTAGACGTTCCTTCTTTGAAGAAGGATTTGGGCATAAAGAAGGAACAACAATCTCTTGATTGATATTCCTGTTAGTAACTACCTTAGGTAAGAACCCAGGTTTAGTACGCAGGACTACCTTATCCGAATGAAAAATCAAATAAGGAGAATCACAATGTAAGGCTGATAATTCAGAGACTCTTCGAGCCGAGGAAATAGCCATTAAAAATAGAACTTTCCAAGATAACAACTTTATATCAATGGAATGAAGGGGTTCAAACGGAACGCCCTGTAAAACATTAAGAACAAGGTTTAAACTCCATGGTGGAGCAACAGTTTTAAACACAGGCTTAATTCTGGCCAAAGCCTGACAAAAAGCCTGGACGTCAGGAACTTCTGACAGACGTTTGTGTAACAGAATGGACAGAGCTGAGATCTGTCCCTTTAATGAACTAGCAGATAAACCCTTTTCTAAACCTTCTTGTAGAAAAGACAATATCCTAGGAATCCTAACCTTACTCCAAGAGTAACCTTTGGATTCACACCAATATAGGTATTTATGCCATATCTTATGGTAAATCTTTCTGGTAACAGGTTTCCTAGCCTGTATTAAGGTATCAATAACTGACTCAGAAAATCCACGTCTTGATAAAATCAAGCGTTCAATTTCCAAGCAGTCAGCTTCAGAGAAGTTAGATTTTGATGTTTGAAGGGACCCTGTATCAGAAGGTCCTGTTTCAGAGGTAGAGACCAAGGTGGACAGGATGACATGTCCACCAGGTCTGCATACCAAGTCCTGCGTGGCCACGCAGGTGCTATTAGAATCACTGATGCTCTCTCTTGTTTGATTCTGGCAATCAATCGAGGAAGCAACGGGAAGGGTGGAAACACGTAAGCCATCCTGAAGTCCCAAGGTGCTGTCAGAGCATCTATCAGGACTGCTCCTGGATCCCTGGATCTGGACCCGTAACGAGGAAGCTTGGCGTTCTGTCGAGACGCCATGAGATCTATCTCTGGTTTGCCCCAACGTCGAAGTATTTGGGCAAAGACCTCCGGATGAAGTTCCCACTCCCCCGGATGAAAAGTCTGACGACTTAAGAAATCCGCCTCCCAGTTCTCCACTCCCGGGATGTGGATTGCCGACAGGTGGCAAGAGTGAGACTCTGCCCAGCAAATTATCTTTGATACTTCCATCATAGCTAGGGAGCTTCTTGTCCCTCCCTGATGGTTGATGTAAGCTACAGTCGTGATGTTGTCCGACTGAAACCTGATGAACCCCCGAGTTGTCAACTGGGGCCAAGCCAGGAGGGCATTGAGAACTGCTCTCAATTCCAGAATGTTTATTGGCAGGAGACTCTCCTCCTGACTCCATTGTCCCTGAGCCTTCAGAGAATTCCAGACGGCACCCCAACCTAGAAGGCTGGCGTCTGTTGTTACAATTGTCCAGTCTGGTCTGCTGAATGGCATCCCCCTGGACAGATGTGGCCGAGAAAGCCACCATAGAAGAGAATTTCTGGTCTCTTGATCCAGATTCAGAGAAGGGGATAAGTCTGAGTAATCCCCATTCCACTGACTTAGCATGCACAGTTGCAGTGGTCTGAGGTGTAAGCGTGCAAAGGGTACTATGTCCATTGCCGCTACCATTAAGCCGATTACCTCCATGCATTGAGCCACTGACGGGTGTTGAATGGAATGAAGGGTGCGGCAAGCACTTTGAAGTCTTGTTAGCCTGTCCTCTGTCAGGTAAATCTTCATTTCTACAGAATCTATAAGAGTCCCCAGGAAGGGAACTCTTGTGAGTGGAACGAGTGAACTTTTCTTTTCGTTCACCTTCCATCCATGTGACCTTAGAAATGCCAGCACTAACTCTGTATGAGACTTGGCAGTTTGAAAGCTTGAAGCTTGTATCAGAATGTCGTCTAGGTATGGAGCTACCGAGATTCCCCGCGGTCTTAGTACTGCCAGAAGAGCACCCAGAACCTTTGTGAAGATTCTTGGAGCTGTAGCCAATCCGAATGGAAGAGCCACAAACTGGTAATGCCTGTCTAGGAAGGCAAACCTTAGGTACCGATAATGATCTTTGTGAATCGGTATGTGAAGGTAAGCATCTTTTAAATCTACAGTGGTCATGTATTGACCCTCTTGGATCATAGGTAAAATTGTCCGAATAGTCTCCATCTTGAACGATGGAACTCTTAGGAATTTGTTTAGGATCTTTAAGTCCAGGATTGGTCTGAAAGTTCCCTCTTTTTTGGGAACCACAAACAGATTTGAGTAAAACCCCTGTCCCTGTTCCGATCGTGGAACTGGATGGATTACTCCCATTAACAAGAGCTCTTGTACGCAGCGTAGAAACGCCTCTTTCTTTGTCTGGATTGTTGACAATCTTGACAGATGAAATCTCTCTCTTGGAGGAGAGTATTTGAAGTCCAGAAGGTATCCCTGAGATATTATCTCTAGCGCCCAGGGATCCTGAACATCTCTTGCCCAAGCCTGGGCGAAGAGAGAAAGTCTGCCCCCCACTAGATCCGATCCCGGATCGGGGGCCCTCAATTCATGCTGTTTTAGGGGCAGCAGCAGGTTTCCTAGTCTGCTTGCCCTTGTTCCAGGACTGGTTAGGTTTCCAGCCTTGTCTGTAGCGAGCAACAGCTCCTTCCTGTTTTGGTGCAGAGGAAGTTGATGCTGCTCCTGCTTTGAAATTACGAAAGGAACGAAAATTAGACTGTCTAGTCTTGGCTTTGGCTTTGTCCTGAGGCAGGGCATGGCCTTTACCTCCTGTAATGTCAGCGATAATCTCTTTCAACCCGGGCCCGAATAAGGTCTGCCCTTTGAAAGGTATATTAAGCAATTTAGACTTAGAAGTAACATCAGCTGACCAGGATTTTAGCCACAGCGCCCTGCGTGCCTGAATGGCGAATCCTGAATTCTTCGCCGTAAGTTTAGTAAGATGTACTACGGCCTCCGAAATGAATGAATTAGATAGTTTAAGGACTCTAAGCCTGTCCGTAATGTCGTCCAGAGTAGCTGAACCAATGTTCTCTTCCAGAGACTCAATCCAGAATGCCGCTGCAGCCGTGATCGGCGCAATGCATGCAAGGGGTTGCAATATAAAACCTTGTTGAACAAACATTTTCTTAAGGTAACCCTCTAACTTTTTATCCATTGGATCTGAAAAAGCACAGCTATCCTCCACCGGGATAGTGGTACGCTTAGCTAAGGTAGAAACTGCTCCCTCCACCTTAGGGACCGTTTGCCATAAGTCCCTTGTGGTGGCGTCTATTGGAAACATTTTTCTAAATATCGGAGGGGGTGAGAACGGCACACCGGGTCTATCCCACTCCTTAGTAACAATTTCAGTAAGTCTCTTAGGTATAGGAAAAACCTCAGTACTCGTCGGTACCGCAAAATATTTATCCAACCTACACATTTTCTCTGGTATTGCAACTGTGTTACAATCATTCAGAGCCGCTAACACCTCCCCTAGTAATACACGGAGGTTTTCCAGTTTAAATTTAAAATTTGAAATATCTGAATCCAGTCTGTTTGGATCAGAACCGTCACCCACAGAATGAAGTTCTCCGTCCTCATGTTCTGCCACCTGTGACGCAGTGTCTGACATGGCCCTAATATTATCAGCGCACTCTGTTCTCACCCCAGAGTGATCACGCTTACCTCTTAGTTCTGGTAATTTAGCCAAAACCTCAGTCATAACAGTAGCCATATCCTGTAATGTGATTTGTAATGGCCGCCCAGATGTACTCGGCGCTACAATATCACGCACCTCCCTCTGAGCGGGAGATGTAGGTACTGACACGTGAGGCGAGTTAGTCGGCATAACTCTCCCCTCGTTGTTTGGTGAAATTTGTTCAATTTGTACAGATTGACTTTTATTTAAAGTAGCATCAATACAGTTAGTACATAAATTTCTATTGGGCTCCACTTTGGCATTGCAACAAATGACACACTAGCAAATAAACTTGCAACTTGGAAATACAATTCAATTAGAATAATATTAAAACGTACTGTGCCTTTAAGAAGCACAGAAGATCTATGACAGTTGAAAATTAATAAATTGAAACAGTTATAGCCTCAATCCTTGTAAACAACACAACTTTAGCAAAGGTTTAATCCCATTAGCAAAGATAACAAATTCTGAAAGCAGGAAACAAATTACAGAATAAACGTTTTTTATCTCAGTCAAACTATAATTCTCACAGCTCTGCTGAGAGAAATTACCTCCCTCAAAATAAGTTTTGAAGACCCCTGAGCTCTGTAGAGATGAACCGGATCATGCAGGGAATACAATGAGTTGCTGACTGAAATATTTGATGCATAGAAAAAGCGCCAAAAAACGGCCCCTCCCCCTCACACACAGCAGTGAGGGAGAACAGAAACTGTCAGAAAAACAGATTAAGCAACTGCCAAGTGGAAAAATAGTGCCCAAACATTTATTCACACAGTACCTCAGCAAATGAAAACGATTTTACATTCCAGCAAAAACGTTAAACATAATCTCTAGTTATTAAACAGCTTTATGTATTTCTTACAGTGTAATTCTAGTGAAGTACCATTCCCCAGAATACTGAAGTGTAAAGTATACATACATGACATTATATCGGTATGGCAGGATTTTCTCATCAATTCCATTGTCAGAAAATAAAAACTGCTACATACCTCTATGCAGATTCATCTGCCCGCTGTCCCCTGATCTGAAGTTTACCTCACTCCTCAGATGGCCGAGAACAGCAATATGATCTTAACTACTCCGGCTAAAATCATAGCAAAACTCTGGTAGATTCTTCATCAAACTCTGCCAGAGAGGTAATAACACACTCCGGTGCTATTTTAAAATAACAAACTTTTGATTGAAGATATAAAACTAAGTATAATCACCATAGTCCTCTCACACATCCTATCTAGTCGTTGGGTGCAAGAGAATGACTGGGAGTGACGTAGAGGGGAGGAGCTATATGCAGCTCTGCTGGGTGAATCCTCTTGCACTTCCTGTTGGGGAGGAGTAATATCCCAGAAGTAATGATGACCCGTGGACTGATCACACTTAACAGAAGAAATAAGACTTACTTACCCCAGGACACTCATCTACATGTTGTAGAAAGCCAAACCAGTACTGAAACGAAAATCAGCAGAGGTAATGGTATATATATATAAGAGTATATCGTCGATCTGAAAAGGGAGGTAAGAGATGAATCTCTACGACCGATAACAGAGAACCTATGAAATAGACCCCGTAGAAGGAGATCATTGCATTCAAATAGGAAATACTCTCCTCACATCCCTCTGACATTCACTGCACGCTGAGAGGAAAACCGGGCTCCAACCTGCTGCGGAGCGCATATCAACGTAGAATCTAGCACAAACTTACTTCACCACCTCCATAGGAGGCAAAGTTTGTAAAACTGAATTGTGGGTGTGGTGAGGGGTGTATTTATAGGCATTTTGAGGTTTGGGAAACTTTGCCCCTCCTGGTAGGAATGTATATCCCATACGTCACTAGCTCATGGACTCTTGCTAATTACATGAAAGAAATAAATAGTTATTGAATAGTAATAACGTCAAAAAGGAAATGCACAGTAGCACATTTTCTCATGCATGCAGCTCCCTATGCATACACAGGTAAATTATGTGCACGTGTTTGGAGTGACAGTGACATCAAATTTTTAATTATGAAATCAAACTCTGTACCCTCTGTGTTTAGATGCAAATTTTCACTTAAAAACAATTTGATTATTTAAATTCATTAGGCTATGGGGTTATTTAATTTAGAAATCCTCCATATCTCAAAAATAAATCAATAAAATGTGTTGCACAGGAAATTAGCACATCTAGTAGAGGTGCGCATCTTCACTTGTCTCACGATTCGATTTGATTATCATCGTAACGCTTCGATTCGATTCTACGATGCATCGCAATGCATCACGATTACTGCCCATGATTTTCATTAACAAATTCAAGTAGTCAGAACTCCCTTTTTTATTTTATCTGCTCTAAAAAAAAGGGGGATTGCTAAGGGGATGTTTCTAGGATATAAGATATTATGGTCCTGGCATGTTAAATAATAATTCTGGACTTGCCTCTTTTGTCAGGGAATAATGCACAGTTTATGAACCAAGGTGTATAAATGATTGACTTTTAGCAGAGCAGGTCCCAAATAGATAACTAACATAGGATATGTGTGATATAGATTTTTTTTTAAATAAAAATAATGGATTCAGATTTAAGGTAATAGATATGCTTTTAAAAGGCTATAGGTTTATATGTAACATATACATTTATTTATATACACATACAAAGCACAACTATAATACAATACAATACCCTGTCACATATTACACTTAGATCATAGATGGGCTGTTATTTTGCTCCCTAAGCTCATATGAGACTAGTATTCTGGGTATTGGAGAGCTTTGAAAGGAATGCATGGTATGTGTGAGCAGTGCAGTGTCACCGTTAATGATTAGGGCTCTTAACTGACATAAAGGGTCACCTAATCAATCATGTAGGCACTCTAAACATGTTTATTACGGCTCTGTGATGATCTGCAGCTGGGAAGGAATGCTATGTAATTTCCTCTTACCGGAACCTTTATTAACAGCTGCACCAAGCACTTACTGAACGGCTTCAATAAGTTGTCCTAGAGGTAAAGGTGCTGGCCGGGTGAATGTGATTAATTAAGCCCTCCTGCTGTGTCGCCTGCTTCAAGACTAGGAGAGATCTGACAGGGCAGAAGCAGTCTTACCAACTGACAGCAGCCTCGTGTAACACAGTGACTATTTCCTTGTATTATCGCTTCCCTGTTAACTGTTGCGGTCTCTGCTGCATGTTTCCTCTTTGTCAGACCCCTAGCCCAGCACCAAACAAGCATTTGAGTGTTGCTATTAGATACTTTTGTAAAACTTGACTTTTTCTATATCTAATAGCAACACTCAAATGCTCGTTTGGTGCTGGGCTAGGGGTCTGACAAAGAGGAAACATGCAGCAGAGACCGCAACAGTGAGTAAACAGGGAAGCGATAATACAAGGAAATATTCACTGTGTTACACTGAGCATGCTGATGTTCAAAAACATAGAATCAATCAATATTTACTCTGTCTGCCATTACTTTAAGCCCTCACATCAGTCAGTGGGAGAGGCGGGGTCACGTGACATTGTGCAATGACGTCACTGACCCTGAATCGATTCTGATCTTGCACCGCATCGATGCAGCATCGTTAATGGCGATTATTTTTGACACCCCTAACATCTAGGCAAGTATTCCTGCTTGCTTTTACCCAGTAAAACTCAATATACATTGTTACCAATATATTATTTACCAATATATGTATTTGCTGCATTCACCCCATTAGGGGATCGCTGTGTGTTAACACAGTATTTGAAGCAAAGAGTTTTTAGCTGTTGCATATTTAATTTGCATATCTTACCCAGAATCCTCTTGTGCATTGGTAACAATGTATATGGAGTTTTACTGGGTAAAAGCAAGCGAGGATACTTGCCTACATGTGCTAATTTCCTTTGCAACACATTTTATTGATTTACTTTTGAGACATGGAGGATTTTAATCTCAAACCTTTATCTCCACCATAATTTTAATGAATTTTGATTTAGAATTTAACAAATGTATCTCTTTAGTTAATTCAGCATTATTGATTTTCTACTGCTTTTGAATATACACTCACTGGCCACTTTATTAGGTACACTTTGCTAGTGCAAGGCTGGACCCCCTTTTGCATTCAGAACTGCCTTAAATATTTGTGGCATAGATTCAACAAGGTGTTGGAATCATTCCTCAGACATTTTGGTCCATATCGACATTATAGCATCACGCAGTTGCTGTAGATTTGTCGGCTGCACATCCATGATGCGAATGTCCCGTTCCACCATATTTCAAAGGTGCTCTATTGGATTGAGATCTGGTGATTGTGGAGGCCATAAGTGTACAGTGAATTCATTGTCATGTTCAAGAAACCAGTTTGAGATGATTTGAGCTCTGTGATATGGTGCATTATCCTGCTGGAAGTAGCCACCAGAAAATGGGTACACTGTAGTCATAAAGGGATAGACATGGTCAGCAACAATACTCAGGTAGGCCGTGGTGTTTAAACAATGCTCAATTGGTACTAAGAGGCCCAAAGTGTGGCAAGAAAATATCCCCCACACCATTACACCCCCACCACCAGCCTGAACCATTGATACAAAGCAGGATGGATCCATTCTTTCACGGTTACACAAAATTCTGACCCTACCAACTGAATGTCGCAGCTGAAATCGAGACTCATCAGACCAGGCAACGTTTTTCCAATCTTCAATTGTCCAATTTTGGTGAGCCTGTGCGAATTGTAGCCTCAGTTTCCTGTTCTTAGCTGACAGGAGTGGCAACCGGTGTGGTCTTCTGCTGCTGTAGCCCATCTGCTTAAAGGTTCAACGTGCATTCAGAGATGGTATTCTGTATACCTTGGTTGTAACGAGTGGTTATTTGAGTTACTGTTGCCTTTCTATCATCTCAAACCAGTCTGCCCATTCTCCTCTGACATCAACATGTGGCTGATAGAACCATAAGCATATGGAACAAATAGGGGGAGGGGATAATCCACTCTCTTCCCCCCCACAAAACATGGAAAGACAAGCCTCCTCTTCCAGATAAAATATCTTCTATCTGGCTGCCAGGTGACTGTCATTACAATGACAAATACCTAACAGCCCTGGTTCTATGTTTGGAAAAAAATAGTATAAAATAAAAATTATCAACCCCCTTCCCAAATAAATATATCATAAGCCAGGGCTCGACAAACCCAGCAGCCAGGGAGCTATTTTATATCATCATAGCTGTCAAGTGACTGGTCAACGACAGTATACATTTTCAAAATAATTGACCTATTTTATGCTTAGATATTTAATTTATACTGTTTTTCACCATAATATGAAAAATAGTAAAAACAAAAAATATACCTTCAAATTTTTAATTATTTTTTTTTAATGAAGAAAAAGGTACATAATTTGTATTTTGGGAAGGTAAACAGAAAATAGATGTGTAACAATAAAGTTTGCATTCTGTGTAGTCGGCTTTTGCCAGTTTTGTGTATTTCTGAAAAAAAATTAATAAGATTTGTGTGTGAAACTATTTTAATGTAATAAATGCAAAAGTCTAAATATTGTCTTCAAAACTAAAGTAAGTGAACGCCTTGACAGTGAAAGAGTTATTATAGATAAATGTCTCTATACCAAATACTATTCTCAAGAATATAATCTGCATTATCCAAACCCATGTTGTTTTTACCTGCTTGGACTGCAGAAGAGGTTGATCCTGGCTCCTGTGCTCCAGAGAGTGAGGTTTTAATTTCGCCTAAAAATGCACAAAACAAATTAACATTTTGTGAGAGAGGGCAGTAAGCCACTCTATTTAAATCCGTTTACCCTGCACAGTTCTGGAAACAGACAGAAATAAAAAATAAAAAAGCAGATTTAGCTTAACACAGCTATTCTCACACGTAGCCAATGCTGAATTCTGATCAAGGACACTAAACAATTTTAGCAACCACGGAATATTCCCTGCTGAGTATTATGCAGCAGAAAATAATGAAGGTGAGAATGCATGAAAAATACACCAACTGAAGCTACAGACCTGACTCTTGAAGCTCTTAAGATATTCAACCCCCATAGAGTCTTCACGCTCACACCCAGGGGCTTTCTTGTAGCTAGTAGGAAGGTCGGTGTGGAAACCTAAGTTATCCAGGCTCTGGGGTTTCCCAAGTGAGCCAGGGGGAGACCCGCAGGGATTCGTTGGACTGCCTAGACTAGCACACAGCATCTACAAGAGAGCAAAGGGATATAATTAGAGATTACAAAGCCGGCTTAGAAATACTATGTGTTAAGAAATTGATGATTGGATTTCTAACAAAAATTGTAAAATATCAACACATTGATGAGATTTAATAATCTAGGTAAAAAGACATATAAAGATAAAATAACATATTTCTATAAGAGATAGGATAACATTTTATCTATGGCCACGTTTTAAAAGGATATTTTAATTCCTCTTAAAACACACATTTAAACAAAACTTTGTAATGCCCTTTTTTATTATTTAATTTGATATTTATTTCTGTAATTTAACTGTAAAATTGTGTTTCTTTCCACTTCTCCCAGTGGAGTGCATTCTATGGGATCCAGAAACCTGTCTCTTTAACATGCTGTAAAGAGATTCTTTGCAGTGCAGGAACTGGTTTATACCTGTCCCTAACTGGCTACAGCAAAGGAGATAAAATAAACCAGAGTTTTTCAATGGCTGTGCCCCTGGATTGCAAAACAATGTAAACTCTGCTAACAAAATGACAGTTTAAATAGTTGTAAAGAGACGTTAAAGCGATTGCAAATTTTAATGAATTAAAGGCCATTATCAAAAAATAATCCTAAAACGGGGGAACTTTAATTCATTAAAGTTTACATAGGCTCTTATTTTTTAAAATACGTACCTTTGCGTTATAGTAAACATAACGCCGATCCTCCGCCTACATCTCCTGCTGTATTTAGCATATGGATGACGAATCCGGCTTCCTCCTATCGTTGTGTGCCCCATGAGCTAGACGCCAAAGGGAGCATGCAACAATTGGTGGAAGCCGGATTCGTCATCGATCTGCTAAAGAAAGCAGGAGATGCGGGCGGAGGATCGGCGTTATGTTTACCATAACGCAAAACTTATGTATTTTTTAAAATAACTGTTTTTGTAAAATTTAATGAATTAAAGTACCCCTGTTTTTAAGATTATCTTTTGATAATGGCCTTTAATTTAGAGTTTACAATCCCTTTAAAGAGATATGAAACCCAAAATGTTTCTTTCATGATTTAGACAGAACATGCTATTTTATAAACAACTTTCTAATTTACTTCTATTATCAACTTTTCTTCGTTCTCTTGGTATCTTTTGTTGAAAAGCAGTAACGTATGCACTATATGGAAGCGGTTTTTCAAGAATGTTATCCATTTGCAAAAGCACTAGATGGCAGCACTATTTCCTGCCATGTAGTGATCCAGATGCCTACCTAGGTATCTCTTCAACACGGAATATCATGGGAATTAAGTAAATTTGATAATAGAAGTAAATAGGAAACCTTTTTAAAATGGTGTGTTCTGTCTGAATCACAAAAGAAAAACAAAATGTATGATTACCAGATAAATTCCTTTCCTTCCTGTCAGGAAGAGTCCACGTCTTCATTCATAACTGTTGGAAATATCAACACCTGACCACCAGGAGGAGGCAGACACACCCCAGCCAAAGGCTATAAATACCGCTCCCACTTCCCCATCCCCCCAGTCATTCGGCCACGGGAACGAGGAAAAGCAGGAGAAATATTAGGGTGTAGAGGTGCCAGAAGAAAAATGAATAAGGAAGCCATCAAAAAAATTACATGTAGGGTCATGGACTCTCCCTGCCAGGAAGATGGCATGACTAAGGGGTTAACTCAGAAACGTCGCTATTTTTAAATGGGTCTTTAATATAGATTATAACAAATTTTACCGTATTGGTGCTGGTGAACTCTGTATTTTGGATTCCACTGGGTTATTGCAGTTAACCCCTATCACTGAGCACAAACAGTGGTGCTGCATTCCCATTCACCTGGACTTTGCCAGGAAGGAAAGGAATTTATCTGGTAAGCATACATTTTGTTTTCCTTCCCAAGGCAGGGAGAGTCCACGACTTCATTCATAACTATTAAGAACCAATACCTAAGCTCCAGAGGACACTGATGAATAAATGGGAGGGACAAAAGAAAATAGGAGGTTGACCCTAAACTGAGGGCACCACAGCCTGTAATACCCTGCTCCCAAAAGCTGCTTCAGCTGAAGAGAAAATATCAAATTTGTAAAATTTTTGAAAAAGTATGTAAGGATGACCCCATGTAGCCGCCTTACTAATCTGATCCATAGAGGCTTCGTTCTTAAAAGCCCAGGAGGAAGCAACAGCCCTAGTAGAATGAGCCGTAATCCTCTAAAGGAGGCTGCTGTCCCGCTGTCTGATAAGCTAAGCGGATAACAAAAGGACAATGAAGTAGCAGTAGCCTTCTGGCCCTTGCACTTGCCAGAGTAAAGAATAAACAAGGATGAGGACTGCCTAAAATCCTTAGTAGTTTGAAGGTAACATTTAAAAGCACAAACCACATCCAGATTATGAAGTAAACGTTCCTTAGGGGAGGAAAGTTTTAGGGCAAAAAGACGAAACAACTATTTCCTGATTAATGTTACGATCTGAGACTACCTTGGGTAGAAAACCTAACCTTGTTTGTAAAACCGCACAAGATAAGGGGAGTTGCATTGTAGAGCAGAAATAACAAAAACAGAACCTTTCAAGACAAAAGCTAGAGGTCAACAGAATGCATAAGCTCAAACAGAGCCTGTTGTAAAACTCTAAGAACAAGGATGAGGCTCCAAGGAGGAGCAACATTTCTGAACACTGGTCTGATTCGAACCAAGGCCTTAAAGGGACCCTAAACACCTTCTGGTTTCTCATATTAAGTTTTTTTTTTTAATAATATAGTTACTGATTTGCATCTTTATTGTGTTTTTCCTTTTTTTTTATTACCCTTTTAATATTTATTTCTGTTTCAAATACTTACCTAAACCACCGCCTATTAAAAGTAATGATCGCCGCCATCTTGTAACGCACGTTACAGCTGATGCCTGTCACGTGATGTGCGCACCCATTTCCACTACCGCAAATACAAAGAGAGCAGTCTCCACAGAATCTATGAGGCTCGTACTCAGCAACCTTGTGAACGAGCTTCATACATTCAGTGGAGCCGATGTTACTGATTGACAGCTGTGTTAGAGGACCGGCTTGTCAGAATTTACTTTCTCTGAAGCTAGCTATAAGAATCTAGGGAGAAAAGGGTCATTTGCAGCCACATAAAACGTATACTGCAGTGCTTGGCTGTCTCTGTCTGGTCGTTTATCCCTGTTGTGTACGGAACAGGACTACATTCTTTGGCTGACCTTTCCCTACCCCTAACAAAAGTCAAACAAAGCTTTCCCTACAGTATCTGCTCTGATCTTCCTAATGCCTATTCCCTATCACATGCGAGCACAGAGAGTGTGAGCTGCCGGGCAGAGCCGCAAATCACAGCCTAGGAATGCAACAGATTTGCATAATGTCCGATCAGCAAAGACTCTGACAGGCTTGAACGGAGGGGGGGCTTGGAGAGAAAGGTGAGGGGTAAGAAGAGCGGCACACAGCTTATTGTTTCAGACACTGTCAGCAGACATGATTAGGACACAGCAGCTGCCTCGCTGGGCTACAGATCCCTAACCCATCCCTCTTTCCCTTGCACCTCAAGAACTAATTTTTCCTTCTCACCAGAGGGAAAAAATATTTTAAATGTGCACATAGGAATGAATAAATAAATGTAATTATATTAGCTATATAGCAATCAATAGCTGATGCTGCTTAAAAATCTATTATTGTGCAAAAAAAAAAGCTAAAAATAATCCCTGCAAATGTTATAGCAGCAGAAGTTTTTTTACTTATGCTGTGAGAGCAATGTCTACATGCGTGCACGCTCACAGCAATAAGCACAGACTCCCACCATGTCTGCACAGATTCATCAGGGAGCAGGAACAAAGCACAAGTAAATGTAAAAAAAAAAAAAATAGGAACACCTATAATAAAAAAAAAATGCGATTTGCATTTTAAAAACTAAAACGGCATTATGACTAAAAAAAACAAAAAACCCTAATGACAAGTGTTTAATGTCCCTTTAACAAAGGACTGAACATCCGGGAGATAAGCCAATCTCCTATGAAACAAAACAGATAAGGCACCACTGCTTGAAGAACCTTTCTCCCAAAAGCAGCCACAGCCGAGGCAAAAGTGTCAAATTTGTAAAACTTTGAAAAAGTGTGAAGAGAGGACCAAGTTGCTGCCTTGCAAATCTGTTCCACAGAAGCTTCATTTTTGAATGCCCATGAGGAAGAAACCGCCCTCGTGGAATGAGCCGTAACCCTCTATGGAGGCTGCTTTCCAGCAGTCTCATATGCAAAACGTATGATACTCTTCAGCCAAAAAGAAAGAGAAGTAGCCGTAGATTTCTGTCCCTTACGTTTTCCTGAGAAAATCACAAACAAAGAAGAAGACTGACGAAAGTCCTTAGTCGCCTGCAGGTAAAACTAAAGCACAGACCACGTCCAATTTGTGCAGAAGTCGTTCCTTTTGAGATGAAGGATTAGGACACAAAGAAGGAACAACAATCTCCTGATTAATGTTCCGATCAGAAACAACTTTAGGAAGAAAACCTAATTTAGTACGTAGAACCACCTTATCTGAATGGAAAATAAGATAAGGAGACTCGTACTGCTATGCTGAGAGTTCTGACACTACGAGCGGAGGAAATCGCAACAAGAAATAAAACTTTTCAAGATAACAACTTAATATCTAAGGAATGCATAGGCTCAAACGGAACCCATTGAAGAACTTTGAGAACTAAATTAAGACTCCATGGAGGAGTAACTGGTTTGAACACAGGCCTGATCCTGACCAAGGCCTGACAAAAAGATTGTACATCAGGTACATCCGCCAGACGTTTGTGTAACAAAATAGATAAGGCCGAGATTTGACCCTTTAGGGAGCTTGTCGATAAACCCTTCTCCAAACCCTCTTGGAGAAAAGACAAAATTCTAGGAATCTTAACTCTACTCCATGAGTAGCCCTTGGATTCACACCAATAGAGATAGTTACACCAAATCTTATGGTAAATCCTTCTAGTTACCAGCTTACGAGCCTGAATCATGGTCTCTTTGACTGAATCAGAAAATCTCAGCTTGGACAAAATTAAGCGTTCAATCTCCAAGCAGTCAGCTTCACACAAACTAGCACCTAGATTATGAGTCTTGCGTTGAGAGGTCCCAACGCTGCTTTTTAACGCCCGCTGGTATTACGAGTCAGGCAGGAAAGGGTCTACCGCTCACTTTTTTCCGCAATTTTAGCTTACCGCAAATCCCCTTACGTCAATTGCGTATCCTATCTTTTTTTTTTTTTTTTTTTTTTTTTTTTTAATCCTATCTTTTTAATGGGATTTGCCTATCGTCGGTATTACGATCGCCTGAAAAAGTGAGCGGTAGACCCTCTCCTGTCCAGACTCCTACCGCATATAAAAGTCAGTAGTTAAGAGTTTTATGGGCTAACGCCGTAACATAAAGCTCTTAACTAAAGTGCTACAAAGTACACTAACACCCATAAACTACATATTAACCCCTAAACCGAGCCCCCCCACACACATCGCAAACACTATAATAAAATGATTTAACCCCTAATCTGCCGACCGGACATCGCCGCCACTTTAATAAATGTATTAACCCCTAAACCGCCGCACTCCCGCCTCGCAAACACTAGTTAAATTTTATTATCCCCTAATCTGCCGTCCCTAACATCGCCAACACCTACCTACATTTATTAACCCCTAATCTGCCGCCCCAACGTCGCCGCCACTATATTAAATTTATTAACCCCTAAATCTAATCCTAACCCCCCCTTACTTAAATATAATTTAATTAAAATGAAATTAAATTATTACTATTAAATAAATTAATCCTATTTAAAACTAAATGCTTACCTATAAAATAAACCCTAAGATAGCTACAATATAAATAATAATTACATTGTAGCCATCTTAGCGTTTATTTTTATTTTACAGGCAACTTTGTATTTATTTTAAGTAGGTACAATAGTTATTAAATAGTTATTAACTATTTAATAACTACCTAGCTAAAATAAGTACAAAAATACCTGTAAAATAAACCCTAACCTAAGTTACAATTACACCTAACACTACACTATAATTAAACTAATTACCTAAACTACCTACAATTAATTACAATTAAATTAAATAAACTAAATTACGAGAAAAAAAAACACTAAATTACAGAAAATAAAAAAGAATTACAAGAATTTTGAACTAATTACACCTAATCTAATCCCCCTAATAAAATAAAAAAGACCCCCAAAATAGTAAAATTCCCTACCCTATACTAAATTACAAATAGCCCTTAAAAGGGCCTTTTGCGGGGCATTGCCCCAAAGTAATCAGCTCTTTCACCTTTAAAAAAAAATACAATACCCCCCCAACATTAAAACCCACCACCCACACACCCAACCCTATTCTAAAACCCACCCAATCCCCCCTTACACTACCCCCTTGAAGATCACCCTACCTTGAGCCGTCTTTACCCAGCTGGGCACAAGTGGTCCTCCAGAGGGTCCGAAGTCTTCATCCTATACGGCCAGAAGAGGACATCCAGACCGGCAGAAGGCTTCATCCAGGCGGCATCTTCTATCTTCATCCTTCCGGAGTGGATCGGGTCCATCTTCAAGACATCCGACGCAGAGCATCCTCTTCATCCGACGGCCGAATGACTGGTCCTTTAAGTGACGTCATCCAAGATGGCGTCCCTTGAACTCCAATTGGCTGATAGAATCCTATCAGCCAATCGGAATTAAGGTAGGAAAAATCCTATTGGCTGATGCAATCAGCCAATAGGATTGAAGTTCAATCCGATTGGCTGATCCAATCAGCCAATAGGATTGAGCTCGCATTCTATTGGCTGTTCCAATCAGCCAATAGAATGCAAGGTCAATCCTATTGGCTGATTGCATCAGCCAATAGGATTTTTTTCTGCCTTAATTCCGATTGGCTGATAGGATTCTATCAGCCAATCGGAATTCAAGGGACGCCATCTTGGATGACGTCACTTAAAGGACCAGTCATTCAGTCATCGGCCGTCGGATGAAGAGGATGCTCCGCGTCGGATGTCTTGAAGATGGACCCGCTCCGCTCCGGAAGGATGAAGATAGAAGATGCCGTCTGGATGAAGCCTTCTGCTGGTCTGGATGTCCTCTTCTGGCCGGATAGGATGAAGACTTCGGACCCTCTGGAGGACCACTTGTGCCCGGCTGGAGGTAGGGTGATCTTCAAGGGGCTAGTGTTAGGTTTTATTAAGGGGGGATTGGGTGGTGGGTTTTAATGTTGGGGGGGGTATTGTATTTTTTTTTAAAGGTGAAAGAGCTGATTACTTTGGGGCAATGCCCCGCAAAAGGCCCTATTAAGGGCTATTTGTAATTTAGTATAGGGTAGGGAATTTTATTATTTTGGGGGTCTTTTTTTATTTTATTCGGAGGATTAGATTAGGTGTAATTATTTTAATATTCTTGTAATTCTTTTTATTATTTTCTATAATATAGGGGGGGGGGGGGTTCTCGTAATTTAGTTTATTTTATTTAATTGTAATTAATTGTAGGTAGTTTAGGTAATTAGTTTAATTATAGTGTAGTGTTAGGTGTAATTGTAACTTAGGTTAGGGTTTATTTTACAGGTACTTTTGTACTTATTTTAGCTAGGTAGTTATTAAATAGTTAATAACTATTTAATAACTATTGTACCTAGTTAAAATAAATACAAAGTTGCCTGTAAAATAAATATAAATCCTAAGCTAGCTACAATGTAACTATTAGTTATATTGTAGCTAGCTTAGGGTTCATTTTATAGGTAAGTATTTAGTTTTAAATAGGATTAATTTATTTAAATGTAGTACATTTATTTAGATGTATTTAAATTTTATTTAAGTTAGGGGGGTGTTAGGGTTAGACTTAGGTTTAGGGGTTAATAAATTTATTATAGTGGCGGCGACGTTGGCAGATTAGGGGTTAATAAATTTAATATAGTTGCGGCGACGTTGGGGGGGGGGCAGATTAGGGGTTAATAACTATAATGTAAGTGTCGGCGATGTTGGGGGCAGTAGATTAGGGGTTCATAAGTATAATGTAGGTTGCGGCGGTGTCCGTAGCGGCAGATTAGGGGTTAATAAGTGTAAGATTAGGGGTGTTTAGACTCTGGTTTCATGTTAGGGTGTTAGGTGCAGACATAAATTTAATTTCCCCATAGGAAACAATGGGGCTGCGTTAGGAGCTGAACGCTGCTTTTTTGCAGGTGTTAGTTGTTTTTTTTTTGCCCAACTCAGCCCCATTATTTCCTATGGGGAAATCGTGCACGAGCACGTTTTGCCAGCTTAACCCTACCGTAAGCAACACTGGTATTACAGTGAGATGTGGAGCTAAATTTTGCTCAACGCTCACTTTTCTGAGGCTAACGCCGGCTTGAAGAAAACCTGTAATACCTGCGTTGGCTTAAGTGAGCGGTAAGAAAAAAAGCCTTGTTAGACCCGCACAGCCTTACCGACAAAAACTTGTAATCTAGGCGTAGATTTGGGTGAAGGAAGGGTCCCTGAATCAGAAGGTCCTTCCTCAACGGGAGTCTCCAAGGAGGCAGAGATGCCATCTCCACCAGATCCGCATACCAAATCCTGCAAGGCCAGGCAGGGTCTATGAGGATCACCGAAACCCTCTCCTGTTTGACTCAAGCAATTACCCGAGGAAGAAGAGCAAACAGAGGAAATAGGTATGCTCGACTGAAGGTCCAAGGGACCGCCAGAGCATCTATCAGTTCCGTCTGGGGGTCCCTGGACCTCGACCCGTATCTCAGAAGCTTGGCATTCTGTCGGGATGCCATGAGATCCAATTCCGGCTGACCCCACTTGAGAATCAGATTGGAAAACACATCCGGATGAAGTTCCCACTCCCCCGGATGAAAGGTCTGCCTGCTCAGGAAATCCGCCTTCCAGTTGTCCACCCCTGGGAAATGGATCGCCGATAGGCAACAAGAGTGGGCCTCCGCCCACTGGATTATTTTGGCAACCTCTGTCATTGCTAAGGAACTCCTCGTTCCTCCTTGATGATTGATGTAAGCCACAGAAGTTATGTTGTCCGACTGGAACCTGATAAACTAGACCGTGGCTAACTGAGGCCAGGCCAGGAGAGCATTGTAGATCACTCTCAGTTCTAGAATCTTTATAGGAAGAATAGACTCTGGCTGAGTCCAAACTCCCTGAGCCTTTAGGGAGCCCCAGACTGCTCCCCACCCCAGAAGGCTGGTGTCTGTTGTCATAATCACCCAAGATGGTCTGTGAAAGCAGGTTCCCTGGGAGAGATTATCCAGGGACAACCACCATTCTCTTGTCTCCTGGTCCAGAGTTATTAGAGGAGACAAGTCTGCATAATCTCTGTTCCATTGCCTGAGCATGCTTAACTGCAGAGGTCTGAGATGGAAACGAGCAAACGGGATGATGTCCATTGCCGCCACCATCAGCCCGATTAACTCCATGCAATGAGCCACTGACGGCCGAGGAGTGGACTGAAGAACTAGGCAAGTATCTATAATCTTTGATTTCCTGACTTCTGTCAGAAAAATCTTCATAGACAGGGAGCCTATAATGGTTCCCAAGAAGGTGACTCTTGCGTCTGGAACTAGGGAACTCTTTTCCAAATTTACCTTCCACCCGTGAGTTCTCAGGAAAGATAACACTATGTCGGTGTGGGATCTTGCTTGTTGAAAGGATGGCATCTGGACTAGAATTTCATCCAGATAAGGCGCCACCCCAATTCCCCATGACCGAAGTACCACCAACAGAGACCCCAGAACCTTTGTGAAAATTCTGGGAGCAGTGGCCATGCCGAAAGGAAGAGCCACGATTTGGAAGTGTTTGCCCTGGAAGGCAAACCTTAGGAATTTGTGATGATCCCTGTGAATAGGGACCTGTAGATATGTGTCCTTTAAATCCACTGTTGTCATGAATTGACCCTCCTGGATTAAGGGAAGAATGGAATGAATAGTTTCCATCTTGAAGGACGGAACCCTTAAAAAACTTGTTTAGACTCTTGAGATCTAAAATTGGTCTGAAGGTTCCCTCCTTTTAAGGAACCACGAACAGGTTGGAATAAAAGCCCTGACCCTGTTCCAGAACTGGAACATGAACAATCACTCCCAGGGTGGAAAGGTCTCTTACGCAATGTATGCATCCCTGACACACAATTTCTATTGCCCAGGGATCCTGAACCCAAACCTGAGTGAAGAAAAAAAATCTGCCCCCTACAAGATCTGGTCCCGGATCAGGGGCATGCCCTTCATGCTGTCTTGGAATCAATAGCAGGCTTCTTGGATTTATTTCCCTTAGTCCAAGACTGGTTAGGTCTCCATGCAGGTTTGGATTGTTCCTGCTTGGAGGAGGAAGATGAAGAATTTCCTTTGAAATTTCGAAAGGAACGAAAATTACTCTGTCGTCCCTTCTGCTTGTTTCTCTTATCTTGAGGGAGAAGATGACCCTTACCTCACGTGATATCAGAGATAATTTCCGATAGACCAGGGCCAAATAAGGTCTTGCTCTTGTAAGGAATAGCCAGAAGATTAGACTTAGAGGAAACATCCGCAGACCAAGGCTTTAACCATAAGGCTCTGCGGGCTAGAATAGAGAAACCCGAAATCTTAGCTCCCAGCTTAAAAATTTGAAGGGAAGCATCCGTAATAAAGGCATTAGCTAGCTTCAGAGCCTTTATCCTGTCTTGGATCTCCTCTAAAGAAGTCTCAGTCCTGAGAGACTCAGACAGTGCATCAAACCAATAAGTCGCCGCACTAGCGACGGTAGCAATGCACGCAGCTGGCTGCCATTGCAGACCCTGGTGAACATAAATCTTCTTAAGTAGACCCTCTAACTTCTTGTCCATAGGATCCTTAAAAGCACAACTATCCTCTATGGGAATAGTAGTTCTCTTGGCTAGGGTGTAAACGGCCCCTTCCACCTTAAGAACTGTTTCCCAAGCCTCCTTGAAAAAATAGGAGAGGGAGAAAATTGTATATCTGGCCTCTCCCATTCCTTAGCAATGATCTCTGAAGCTCGCTTTGGAACTGGAAATACGTCTGAGAAAGAAGGAACCTCAAAATATCTGTCCAATTTACTAGACTTCATAGGGACAACCACTACCGTGGAGTCACAGTCGTCCAAAGTGACCAAAACCTCCGTGAGCAACAGGCGGAAGGGCGTTCTAGTTTAAACCTAAAAGATACCACCTCCGAGTCCGTCAAAGGCAATACACTTTCTGAATCTGAGATTTCCCCCTCAGATGCTACAGCGGTATCCTCCTCTTCTTGACCTTGGGAGAGTACCTCCGAAATTGCAACAATTGCATCAGAACTTACTGAATGTCTGGTTTTCCTCTTACGTTTGCCCTGCAACATTGGGAAGGCAGACAATGCGTCATAAATTGTGGAAGACATGAGAGAAGCTATGTCTTTTAAAGTAACTCCAGCGGGCGCTAGAGCAGAAGAGCAGGGCACTGCTTGTGCGGGAGGTAAATTTTGGGACGCTTGGGGAGAAAGCTGCGGCATACTTTGATCATCGTCATTAGACTCTTGGACAGCATCCGCTTTTGAAAAGTTTTGCTCAGAAAAAATCTTTTCCCTATAATTTAAAAGTCCTCTCAATACATGAGGGACAGAAAGGGATTGGTGGTTCCACAATAACTTCAAAACACAAGGAGCAAGCAACATTTTGTAAAGCCCCTTGGTCCATACTTGTTCACAATTGAATTCAATTTAAAGAAAAAAAAATTACATTTAAAAGACGTTACTGTCTCTTTAAATTCAAAGTGACAACTTTTTTACCTTAAGGCCTGCAAAGTTACACTACCAAAATAAGGTTAAAAAAAAAGGAAATTTATGCTTACCTAATAAATTAATTTCTTTTACGATATGCCGAGTCCACGGGTTTCATCCTTTAGTTGTGGGATATAATCCTCCTGCTAACAGGAAGTGGCAAAGAGCACCACAGCAGAGCTGCTATATAGCTCCTCCCGTAACTCCTCCCCCCAGTCATACGACCAAAGGTATAGGAAGTGAAAGGAAAAGAACAAGGTGCAGAGGTGACTAAAGTTTATAAAAAATAAATCCTGTCGGGGGCGGAGCCAACTGCCGAAGCTACAGGACATGCTATCTCAGAGCTCCTAAAAGCTGATCCTAAAAAAGATATTCTATGGGGACTTAAGAACCTATATTTCTAAACATTGGGTAAATCTCTCATTCTAGGACACAGACTGTGAAGTTTGGGATTAAAAAGATATACTACTGGCGCGCTATCAGGGAAGAGGCCTACCAGCAGGCTGAGAGCACGCCAAGATTCCACCGCCATAACTGAAAACACATACGCAACATCTAGATGAACTGTGAATTCTCTCTGGCATATCATTACATAGCGTGCAAATGGAGCACCAACTTATTGCGGCACTACATGCCTTAATGAACACCCTAGACTATCGCCATCAGGAACTGGTGGCCGAACTGAAAGCCGCGAAGGACCTATCTCAACATAACACTCAAGTGAAGCCATAAAAGAGTCTGTCTGGCCGGAAACGAACTTGCCAAAATGCAATATTACTATACCCCAGGACAGGGTGGACCAGCTTACAGCAAGCAAAGCGGAACCTGGATTGCAGATATCGGAGCATTTGGGAGCAACTACACAAAGCAGCACCTTGGCCAGAGTACAGCTGCTGAATGCGCAAATTGATCGGAGCACATCCGTAGGAGAGGGTGACCCGATCTCTATATGTAAGACCTCAACATCGTCTCATGAGCCTCTCTCTCTAGCCCCAGCATCGGGAGAAGATATCAGCTCTGAGCTAAAGGTGGATATAACTGCCACACGAGGGTCGGTCACCACCCAGGATAACGAGTCGCAAGATCACTATACTACTGGTCCCTTGGTACCCACGAGATCAATGCAGCAGCCGGGAAAACTTACCGTCATCCGTAAGCAAGGCCTCAACTTCTACTACCACAGCCACCCAAATCTCCCCATAGGAAACAAGAGCGAGACAGACATCATCAGACCCTCCGCGGCCACGCAACAACGGTTAGGAGATTGTGGATTGGGTAATATACTCCATGTACTCGTATCTAAAATTACCTGCATCATCCCCCTACCTGGAAAACTTGCTCCTACGTTATCCCATCTAAGAATTGGAATAGGCTAAATACTCCCAAGCCCTAGCCTGTATTAAGTGTGACTCTCGCACTAACTTCTGTTAGGCAACCCTTCATGATGGTGACTGTGTTTTTAGATAAGATTGTAAATACCCATACCCCTCCAAATACCGAAGTATGGCTTTACCCTGGTACGCTATTCACCAATATCTTTATTGTACATACTCCTTAATGTACCCAATATCAGAGCTCTTGCTATTATGATATGTGTTCTCACTGAGTTGAGCTTTATTTGCATGTTCTGTTTTAGGGGTTCTACCTGTATTAACTATTCCCCTTCCTAATGCGCTTAAAACTGCTATTTCATTTAATGATAGGAAGGTTTGTTCTTATAGTTCACTGTTATTTGATCTTGCACCTATTATGGGTATCAACCTTAGAGTTTTTCCTATAGAGCTTCTCATTAAATAAATTGATGTAGTTTTATAAATGTGGCTTGTCAGCTATGGGTTATATTCATCCCGCTCTGCTATAAAGTGAAAATCTAATGCATAAATGACAATATCAATCCCACTGTTTGGTTGCATTAGCATACTTTTATAAGTTTATAGCTCTTCCATAGTTTTACTGTATGCAATGTGTCCCAGCTCCAGCTTTGGATATGAGATATATAGATATGCCCCCTATCTCTTATAGAACGCCTTGCCCACTGTTAAGTTTCTTTCTACACTGTGACTAGGTTACTAGCCTACTCACATATACAAATTCTCCCAGGGATACTGCTATTGTCTCTGTATGTTTATCTGAAATTTAAGCTTCAAATATCTACAGAGGGACCATAGAAGCAGAAGGGTAAAATGTGTCTCTCTTAACAATACCTTTCCACTTTTGTAATTTACACTAGTATGCAGGGCTGACATAGGTTGTTATAAATTTAGAATTGTTTGAACATTTACAGTCCAACTTAACATATGGGAAGGAAGAGTCATATTCAGCTGCAGGAAACATAGATTTGCTGACTATGAGTTGGCCCAACTCCCTTTGACTTATCTATCCTCTAAGTGTCTATATATCCTGTGCCACCATACAGTCTACTATGCTCCCTATGGAATTATGTAAAAGTCTCTAACAACATATCTTCCCCATGCACCTACTTAACTTGTGATATCTTAGGGCACTACTCAGCTTGTACATGATTTTGAAAAAACTGTATGCACATGTTCATATATATAAAGTAGTAATATCCTAAGCCTGACATGATTAGACCTAAAAACCTCAAGCATAGTGTAATCTCTTGTAGCTGTTAAGTTTATGCCCCTCTGTTATCTTTTTTTATGCTATATGCCTCTGTATCATATTCCAGTTTGCTATTAGTTTTCAACTGAGGTACGGTTACACACAACTATTTTTTTCTTATTACCTGTTGTGCAAGGGTCTATATACTTACATATGCATATATAGACAGTAATTTCATGCTAAAATTCGATGACCATATTAGCAATCTAACCTACTATATTACACACTTGTGATATTACTTAAGGCTTATAAATATATATTACTATTATTGGATATGTACAGTATATTAAGTTAATCCAATATTAGAAGCTAGCTTAGCTATTTAACTCCTAGTTTTACATCTATATGTTTAGTAATGTTTGTTTATCACACAGTATGTTCCCTTTGCTTAGTCTTCAAATGACATACCCTCCTGCTAAGGTCTAAGTTTATATGATCATATCAGTTTGAATATCATATTTGCAGTGTATAGCCTAGCCCATATGAATATTGGTAGCAGATATTGTATATGATTTACATCTTCACATTTTAATTCAGCCGTTCTAGTTATGATAGCTAGTACTGAGGCTATATGCACATAATACCTATGCAGAAATTGTTAAACATAACAGGTGCTTGACCCAGATAGGATTATTTGACTCATAGATATTCTGCCCCTGCAAACCTGTCTATTTTAACTCCCTTGCTGGCAGAATGACACTGGGCATTTGGCTATATCATTTTATAACTGTCCCTATGAAAATAAATTTTAAACACGACTAACCCTCACAGGAAGTTCTTCTCTATGGCTCCCCCCCTCCACATCCCCCCTATTTCATAAGCGGTGCTTACCCGCTGAATCTCCCCCCCCCCCCCACCCCCCACTTTATTATATTTTCTTTCTATGCTACTCTTGGGCCCAGTAGAGGCCACAGAAATGACTACCATGTGCTATCCCATTTTCATAAAACTAATGGACTTGTTAGAGAATTATTAACTAGTCAGTCAGTTACGCCATTATATATATAAAATCTGAGGTTTGAGATACTTGTCTATTTTAAGGCATTGGTATTCTATATGTTGTATTAGATTTTTATTGCCTTGCTATGTTCAGATTTGTTTATTGACAAATAATGTAAACACATTTACTATCGCAAACTTATTATTGTATGTTGTTATCTTCAAGCCTATACCTCAATAAAAAATTATTTAAAAAAAAAAAAAAAAAAAAAAAAATCCTGTCTCAAAATGACAGGGTGGGCCGTGGACTGGGTATATTGTAAAAGAAATTAATTTATCAGGTAAGCATAAATTTCCTTTTCTTTTACAAGATATACAGAGTCCACGGGTTTCATCCTTTACTTGTGGGATACCAATACCAAAGCTTTAGGACACGGATGAAAGGGAGGGACAAGACAGGAACCTAAACGGAAGGCACCACTGCTTGAAGCACCTTTCTCTTAAAAATAGCCTCAGAAGAAGCAAAAGTATAAAATTTGGAAAATTTGGAAAAAGTATAAGGGAGGACCAAGTTGCAGCCTTACAAATCTGTTCAACAGAAGCATCGTTTTTAAAAGCCCAAGTGGAAGCCACAGCTCTAATGGAATGAGCCGTAAGCTTTTCAGGGGGCTGCTGTCCAGCAGTCTCATATGCCAGGCGGATGATGCTTCTCAGCCAAAAAGAAAGAGAGGTAGCTGTAGCTTTTTGACCTCTACGCTTCCCAGAATAAACAACAAACAGGGAAGATGTTTGACGGAAATCCTTGGTCGCTTGTAAATAAAATTTTAAAGAGCGAACCACATCCAAATTATGTAACAAACGTTCCTTCTTAGAGGAAGGATTAGGACACAAGGAAGGAACCACAATTTCCTGATTAATATTCTTATGTGAAACAACCTTAGGAAGGAATCCAGGTTTAGTACGCAAAACCACCTTATCAGAATGGAATATATGATAAGGGGAATCACATTGTAATGCAGAAAGCTCCGAAACTCTTCGAGCCGAAGAAATAGCTACTAAAAACAAAACTTTCCAAGATAACAGTTTAATATCTTTGGAATGCATGGGTTCAAACGGAACCCCTTGAAGAACATTAAGAACTAAATTGAAGCTCCATGGCAGAGCAATCGTTTTAAACACAGGCTTGATTCTGATTAAAGCCTGACAAAAAACATAATTTATGCTTACCTGATAAATTCCTTTCTTCTGTTGTGTGATCAGTCCACGGGTCATCATTACTTCTGGGATATAACTCCTCCCCAACAGGAAATGCAAGAGGATTCACCCAGCAGAGCTGCATATAGCTCCTCCCCTCTACGTCAGTCCCAGTCATTCGACCAAGAATCAACGAGAAAGGAGTAACCAAGGGTGAAGTGGTGACTGGAGTATAATTTAAAAGATATTTACCTGCCTTAAAACAGGGCGGGCCGTGGACTGATCACACAACAGAAGAAAGGAATTTATCAGGTAAGCATAAATTATGTTTTCTTCTGTTATGTGTGATCAGTCCACGGGTCATCATTACTTCTGGGATACCAATACCAAAGCAAAAGTACACGGATGACGGGAGGGATAGGCAGGCTCATTATACAGAAGGAACCACTGCCTGAAGAACCTTTCTCCCAAAAATAGCCTCCGAAGAAGCAAAAGTGTCAAATTTGTAAAATTTGGAAAAAGTATGAAGCGAAGACCAAGTTGCAGCCTTGCAAATCTGTTCAACAGAGGCCTCATTCTTAAAGGCCCAAGTGGAAGCCACAGCTCTAGTGGAGTGAGCTGTAATTCTTTCAGGAGGCTGCTGTCCAGCAGTCTCATAGGCTAAACGTATTATGCTATGAAGCCAAAAAGAGAGAGAGGTAGCAGAAGCTTTTTGACCTCTCCTCTGTCCAGAATAAACGACAAACAGGGAAGAAGTTTGGCGAAAATCTTTAGTTGCCTGCAAGTAGAACTTGAGGGCACGAACTACATCCAGATTGTGTAGAAGACGTTCCTTCTTTGAAGAAGGATTTGGACACAAGGATGGAACAACAATCTCTTGATTGATATTCCTGTTAGTGACTACCTTAGGTAAGAACCCAGGTTTAGTACGCAGAACTACCTTGTCTGAGTGAAAAATCAGATAAGGAGAATCACAATGTAAGGCTGATAACTCAGAGACTCTTCGAGCCGAGGAAATAGCCATTAAAAACAGAACTTTCCAAGATAACAATTTTATATCAATGGAATGAAGGGGTTCAAACGGAACACCCTGTAAAACGTTAAGAACTAAGTTTAAACTCCATGGCGGAGCAACAGCTTTAAACACAGGCTTGATCCTAGCTAAAGCCTGACAAAAGGCCTGGACGTCTGGATTTTCTGACAGACGCCTGTGTAACAAGATGGACAGAGCTGAAATCTGTCCCTTTAATGAACTAGCTGATAAACCCTTTTCTAAACCTTCTTGTAGAAAGGACAATATCCTAGGGATCCTAACCTTACTCCAGGAGTAACGTTTGGATTCGCACCAGTATAGGTATTTACGCCATATTTTATGGTAAATCTTTCTGGTAACAGGCTTCCTAGCCTGTATCAGGGTATCAATAACCGACTCAGAAAAACCACGCTTTGATAAAATCAAGCGTTCAATTTCCAAGCAGTCAGCTTCAGAGAAGTTAGATTTTGATGTCTGAATGGACCCTGTATCAGAAGGTCCTGTCTTAGAGGTAGAGACCAAGGCGGACAGGATGACATGTCCACTAGATCTGAATACCAAGTCCTGCGTGGCCATGCAGGCGCTATTAGAATCACTGATGCTCTCTCCTGTTTGATTTTGGCAATCAATCGAGGAAGCAGCGGGAAGGGTGGAAACACATAAGCCATCCCGAAGTTCCAAGGTGCTGTCAAAGCATCTATCAGAACCGCTCCCGGATCCCTGGATCTGGACCCGTAGCGAGGAAGTTTGGCGTTCTGGCGAGACGCCATGAGATCTATCTCTGGTTTGCCCCAACGTTGAAGTATTTGGGCAAAGACCTCCGGATGAAGTTCCCACTCCCCCGGATGAAAAGTCTGGCGACTCAAGAAATCCGCCTCCCAGTTCTCCACTCCCGGGATGTGGATTGCTGACAGGTGGCAAGAGTGAGACTCTGCCCAGCGAATTATCCTTGATACTTCCATCATTGCTAGGGAGCTTCTTGTCCCTCCCTGATGGTTGATGTAAGCTACAGTCGTGATGTTGTCCGACTGAAACCTGATGAACCCCCGAGTTGTTAATTGGGGCCAAGCCAGAAGGGCATTGAGAACTGCTCTCAATTCCAGAATGTTTATTGGAAGGAGACTCTCCTCCTGATTCCATAGTCCCTGAGCCTTCAGAGAATTCCAGACAGCGCCCCAACCTAGTAGGCTGGCGTCTGTTGTTACAATTGTCCAGTCTGGCCTGCTGAATGGCATCCCCCTGGACAGGTGTGGCCGATAAAGCCACCATAGGAGAGAATTTCTGGTCTCTTGATTCAGATTCAGAGTAGGGGACAAATCTGAGTAATCCCCATTCCACTGACTTAGCATGCACAATTGCAGCGGTCTGAGGTGTAGGCGTGCAAAAGGTACTATGTCCATTGCCGCTACCATTAAGCCGATCACCTCCATGCATTGAGCTACTGACGGGTGTTGAATGGAATGAAGGACACGGCATGCATTTTGAAGCTTTGTTAGCCTGTCTTCTGTCAGGAAAATCTTCATTTCTACAGAATCTATAAGAGTCCCCAAGAATGGAACTCTTGTGAGAGGAAAAAGAGAACTCTTCTTTTCGTTCACTTTCCATCCATGCGACCTTAGAAATGCCAGAACTAGCTCTGTATGAGACTTGGCAGTTTGAAAGCTTGAAGCTTGTATTAGAATGTCGTCTAGGTACGGAGCTACCGAAATCCCTCGCGGTCTTAGTACCGCCAGAAGGGCACCCAGAACCTTTGTGAAGATTCTTGGAGCCGTAGCCAATCCGAATGGAAGAGCTACAAACTGGTAGTGCCTGTCTAAGAAGGCAAACCTTAGATACCGGTGATGATCTTTGTGGATCGGTATGTGAAGGTAAGCATCTTTTAAATCCACTGTGGTCATGTACTGACCCTTTTGGATCATGGGTAAGATTGTCCGAATAGTTTCCATTTTGAACGATGGAACTCTTAGGAATTTGTTTAGAATCTTTAAATCTAAGATTGGCCTGAAAGTTCCCTCTTTTTTGGGAACCACAAACAGGTTTGAGTAGAACCCTTGTCCTTGTTCCGACCGCGGAACCGGATGGATCACACCCATTAATAACAGATCTTGTAACTGACTGGAATTTTTTGATGCGTAGCAAAGAGCGCCAAAAACGGTCCCTCCCCCTCACACACAGCAGTGAAGAGAAACGAAACTGTCACAATTAAAAGCAAACAACTGCCAAGTGGAAAATAATGCCCAAATATTTATTCACTCAGTACCTCAGCAATGTAAACGATTCTACATTCCAGCAAAAACGTTTAACATGATAAATACTTATTAAAAGGATTAGTGACTTTTAACAGAGTAGTTCCGGTGAAATACCATCCCCAGAATACTGAAGTGTATACATACATGTCATTATAACGGTATAGCAGGATTTTCTCATCAATTCCATTCAGAAAATAAAAACTGCTACATACCTCAATGCAGATTCATCTGCCCGCTGTCCCCTGATCTGAAGCTTTTACCTCCCTCAGATGGCCGAGAACAGCAATATGATCTTAACTACTCCGGTTAAAATCATAGTAAAAAACTCTGGCAGATTCTTCCTCAAACTCTGCCAGAGAAGTAATAACACGCTCCGGTGCTATTGTAAAATAACAAACTTTTGATTGAAGTCATAAAAACTAAGTATAATCACCATAGTCCTCTCACACATCCTATCTAGTCGTTGGGTGCAAGAGAATGACTGGGACTGACGTAGAGGGGAGGAGCTATATGCAGCTCTGCTGGGTGAATCCTCTTGCATTTCCTGTTGGGGAGGAGTTATATCCCAGAAGTAATGATGACCCGTGGACTGATCACACATAACAGAAGAAAGCCTGAACATCTGGGACATCTGCCAGACGCTGTGAAGCAAAATTGACAAAGCAGAAATTTGTCCCTTCAAGGAACTAGCTGATAATCCCTTCTCCAATCCTTCTTGGAGAAAAGACAAAATCCTAGGAATCCTAATCTTACTACATGAGTAACCCTTGGATTCACACCAATAAAGATATTTACGCCATATCTTATGGTAAATTTTTCTAGTAACCGGCTTGCGTGCCTGAATCAGAGTATCAATGACCGGCTCAGAGAAACCCCGCTTAGATAAAATCAAGCGTTCAATCTCAGATGCAGAGAAGTTAGATTTGGATGTTGGAAATGACCTTGAATTAGAAGGTCCTTTCTCAATGGCAGTCTCCACGGTGGTAGAGACGACATGTCCACTAGATCTGCATACCAGGTCCTGCGTGGCCACGCAGGCGCTATTAGAATTACTGAAGACCTCTCCTGTTTGATTCTGGCAATCACACGAGGAAGGAGAGGAAAAGGTGGTACTGCTATAGCATCTATCAGTACAGCCTGGGGATCCCTTGACCTGGACCCGTAACGTGGAAGTTTGGCATTCTGTCGAGATGCCATCAGATCCAATTCCGGTGTGCCTCATTGATGAATCAAGGTTGCAAACACCTCCAGATGAAGTTCCCACTCCCCCGGATGAAAAGTCTGACGACTTAGAAAATACGCTTCCGAGTTTTCTACTCCTGGGATATAGATCGTAGACAGATGGCAAGAGTGAGCTTCCGCCCATCAAATTATCTGATACTTCTATCATCGCTAGAGAACTCCTTGTTCCCCCCCCCCCCCCGATGATTGATATATGCCACAGTCGTGATATTGTCCGACTGGAATCTTATGAATTTGGCCGAAGCCAACTGAGGCCATGCCAGCAGCGCGTTGAATATCGCTCTCAGTTCCAGAATAGTGATTGGCAATTGAGACTCCACCTGAGTCCACACACCCTGAGCCTTCAGGGAATTCCAGACTGCACCCCAGCCCAGGAGACTGGCGTTCGTCGTTACTATTACCCAAGATGGCCTGCGGAAGCACATCCCTTGGACAGATTGTCCTGTGACAACCACCACCGAAGAGAGTCTCTGGTCTCTTGGTCTAGATTTATCTGAGGAGATAAATTTGCATAATCCCCATTCCACTGACTGAGCATGCACAGTTATAGTGGTCTTAGATGAAAGCGAGCAAACTGGATGATATCCATTGCTGCTACCATTAGTCAGATGACTTCCATACACTGAGCCACTGATGGCCGATGGACTGCAGAGCTCGGCAAGTATTTAGAATATTTGATTTTCTGACTTCTGTCAGAAATATTTTCATGTTTACAGAGTCTATCAGAGTTCCCAGGAATGGAACTCTTGTCTGTGGAACCAGTGAACTTTTTCTACATTCACTTTCCAACCATGAGTTCTTAGAAATAACAACACAATGTCCGTGTAAGATTTGGACAGATGATAGATTGACACCTGGATCAAGATATCGTCCAGATAGGGCGCCACCGCTATGCCTCGCGGCCTGAGAACCGCTAGAAGGGACCCTAGAACCTTTGTGAAAATCCTGGGAGCTGCGGCCAACCCGAAGGGAAGGGCCACAAACTGATAATGTTTGTCCTGAAAGGCAAATCTTAGGAATTGATGATGATCCTTGTGGATAGGAAAGTGAAGGTACGCATCCTTCAGGTCCACATTGGTCATATATTGACCCTCCTGGATCATTGGCAAAAATTGTACGAATGGTCTCCATCTTGAACGATGGGATGCTGAGAAATTTGTTTAGACATTTGAGATCTAAAATAGGTCTGAAGGTTCCCTCTTTTTTGGGAACCATGAATAGATTTGAGTAGAACACCTGCCCCTGTTCCAGTTCTGGAACTGGGCAAATTACACCCATTGTGTAAAGGTCTTTTGCACAGCGTAAGAAACGCCTCTCTTTTTGTCTGGTCCACAGACAGACGTGAAAGATGAATCTCCCCCTTGGGAGGAAATCGTTGAATTCCAGCTGGTACCCCCTGGGTCACAATTTCCAATGCCCAGGGATCCTGTACATCCCTTGCCCAAGCCTGAGCAAAGAACGAGAGTCTGCCACCTACTAGATCCGGTCCCTGATCGGGGGCTGCCCCTTCATGCTGTCTTGGTAGAAGCAGTGGGCTTCTTGGCTTGTTTACCTTTATTCCAGGCCTGGTTAGGGCTCCAGACCGACTTGGATTGAGCAAAGTTCCCTTCCTGCTTAGTGGAGGAAGAGGAAGCAGAGGATACTCCTTTAAAAAGCAGAGGATACTCCTTTAAAATTTCGAAAGGAACGAAAATAATTTTATTTACCCCTCATCTTGAGGGACTTGTCCTGAGGTAGGGTGTGTCCCTTACCTCCAGTAATTTCAGAGATTATTTCCTTCAGCTCAGGCCCGAATAGTGTCATACCTTTGAAGGGAATAGTTAAAAACTTAAATTTAGACGATACGTCAGCAGACCGCGACTTTAGCCATGACGCTCTGCGTGCCAGAATGGCATGCGTTTTTCGCTGCTAATTTAGCAATTTGAAAAGCAGCATCAGTAATAAATGAATTGGCTAATTTAAGAGCCTACATTCTGTCTAAAATGTCCTCTAAAAGGTGTCTCTTCCAGGGCGTCAAACCAAAAGGCAGCTGCAGTAGTTACTGGAACAATGCAGGCTGTAAGAGAAAACCATGGTGAACAAATAGTTTCTTTAGAAGACCCTCTAATTTTTTTATCTATAGGGTCTGTAAAAGCACAACTGTCTTCAATGGGTATAGTTGTTCGCTTAGCCAGAGTAGATATAGCTCCCTCCACCTTAGGGACCAATCACCAGGAGTCCCGTATGGTGTCAGATATAGGAAACATTTTTTAGGAGGGGGAGAAAACGGTATACCTGGTCTATCCCATTCCCTCTTAACAATTTCCGAAATTCTCTTAGGAACCGGAAAAACATCCGTATAAGTAGGTACTTCTAAATATTTGTCCATTTTACACAATTTTTCTGGGGGAATTGTGATAGGGTCACAATCATCCAGAGTCGCTAAAACCTTCCTGAGCAACAGGCAGAGGTGTTCCAGTTTAAATTTAAAGGATGTGACGTCCGAATCTGTCTGAGGTAATAAATTTCCTGACTCTTAAAGTTCTCCCTCAGACATAAAATCCCTAACCCCCAAATCAGCATTGTGAGGGTGTATCGGAAATAGCCACTAAGGCATCAGAGGGTTCAGTATTTACATTAATACCTGACCTACTGCGTTTACCCTGCAAACCTGGCAGTTTAGATAGTACCTCTGTAAGGGTAGTAGATATCACTGCAGCCATATCTTGCAAAGTAAAAGAAGTAGACGCACTAGAAGTACTTGGCGTCGCTTGAGTGGGCGTTAAAGGTTGAGATACTTGGGGAGAATTAGATGGCGTATCCTGATTCTCTACAGACTGAGAATCATCCTTAGACACACTTTCATTACATTAAATATGTTCTATACAGTGTAAGGCCCTTTCAGTACAAGAAGGGCACAATGTAAGAGGGGGTTCCACAATGGCTTCTCAACACATAGAACATTGAACTTCCTCAGTGTTAGTGTTTAACAGGCTATGTAAACACCACAAAGTCGTTAAACACTGTATTTAGTGAGATAACACAATTTTTTTAAAAAAACCGTACTGCGCCTTTAAGAGAATAAAAAGCGCACAATTTTGCAAAACAGCTTAAAAGTGTTCACATATGTCCAATTTTAAGATAAACCTGCCCTATAATGCAGTCAGATGTTGCACATTACAGTAAAGAGCAATTAACCCTCTAAGTTATCAATAAAACAACAACGTTTATTAGAAAAACTTTATAATCCCCTGCACCACGCCACAGCTCTGCTGTGGCGCCTACTTGCCCCCAGGGATCTTAATCGAGCCTCAAAATCACTCTGGAACACCAGGAGTTAGTTTGGGCCCAACCGGAGCTGAAAATTACAGTTTGTATGTGAAGAAACTGCGCCATTGAGGCGCGAAATTAGGCCCCGCCCATCCTCTCCGGAATAAGCTGAGCCTAAACAACCGCAGTAAAGCGGTCAAACATAAGCCATGTGGGTATAAAAAATAAAGTACTAGCCATGTGGATCCTCTTTAGAGGAAAAGTATAACAACCAGCCACCCATTTTAGATTGATAATAAAATTGTTAGGCTGCCCCAGTGTCTCACCATAACATATAAAGTTGCATTAGTCTTTGAAAACAAAATAATGCCCAGGATTACAGTAATACCCTATTTTTCCACAGAATTACTGCTTACCCCTTCCCTCTATGGGAACTATGTCAGCCAGTTCTGATATATCACAGTCTCCTCAGAAATAAATGACTGAACATACCTCAATGCTGCTTGTAGCATGAAAACTGTTCCTCACACTGAAGATTTCTCTAGCATTCCTCAGCACACTGTGGGAACCAACATGGATCTTAGTTACGTCTGCTAAGATCATCAATCTCAAGGCAGCAATCTTCTTCCAATGCTGCCTGAGATAAATAGTACTCACCGGTACCATTTAAAAATAAACTCTTGATTGAAGAAATTAAAACTATCATTTTATCACCACTATCACTTTACCCTTCCTATTACTAGCATATGAAAAGAGAATGACTGGGGGGAGGAGTTAAGGGAGGAGCTATATAGCAGCTCTGCTGTGGTGCTCTTTGCCACTTCCTGTTAGCAGGAGGATTATATCCCACAAGTAAAGGATGAAACCTGTGGATTCGGTATATCTTGTAAAAGAAAACACCTCTGTACCACAGCTACCGTGCTGAGGTGCTCCTACCTGACAGGAAAACTGGTGAATGTGTGACCGCTCAGCGCTGCAGTAGCAAATTTTCAATCCGGAGCGCTACAGAAGAAATCTCCCAACCAGTGCTAGAAACGCATGCTCTGCACGGACCATCAGTTTCTAGACAGCACCTCAGAAATTGAGCTACGAATTACTTCCTGACCGAGGCGCAAGTGAATTGGCGTGAACACAGAAGTACTACCTCTCTTGTAAAAAAGCTCCATTCCGTTCTACCCAATATATACACTATTTCTGAGCAAATGATACTGAAATAAAGTGTGAACCACCAGAGCAATGATCCCCAGCCCAAGTGCCTGCAAATATATGCTGTCTCAATACCTCTTCAGACTAGGAGGGTTTTAGTGTCACAACATAAGTGCCTTCCTATTGCACTTAGTAACAATAATGGTGTGCTTACTCCTTCCTGGGTCCCCCCAGAAAATAAAGTAGCACTTACCTTAACTTCTGCCTGACAGCTAGGCAGCTCACAGGCCTAAGAGGTCCTCTCCCTCCCATTGACCTGTGGAGAAAAGGCATGCTGAGTAATCTTTTCCTCAGACTAAGGCATACAGGGCAGCAAGAATACATGGGAGGCACAGTGAGAATTATGTCCCACAAGTTCCCATTGCTCTAAAGCCACCAAAGCTCTACTAACGAGACTGATATGGACTACGGCTACACCCTAGGACAAAGCAGTACAATCTTGCACTACTTTAAAATAATAAACTCTTGACTGAAGAATCTTTTCTAACACCTCACTTTACCACTTCCTATCACTAACATAGGCAAAGAGAATGACTGGGGTGTGAGGGAAGGGAGGCCCTATTTAACAGCTCTGCTGTGGTGCTCTTTGCCGCCTCCTGCTGACCAGGAGTAATTAATTAGTAATTAAGATGATCCGTGGACTCATCGGGTCATAAAAAAAGAAAAGAATCCTTCACCTTGTGCCATGGAACACCACGTTCCTCGCACCAACGATGATAGGTCCGCCAAACCATAAAAGTAAATACGCTTTGTGACAGGCTTCCAAGCCTGGATTAAGGTATTTATGACCTTATCTGAAAAACCTCTCTTGGCTAAAAGTAGATGTTCCAGAGCCACGCCGTCAAGCGTTGAGAGTCTAGATTCTGATGAAGAAATTGACCCTGCATTAGTAGATCCATCTGGTAAGGTAACCTCCAGGGAGGGGAGGAGGACATCCTTACTAGATCTGAAAACCAGGGCCTTCAAGGCCATAAAGGAGCTATTAGGATCACTCTGGCCCGCTCCCGTTTAATGCAAGCTACTACACGAGGCAGTAGAGCCAAGGACGGTCTCAAGAAGCACATTCCTAGAGACAGATGATCCTGACAGAGCCACCAAGAGAGAGATTCTCTCGTCTGGTTGTCTAAGACAATCTGCTGAGACAGGTTTAAATGATCTCCGTTCCATTGTCTGAGTATGCATAGTTGTAGAGGTCTGAGATGGAAGCGAGCAAAAGGAATAATGACCATAGAAAACACCATCAGACCTATCACTTCCATACACTGAGCCACCGATAGATTTGAGGTGGATTGCAGGGAACGGCAAGCCGAAGTTAGCTTGAACGTCTGATCTGCCAGAAAGATTGATGATGGTACCCAGAAAGACTACCCCCCTGGTAGAGGGTATCAGAACTCTTTTCTAGATTTATCTTTCAACCATGAGTCTGAAGGAGACTCAGTAGTGATTCCGAATGAGCTCTTGCCAAGGGAAAAGAGGGAGCTTGAACCAAGATATTGTCCAGGTAAGGAGCTAAGGCAATACCTTGAGATCTGGCCATGGCTAAAAGAGCACCAAGAACCTTTGTAAATATTCTGGGAGTAGTAGCTAATCCAAATGGAAGTGCTATGAACTGGAAGTGCTGATCCAAAAAAAAGCAAACCTCAGGAACTGGAAGTGGTCCCTGTGGATTGGGACATGGAGGTATGCATCCTATAGGTCCATCGTGGTCATGTACTGTCCCTCCTGGATTAAGGGAAGGATGGACCTGACCATCTCCATCTTGATGGATGGAACACTGAGAAATTTGTTTAAACACTTCAAGCCTAGGATAGGGCGAAAAGTTACCATCTTTTTGGGAACTATGAAGAGATTTGAATAAAAACCCTAGTCCCCTTTGAGAGTCAGGAATTGGGACTATAACCCTTAGGGAGGCAAGATCCCGAACGCAATCTAGAAAGGCAGCTCTCTTCTCTGGTCTTGAACAGTCTTGATAGGATAAATCTACCTCTGGGAGGATGCGATTTGAATCCTATCCTGTATCCCTGGGACACTACATCCAATACCTAAGGATCCTGAACATCCTTTCATACCGATTAATTCTCAGCGGGCTTCTTGGTCTGTTTGGATTTGTTCCAAGACTGAGGAGGCTTCCAGGTACCCTTATCCTGTTCGGGCTTGGAGGTCGACTGGGATCGCTGAATCTTGTCGGATCAAAAGAAACGAAAATTAGCTGGTGAGCAACCCTTGGATCTCGACTTCTTATCTTGTGGGAGAAAGGAACCCTTTCCTCCAGTAACCATGGAAATTATTGAATCCAATCCAGGGCTAAATAATACCTTCCCCTTAAAGGGTAATGAAAGAAGCCTGGATTTGGAAACAATATCAGCTGACCAGGATTTTAACCATAGGGCTCTGCGAGCTAGTACTGCAAAACTTGAGGACTCCGCATTCAGGCGAACAATCTGCATATTAGCATCACAGATTAAAGAATTGGCTATTCTTAGAGACTTGATTCTGTCCTGAGTTTCCTCCAAGGGAGACTCAACCTCAATTAGTTCAGACAAGGAGTCACACCAGTAAGAGGCTGCGCCCGCAACAGCAGCCACTGCAGCTGCCGGTTGAAAAAAGAAACCCATATGTTGGAACATTCTCCTTAAGTAACTTTCTAACTTCTTATCCATCTGATCCCTAAGGGAAGAACTATCTTCCAACGGAATGGTAGTGCGCTTAGCGAGTGTAGAAATGGCTTAATCTACCTTGGGAACGGAACCCCACAGTTCCCGGTCAGGAACCGGGAACAATTTTTTAAAGGTAGAGGAGGGAGAGAAAGGAGACCCAATCTTTTCCCATTGTCATGGTATATGTGAGGTTAATAAATATATATATTTTAATCATATATCTCCAGATTAATAAATCTGTATTTTTGATCAGACATTTCACTGATCAGAAAAAGAAAAAATGATTCATTCCTCTCAGACAAACTGACTTCAATCATGTTCAGCTCTTCCCCCATTTAGTATGCAGACAGGATGTCTCCAAAGGCTTGAGCATAACCTTTGAAGCCCCCTCCTGCTGTGTAAAAGGCAGCATTTTGATACATAGAACAGGACACAGGCCCATATATATGGATTTCCTCCAAGAGAAATGCCGATCCGTCTGAAGAAATGTGAGAACTGCAAACATTTTTCAAGGGGAACTGATAATTAGCACAAATTTGTTTTGAATGACTCAGGCTATGTGGCTGATAATACCAGATGTGGTGATTAAAATAACACAGAGAAAACAAAGACAGATGCTGAGGTATGACTCTGGAAGTTCACGTAAGCAGACAGCAAATAAACATTTTTTTTTCTCTCTCTGTTTAAATACATGCCCCAGAATGTATTAAATATAGAAATTTGGGAAATTGTCTAATTCTATATTATTATTACATGGGTATTTGCTAAGCTTGGGAGGTAACTGTTTTAATCAGTCAAAAATGTGTAATAAATTCTGTTTTGTTTATATTTTTCAGACAGATAATCTCAAATCTACATAGAAGTGAATGTGCATGTATGTGTGTATATATATATATATATATATATATATATGTGTGTATATATATATATGTGTATATATATTTATATGTTTTGAAAACATAAAAGATCTTACTTAGCCTCTGTGTGTTTAAAAACATGAATAGATGTTTATGGACCTGAAGAGAAGTGATTATTAACATTTATTTTCTTATTTCAGATCTACATAGACAGGATTCACTTGGAATACAGTACAATACTGAATTAAAAATAAGCTATTATTCACATATAAATGCCAGGATACCGATAAAATTGTAATGCATTTTAAGCTACTAATTAGCAGTATTAAATTGCCTTGATATAATAAAATGTTAATAATATAACATATTTGGTATCAGAATAATCAAAAAAAAAATAACCTAATATTAACCATCTGTAATTGGGGTTATATATGATTAATGCAGAGAGTGTAATCTGATTAAATAACCATTTTATAAAAAAAAAAAAAAATTAACTTGCTTAAAAATGTCAGAAATGCTGTATTGTATTGCTATGTTGTACTGTATGCTGCCACCTGGTGTTATGTTGCGAGAACTACAGCCAGAAGGTTCTTTCTGGCTGTTAAAAATGAAATTTCCAAGGGCCAATCCGATTTAGACTTCCCAGATAACCAATGGGAAGGTCAGCTCCCGTAGTGCCACCCACATGATGTCATCAATGATTATATAATGGGAGTGTTGAATGCACAAGAGAGAGTTGTCTGTAACTTGTTGAAAATTAGTGATCTGATTTTGGCTGCGATATACCTAAAAAAAAAAAAAGTTCACTTCAGCAAGGAGCTTAAAACTTATCCTTGATTTGTGCAAAAACCTTCTTTCAAATGAGATGACCTAAAGACTGCTACGAATTGGATCTGTTGCAAAACATTGGGAACCGGATTGCTGTTTATTTGGGTGATGTATACAAGGGTTTTGTAAGATAAGTTATATGCATAGTCAATTTGTATTTAATAGATTTAAAGAAATAGTGTGTTTTAATTAGCATTTCACAGCCTATATATATATTGTTTAAATCTGCGTCTGATTGACCAAGTAACTCATCTATGCAAGTTCTGATATTGTCAGTTAATTTTGTATTAGGATAAATTGCAGTTAAATAGCAGAATATATATTATCCTATTGTTTTATAAACACTGTTTAGAATTGTATTGCTTGGATGTTAAAGGTTTTTAGTCCCATTGTGTTAAATAAATAAAAGGCTGAATTGTGAAGGTATATTTTTCTGGGTTTTGTAAGAAGGATAGCATATCTTAAGAGTTGGTTTTACGCATATAAACTTTTATTTAGTTTCCTTTTACTGCAAATATAGTTCAATATGTTTATGGATATTAACTAAATAAAAGAATTCAGATATTTATATTAATTGTATGTTCTAGTAGGTGCATGGTTGATAAGGGTTTCTATTTCTTTGTATTGTGTTTATAACCCTGCCATAAACTTATATATATTATTTGGATAGCACTACTAAGATTTTCATAAATATACTGACATAATAATTGGAGGCACTTTTTCTGAGATTTATTAATATTCCATCATAATTGATATAATATATTTGTAAGTAAATAGAAATTATTATAAAAGAGAAAAAAAATAAATTCATATTTCGATATTAATATTTTAAAGATATAATTTTTTTTTGAGAAGTTGAAATATTAATTTTCATGTTTCGAGATTGACATTAATATCTTGAAATATTATTAAAGATTAATTTTGAAAAATTAATAAAAATATTAATTTTTCATATTTCAAAATTAATCAAAAATATTAATTTTTCATATTTTCAAAGTTAATCAAAAATATTGATTTTTCATATTTCGGAATATTAATTTTTCATATTTCAAAATTAATAATATTTTTTTTTTGAAATATAAAATTTTTCTCTCTTTTTATTGGCAAAAAATTGTATTAGCATTTTAGTTAAATAAATACTAAACCAATACAATAATGTCTGTAGCCAGAAGTGACTCATTTAATTCTATACATAGCAATGAAATTGGTCCCATAACCATACCTATTACTAAAGGTCAGGTCCTTAAGAAAGATATCTTAAGTTACCTTAAAGGGAAGTTTAATATTGCGGGTGAATTAAATGATTTTATGGATATGCTTGAAACTAGGGCTAAAAATATTACCGTTAATAATAATATGTGGAATGAAGAGAATGAATTCTTCCAGGAATTATTAATGATTAATCAATGCAAAGCTCCCATAAAGCGAGACGAACTAATACTAAAATCCTGGCCCCTTTTAATATGCATAATTGACGAAATGTCGTTTTGTGTCACAGACAAACGATTGCAAATACAGGAGCTAGAAAATAGTATTCGTTCCTCGCGCAGACGCGAAGAGGGTTTAAAAACAGCCAAAAATAAAATGGATGAATTTGCCCAAAACCTAGCCACCTTAGATAAGCACAATATGGACTTAATCGCGCAGATACAAGATTTAAATAAACAGCTTGCGCAAAGCCAGAGAGAATTAAGCGATTTACAAAGGTCATATCGCCATAATGAAAACCCCTATATTAGCAATGAGAATAATACAGATAATGCTAACTCCTTTAGCGAACGCGTCAGGGACGAGGTACGAAAATATATAGAACAACATAGACAAATGACCCCTAACGGGTCAGAAGTAGATTTCCCAAATAGACAATCCCCTCAGGATGTAAATCCAGAGGACAGCTGTAGCGCAGCTGATGCGGGGGAGGGAAACTCTAACAGAGAATCCCAAAATAAGTCTGATAAAGTCTATGATTCCCATAAAATAATCACCTTCGTACAACGCGCAGTACCTATATTCTCCAATAAGGGAACAACATCTGTAATTGATCATTTACAGGCTTTTGAAAATGCGTTAGCTATAATGAATGTTACAAGTGAGAAATTGAAAATTGAATTTCTGCCTTGGGTATTTGACAGTAGGCATCACAAATTCTTTGTTTCACTAAAGGATATGAATATTCATTCCTGGAATGGGGTAAAACAACAATGCAGAAAAGAATTCGGGCAATATCGCACTAAAACTGCCGTGAAAATAGCGGTATATGGTTTAAAGTGTCGTGCGAATCAGAGTCCAGTCGAATTCCTTTCTGTATTGAAAAATGCGTACAGTATGGCTGAAGATAATCCCAGATTTGATGGCTCAGAATTTGTAAATTTATTTTTTGAAGCACTACCTACACCCATCAAAATTAACTTAGCTAGAGATTTTGATGAGGACTGCTCATTGGAATGGCTGATCAAAGAGAGTACAAAATTATACTCTATTCAGCAATCCAGTGAACAGGGGGTTAAAAAGGAGTCAAAACCCAAAATTGTGGCAGAAACTAGGGTATCACCTAGCCCCCTCAATTTGGAGTCTAACAAGAGGACTTATGCAGAGGTGGCCAGTCAAAACAGGCCATCTCCACAGAGGTTTAATTCTGCCCCTCCCCCTACACAGGTTGAGGTGCAGGGAGACTATAACCAAAGTGGGGGACATAATCAGGTGAATAATTACTCACAAAGAGAATACTCACCAAATAATTGGTATCCGCGCAAGGGTAGATACAATAAACGGCGAAGATATTCTCAGGGTAACCAGACACCCCAGGTATATAATGCTCCCCAAAATATTAATACTGAACAAGCTGAACCCCAGGGGCAACCACGCCAGAATAGAAATAGTGGCCCTGATTCTGAGGGAACACAATGGTCCAGGAATCAGTACAATGGGGCACCAAGAGATAGGCCCAGGGGTAGAGGTAACTTGTACAATCAGGTAGATATGCTGTTTACCCAATTAAATCGGTTGAGCGAACAAATCGCTAATATGAGTCAAAAATCTACGGCTCAGCAACCGAACAATACTTTTTTAGGGGTACAGCCAGTGGTCAGCAGTGGACCACAGGCACAGTCATAAATACTGCAGTATCACCTGAAGGGGAGGGTAGAGATATACAAACTGTAATAATAAATATCAATGATACTAATCATGTTATCTCCCCACAGACCGGAAACGGACGATTTGGCCGTGATGACAAGCAACCTCATCCGGGAAAAGTTAACAAATCTCTTCCCTTGCAGCTCTCTCCTAACCTTATCTCCACAGATGCAGTACAAAAGAATCCAACCAACCCTGTCATAGAGGAAACAGGTAGGTATGAAGGTTCCTCTGCATCGAATGACACAGCGAATTCAGGTAAAACGTGGCGAAGCCCACAGATGTACAAGAATGCAAATTTTATGTGTGAAATGATAGAAACTGCAGGAAGATATTATGTACTAGTTGAGCTGCAAGATTCAGTCTCCAACCCTATCAGGGGATTAATTGACACTGGGTCACAGGCAACTATCTTATCCCACAGGTACTACACACAGCTAAATGAGCTAACACCCCACAAACCTAAAATAAAAGAATTTGACGGTTCTCTAATAGGTGTTGGGGGTGACTCCCTAAAAGTCTACGGTACTGCCTGGTTAAAATTTAAATTGGGGAACAGGGTCATAAGACACCCTGTCATTATAGTGGATCTGCCAACTGATCGTTTAATTATTGGTAGTGATCTCCTGAAACGATTAAGCACCATAATTGATTGCATAAATAATGTAATTTGGTCGCAAGTTAAACGGCCTATCAATTATAAAAAATCTGGTACATCTCGCGCCCGACATAGCTGTCACGTGGTGGAAGAGAAACCAGATGCTGTGGAGATTCATTTCAGGAATAACCCTATACCTGAAATCACTATTCTACAAATAGATGATCAGACTCCTTTTAGTGGCTCTGATGGTAATACTTTTGAAATTTCGCCTGGAAAGATAGCGAATATTTCCCTAGATGGCGATGTATTAACCATATCACTCCACAAGGGGGATCATAAAATCCCTAAGGGGGGAGGCCACGCTCAATACCTCACAGGGATTGAGAGAGTTAAAGAGGATCTATTTATCCCTATACAAGTGCATGACCTTGGTAAAACAAAGTATGCTAAAATAAACTTAAAACAGGAAGCTAGCTATATAAGCGAAGGTTTATTAACGCAAATAGCTGAACCTAAAGTGATTAAATATCTTTCTCCCCAAGACCACAGTGTCAACGGCCTGGATGACAGGTCTGAAAGCTATAACATCACAGCTAAGTGCTTATTATCTATCTCTATCGGTAATAAGTCAGTGAAGCACCTGTTTTTAGTTTTAAATACTCCCCATAATCAAATATACATTGGCAATGATATCTTACATAGATATGCCATACAAATAGATTTGATTAATTCTTGCCTCTGGAGCAGGTTAAAGGGGGACCCTGAAGTATTTCAGGATGAAAATGCAGCCCTGAAATCAAACCAGCAATTGCCATATGCTGTGAATATGCAGGTATCTAGCGATGTTATAATTCCTGCTGGGGCTGATAAATTTCTGTTACCCTTACAGGTAAAGAGAGGTCAGAAATTAAAAACTTCTGAAACACTGATTTGCCTCTCCCATAGAATACAAAATCTGGGTGTCACAGTAACCTACACTCCTATGGTGAATATTGGAACTGTTCCAATACATATTATTGTGCATAACATGACCCCACAGGATATAACATTATCCAAGGGAACTACCATAGGATATGCACTGGAATCAAGTTATTACACTTTTGGATTCCAGAATAATGTAATTGGGCTAATACCTGAAGGATACTTAACTGAAGAACAATTAATAGAACAATCCTTTGCATCTATGCCAGAGGGTCTATTTAATATTCAGTCCATTTATCCCTTCAGCTCAGAGGAAGGCATCTGTAAAATTGAAGAAGCCTCTCTAGTGTTTGATCAGCCAATCAAACAGCAAGATTACCCCAATCCCCAGAGTCATGGGAGCAATGTAAATTATAATCAAGGGGATCTCACCTCTAGGTTGGAAGAAGCCTATGAAATAGGACAGCCTGAAATCTTTCCAGGATTTCAGCAAATAGTCGAAGAGCAAATATCCTTAGCCAATGGCTGTTCTAGCGATGATGAACGCCAACAGCTGCGAGAACTCCTGATGGAGTACAAGGATATTTTCGCTAAGGATTCTTATGACTGTGGTACCACAGACTTGCACATTGCAAGAATACAAACAGATCCTAATGCGCCACCTGTATTTGTCAAACAATACAGACTTCCCTTAGCCTCATATGATTCTCTTGCAGAGATCATAAGGAATTTGGAAGAAAGAGGTATTATCAGACAGGTGCACAGCTCTTATAATAATCCTATTCTAGGTGTCCTTAAGCCCAATGGACAATGGCGTTTGTGTGCTGACTTAAGACAGCTAAACAAACGAGTATACATGTCTGGCTGGCCTGTACCATACATTGACCAGTGCCTAGCACAAATGCAAGGATCCAAAATATTCACTGCCATTGATTGTGCACAGGGATATTGGACCATAAAGGTACATGAAAAGGACCAATATAAGCTAGCATTCTCCTTCCAAAAGGTCCAATATGCATTTCAAAGACTTCCTTTTGGATACATAAATTCTGGACATGAATTTGCTGTATTCATGCATAAGGCTATGCCTGATGCACTGGAAAGGGGGACCTTATCTTATGTTGATGATGTTTTAATCAAAAGCACAGACTTTGAAAAACACATCGCAGAGCTTAAACACGTCCTCAGCCAACTTAAAAGGGCAGGTGTCAAATTATCCCTGCAAAAAGCTCAATGGTGCCGCACTCGTGTAAACTTCTTGGGACATGAAGTTACCTCTGAAGGATTAAATCCCCAAAAGAAAAAGGTGGAAGCTATAGTGAATTCTAAAAACCCAACTAACCTAAAGGAATTGAGATCATTCCTGGGTATGACAAATTATTCTCGCAAATTCATTGATAATTATGCGGAATTAGCTAAACCACTACTGCTTCTTCTGAAGAAAGATGTGAAATGGCACTGGAGTGAGTCTCAAGAGACAGCCATCAGAGAGCTGAAGAGAAAACTCACTCAAGCACCTTGCTTAGCGTACCCTGAAGGTGGCAAACCTTTCTTCTTAGAGACAGGTTACACAGATATAAGCATGAGTGCTGTGTTATACCAAAAGCATGATAATTTGAACAAAGCCATTGCTTATGCGAGCAAAAATCTATCCCCAGTAGAAATAAAATTTAGCGATTGCGAAAAAGCCCTCTTATCTACTGTATGGGCTCTACAAAATTTCCGCAGCTATATACAGGGCGAGAAAATTATTGTAGAAACGGCCCACCAGCCTTTGCTATATTTGCAAAGTGAGAGAATAAGAGATGGGAATTTGTCTAATAGCCGCATAACAGCGTGGACTCTTTCCTTGCAAGGCTGGCCCTTAGAAATTCGCTACAAGCAGAATAAAAAGAATACAGTCGCACAAGGGCTCGCTGAGCTCCACGACTGTACTGCTAGTGATCCTGGGGAAGAATTATCAGAAGATGATTTTCTGGAGGAACAATTGCTTTCCCCATATAAAATGTACAATGAGGACCATTGTCAAACATTACCTTGGGTATATGTTGATGGTTGTTCTTACCATGCCACTATTGATAATGAGTGCAGATTAGTCGCTGGCATTGGTATAACTGGGGCAAACGGATTCTCAAATATATCTGTAGGTTTCAACATTGGACCAAGATCCAGTCAAGTTGCAGAACTAACTGCTGTTTTAAAAACCATTGAAATGGCTATTGAACATGGTATTCATGAATTTGTGATCATAACTGACTCAAATTATGTGCGTGACAGTTTTGTTGAATACCTGCCAACTTGGAAAAGAAATGGCATGCAGAAAAGCAATAACAAACCAGTCAAGCATGGCAAATTGTTCTGCGAGATTGATAATCTGGTAGTATCCAATGATTTAACCATACACTGGAAAAAGACCAAGGGTCATTCCAGAGTTTTAGGTCCTGATAAGGAAGGCAATGACCTTGCGGATTCATTAGCCAAACAAGGAGCCATAACTGGAGAACTCCTTAATATTGACCACTTAATGGGTGCAATTCAGATAGAAGCCATTACCAGAAACCAGGCAAAACAACAGAGTGAGCCTAACTTGGTACAATGGAGTCAGGATTCTCCTAGTGAGGACCTGATCACTAGTCAAAAAGAAGACCCCATTGTAGGCATCTTCTATAAACACATAGAAGATTCTGAAAGCAACCCCATCTCAAAAGATGATTGTATTGGCAAAGAAGATCTGAGAATCTTAATAAAATCTAAATCACAATTCAAATTACAGGATGGTTTGTTAATTAGAACCTCCAAAACTGGCATCCAGCAGTGGGTAGTACCCACCAAGTTCAGAGGTCTAATGCTTCAACATGCCCATGATGCTCCCACATCTGGTCATCGTGGTGCCAAACTCACGTATGAAATATTACGTGATTATGCTTTTTGGCCACACATGTTGAAAGATGTTCAAACCTACTGTCAAGGGTGTTTAATCTGTCCACAGTTCCAACCCACTGCACCAACACATAGAGCGCCATTGCAGAAAAGGGGGATGGTAATGCCATGGTCAGATATACAAATTGATTTTATTGGCCCGGTAACAAGATCATCAAGAGGTAACAAATACATGTTAACCATAACATGCCTGTTCACTAAATGGGTAGAGTGCATTAGTGCACCTAACAATAGTGCTGAAACATGTGCAGCATTGCTCATCAACCATGTATTTTCCAGATTTGGTTTGCCCCAAAGAATCGAATCAGATCGGGGGACCCACTTCACTAGCGAAGTAATGACAAAAATGTGGAAAATACTAGGGGTTAAAAGAAAGCTCCATATTGCTTATAGAGCTGCCTCAAGTGGTGGTGTAGAGCGTTACAACCAGTCCATTGTTAAAATCCTCAAAAAGTTTGTGAGTGAAACAGGTAAAGACTGGGATGTAAAACTACCTCTAGTCTTAATGGCATTAAGAGCAACTCCAAGTAGTGCTACCAAGATGTCACCTTTTGAACTGATGACTGGTAGAAGAATGGTTCTACCTCAGCATCTACTGTACCGTACGTCAGACCAAAACTTGATAAACGCTGCCAATACACATCAATATGTGGAAAACCTAAGAAAACACCTGCAATATGCCTTTGCATTTGCTCAAAGGAATTTAGAAAGAGCCGCAACTGCCACTAAAACCTATTATGATCTCAAAACATCCAAAAAGGAATATGAAATAAATGATAAAGTTTATCTTTATAACTTTGGAAGAGATCAGGTTAGGGAGAAGAAATTTCTTCCCTCATGGAAAGGTCCTTTTGTCATTACTGACAAAATATCTCCAGTGGCCTATAAAATACGGATCCCCAAAAATGAAGGTTTCATAGATAAATGGGTACATATAAATCAACTGCGGGCATGTCATCCCAGGTCCCAACTACAAGTCATAGAGGGAGAATGAAGTGTCATATCCCCAAATGCACTAAAGACATACTGTAATTTAAAGATGCCTAACTGATAAACATGAAAGCTCAAAATAACAAACTTTCTTCATAAGAGACTGTCTATGAGGTATACGGTTGATCCTCATCAAATACCATTGACTTTAGACCAATTTAAATACATGTGTCCTACATCTATTAAAAATTGGAAGGGGGATTATGTCATGGTATATGTGAGGTTAATAAATATATATATTTTAATCATATATCTCCAGATTAATAAATCTGTATTTTTGATCAGACATTTCACTGATCAGAAAAAGAAAAAATGATTCATTCCTCTCAGACAAACTGACTTCAATCATGTTCAGCTCTTCCCCCATTTAGTATGCAGACAGGATGTCTCCAAAGGCTTGAGCATAACCTTTGAAGCCCCCTCCTGCTGTGTAAAAGGCAGCATTTTGATACATAGAACAGGACACAGGCCCATATATATGGATTTCCTCCAAGAGAAATGCCGATCCGTCTGAAGAAATGTGAGAACTGCAAACATTTTTCAAGGGGAACTGATAATTAGCACAAATTTGTTTTGAATGACTCAGGCTATGTGGCTGATAATACCAGATGTGGTGATTAAAATAACACAGAGAAAACAAAGACAGATGCTGAGGTATGACTCTGGAAGTTCACGTAAGCAGACAGCAAATAAACATTTTTTTTTCTCTCTCTGTTTAAATACATGCCCCAGAATGTATTAAATATAGAAATTTGGGAAATTGTCTAATTCTATATTATTATTACATGGGTATTTGCTAAGCTTGGGAGGTAACTGTTTTAATCAGTCAAAAATGTGTAATAAATTCTGTTTTGTTTATATTTTTCAGACAGATAATCTCAAATCTACATAGAAGTGAATGTGCATGTATGTGTGTATATATATATATATATATATATATATATGTGTGTATATATATATATGTGTATATATATTTATATGTTTTGAAAACATAAAAGATCTTACTTAGCCTCTGTGTGTTTAAAAACATGAATAGATGTTTATGGACCTGAAGAGAAGTGATTATTAACATTTATTTTCTTATTTCAGATCTACATAGACAGGATTCACTTGGAATACAGTACAATACTGAATTAAAAATAAGCTATTATTCACATATAAATGCCAGGATACCGATAAAATTGTAATGCATTTTAAGCTACTAATTAGCAGTATTAAATTGCCTTGATATAATAAAATGTTAATAATATAACATATTTGGTATCAGAATAATCAAAAAAAAAATAACCTAATATTAACCATCTGTAATTGGGGTTATATATGATTAATGCAGAGAGTGTAATCTGATTAAATAACCATTTTATAAAAAAAAAAAAAAATTAACTTGCTTAAAAATGTCAGAAATGCTGTATTGTATTGCTATGTTGTACTGTATGCTGCCACCTGGTGTTATGTTGCGAGAACTACAGCCAGAAGGTTCTTTCTGGCTGTTAAAAATGAAATTTCCAAGGGCCAATCCGATTTAGACTTCCCAGATAACCAATGGGAAGGTCAGCTCCCGTAGTGCCACCCACATGATGTCATCAATGATTATATAATGGGAGTGTTGAATGCACAAGAGAGAGTTGTCTGTAACTTGTTGAAAATTAGTGATCTGATTTTGGCTGCGATATACCTAAAAAAAAAAAAAGTTCACTTCAGCAAGGAGCTTAAAACTTATCCTTGATTTGTGCAAAAACCTTCTTTCAAATGAGATGACCTAAAGACTGCTACGAATTGGATCTGTTGCAAAACATTGGGAACCGGATTGCTGTTTATTTGGGTGATGTATACAAGGGTTTTGTAAGATAAGTTATATGCATAGTCAATTTGTATTTAATAGATTTAAAGAAATAGTGTGTTTTAATTAGCATTTCACAGCCTATATATATATTGTTTAAATCTGCGTCTGATTGACCAAGTAACTCATCTATGCAAGTTCTGATATTGTCAGTTAATTTTGTATTAGGATAAATTGCAGTTAAATAGCAGAATATATATTATCCTATTGTTTTATAAACACTGTTTAGAATTGTATTGCTTGGATGTTAAAGGTTTTTAGTCCCATTGTGTTAAATAAATAAAAGGCTGAATTGTGAAGGTATATTTTTCTGGGTTTTGTAAGAAGGATAGCATATCTTAAGAGTTGGTTTTACGCATATAAACTTTTATTTAGTTTCCTTTTACTGCAAATATAGTTCAATATGTTTATGGATATTAACTAAATAAAAGAATTCAGATATTTATATTAATTGTATGTTCTAGTAGGTGCATGGTTGATAAGGGTTTCTATTTCTTTGTATTGTGTTTATAACCCTGCCATAAACTTATATATATTATTTGGATAGCACTACTAAGATTTTCATAAATATACTGACACCATTCAATGGAAATAATACTCACCATACGTACTGGAACCGAAAGGGTCTCAGGAGCTTTCCTCTACTCATAGACCCTATCAAGCTTAGGGATCTTAGGTTCTTCCAAAAGTTTAGCCTCTGTAACTTCTAACGTGGCTAAAACCTCCTTCAAAAGGAAACAGAGATGTTCAATCTTAAATCTGAACTAAGACTCATCAGAGGCAGGGGCCTTCATTTCAGAAGTCTCTGCATCTGATATTTCACCTTCAGACGCTACACAAGTTAAGTCATCTTCAGAAATATCAGAAAGGTTCGACAACTCTGACTGAATTGAAGAAATGTCCCCCAAATATGCAGGACTATGCTTTACCTTTCTCTTGCGTTTCCCAGAGATAGGCAAGGCGTTTAGGGCCGCCAATACAGCAGATTGCAATTGAGAGAAAAAATCTGCAGGAAAAAAAATATCCCCAGTTAGAGGTAAGGGCTGGCCGCAAGGGACTGCTTGTAAGATAGGATTAAATTCAGATTGAGGGGAGAGGAGATGCATCCCCTGGAGAACAGACTCTTGAGAGGTAGAAGGCTCAGAAGAGGTTAATTTATCTGAAGGCATAGCATTTTTAGATACCTTCTTACATTTTAAAACACCCCCCAGACAGATGGAACGGAATTGGGAAGTAGGATATACTATGGTCTCCTCACAATAAAGGCAGTTATTAGTAATACTAATTGCAGCCAAAGAACCCTCAGAGGGGTTAACATCAGAGTCCTCCATAACTTAGGTAGAAGATCCTACAACCGTTACATCTAAAATTAATAAGGACCGTTTCTAAAACTCTTTAGAAAAATAAAAATATATGGCACCTCTACCTTGCCATAGGCTGGGTTGCTCACCCTCTCCTAGATACACAGGCTAGATATTCGGACGATTGGACTCTCCACCGATCTTAACTATATTTTCCAGATGCGCCACAGCTCCTGCAAACATCGGAAAGAGAAAGTGCAGCCGCTCACATGGGGCGCAAGATAAGCCCGCCTCCACTACCAGTTTGAGCACGCGTAAAGAACGGCGCAAGAATAATAAAAAAATTAATGTCCCAGTCTACCATCTGCCTTAGGTGACTCCAGAGCCGCCTTCAACCCTCACAAGTGCTCCGCTAATGAGCTAAGTCCCCACATGCTCCAAACTTAAACACCCCAACACCAGAGGTTCGCCCTCAGATCCATCAGGGGAAATTAATAAAAGACCCACACTGAGCTCTCTTCAGGCATCCCAGGAGAAAACACATTTCCCCCTAATAACATAAAGGGACTTGCCCCTCAGGAACCACGCTGTGGAGCACTCACACAGCTGCTCAAGGCGTGACAGACATCTCCACCTCTGACAGGGACCCGAGTGAGACAAAAAGGAGAAGCAGTGTAGCTCGTCTACACTGATTTCCTATGGATAGTTAGCTAAATAACCATATGCTTACAGAGAACATTCCCTGATGCATAAGGATCTAACCTTTACCACTACTCTCACTGAGAGATTTATGTGGCTACTCCATACCCCAGTCCTCTCTTGCAGGGAACATACTCATTAAAGGACTGTCTTCTTTCTTCTACACCTTCTCTGCCATCCTCCTCTAGTGACGAAAGGCAAAGAATGACTGATGGGATGAGGAAGTGGGAGGGGTATTTATAGCCTTTGGCTGGGGTGTCTTTACCTCCTCCTGGTGGTCAGGTGTTGATATTCCCAACAGTTATGAATGAAGTTGTGGACTCTCTCTGCCTTGGGAAGGAAATTTTTGTTTTTCATATCCATTTAAACAGCTTGAAATTGTAATATAAAATGTTTAATTATGTATCTTAAAAAAAGCATATGTATATTATTCATTTTGTCTTTTTTTACTTTAAAAGGGACAGTAAAGTCAAAATTAATTATTCATGATTCAGAAAGAGCATGCAATTTTAAACAATTTTCCAGTTTACTTTTATTATCAATGTTGCTGAGTTCTCTTGTATCCTTTCTTAAAGAGTAATCCTAGATGAGCTCAGGGGCATGCACGTCTATAGCCATTTGCCAGCAGTTTTTGCATTAAAATGTATAGCTATGTTATACATAGTTGCAGACTTTGCTGCCTTAGAGTGTCTGTAGCATTCTGTAGCAACAGTGTATGTAACTATGTATTACATTGATATAAACATTGCTAAAAACACTGCTGCCCGATGGCTAAAAACATGTGCAAGCTCCCGAGCTCGCCTACATTTACTTTTTTTTTTTTTTTTTTATATATTTTTTTTTATTGAGGTTATAAAACAAAACAAGTTACAGTCAAAATTCCCAAAGTAAATATGTTCATACAAGCAGTAAAGTTTACATTCAGCACTGTATTGGCTTTACAAAACAGACCTCAGGTTTTCGATTATGACAGTGTTAGGATATCCCCTTAGAAGTTAATAAGGTTTGCGTTAGAATGATATCATCTAGTAACAAGCGGGGGCCACTCTTGGACCCCTGGATGCAGTAATGACCTTTAAGGGGAATAACTGGGGAGATAGGATTGATTGGGTCACTCTTGGACCCACAGTAATATTAATAACAGCAGTTAATTAGAAACAATAACTAGAACTTATAAGAGAACGCTGTAGGCTCAATCTTTCAGAAACAATGTTAGCTGGATGATAAATAGTTACCGGGGTTGAGAACAATACAGGTATGAGGGTTATAACTACTTTTGGAGTAAGAGGGAAACCAGCTGGGAGAACCTAGGGTGGTCCCTGTTTTGCACTATTGGCAGCAGCATACTCTGGTATGATATAATGAAAGGTATTAAATGTTAATATAACAACGCATACCAAAACTGTTAATTTGACTACTGCTATATATCATCAGTTAAGTAAAACAAAAACAAAAAAAACCCTGAATGTAAAGGGTATATGAGCATAGGATAAAGTGGGTTAGGTTCATATACGGAAAAAAGGAAAGAAAACTTTATAAAACATGCTAGTCACAAAAAACATCAAGCAGTAGTATAGTAACATGGGATACATATGGGGGCCCTTGACAGAGAGTCCATGTACAAATACATTGTCAAGTCCGTTTTAAGGTCATATTAGGCCAGGTCAGGGCACTCTGTATAATATTCAATTAGATCTGTCCCAGAATGGCCAGGACTATTGAAATCCAGCAGTCCAATGTATGGGAGGAAAAATAGAGAAAATAAAAAGATGCCGCTTTTGGAGAGCGACGGCTGTAAACTAAAGTTATGCATATATTTACCCCACGCCAACTCTGTACAGGACTACGTGTAGCAGCAGGATAAAGGGGGCCGTCATTGTGGCACATTCTCCCGTTAAGAGCAGGTTATCAGGGCTCACATTGTAGTTGTTCCAGGCCCCGGTATTCGGCTGTGCGCCTGTCACATAAAGATCTGTAGTCCCGAAAGGAATGGCGAGGTAGGCACTATCTTTTCCTCCCGGAGCCATCTCCGGTGCTATATCTGACCTCCCCTGCATAGTGGTCATCCTGCGATCCAGATTCGAGATGGACAGGGTAGTCGCTGAAGCCCGCCGGCTCCTTACATCATGAGGTATGAATCTCTGTAGCATGTCGGTCGCTTCTGCAGGAGCCGCCATTCGATTTGGAGGTATCCGTAGGCATAGGGGGATCAAGTGGCTCTTGAGCTGGCATATCATCCCCTCTTAGGTTATCTCGTTTCCCGGTCTCCATTAAGGTAGGTGAGTGTCTAGCAGACCGCTCATAGCTCTTTGTCACAGAGGCTTGTGTCACACTCGGGGGGATGTGGACTGTCAGTCTGGGATCAAACGAAGCGTCCCTCTCTGCCTCCTTAGGACCACAGTCTCCCCGCAGGTCTCCCCCCTGGTTAGTAGCTGAGGGTAGGTAAAGCCCTTTTTGCAAAGTTATTTCAAACGCAGCTTGGTAACCATCCAAGAGATTGCTGAGCTCTGTTAGCATAGAAGCCGTTGAATACATGTTGGGCTTAAATTAGGACTGCGCACTCAAGGCACAGCTCGTTATGGGGACAGGCTGAGGCTTCTGTTATAGGGGAAGGCCTCAAAGTAAAAAGTCCGGTACTGAGGGCAGTAAAGCCCAGTCACCTTCCAAAACCCTATATCTGGAATGTAGACCTCTTCAGACGAGCCTCTCCACTGCTTTAAACAAGGTCTCGATAGAGATGTGGCTTTAAATTAGAGAACAGTGAAAGAAGCTTGAGGAGCTGAAGCTCAGTGCGACCTACAAGATGGCCGCCGCCCGGGTGTCCCTTACATTTACTTTTTAACAAAGGATACAAAAGAACTTAGCAAAATTGATAACTGAAGTAACTTGGAAAGTTGTTAGCAAATAGCCTTGTGGCCCAGCTGGTGCCAAGTTGGATAGCCCACACGGCTATTGGCCAAGAGGTGGAAACGTCAACTCTCAGCAAAAACAGAATTTATGTTTACCTGATAAATTACTTTCTCCAACGGTGTGTCCGGTCCACGGCGTCATCCTTACTTGTGGGATATTCTCTTCCCCAACAGGAAATGGCAAAGAGCCCAGCAAAGCTGGTCACATGATCCCTCCTAGGCTCCGCCTACCCCAGTCATTCGACCGACGTTAAGGAGGAATATTTGCATAGGAGAAACCATATGTTACCGTGGTGACTGTAGTTAAAGAAAATAAATTATCAGACCTGATTAAAAAAACCAGGGCGGGCCGTGGACCGGACACACCGTTGGAGAAAGTAATTTATCAGGTAAACATAAATTCTGTTTTCTCCAACATAGGTGTGTCCGGTCCACGGCGTCATCCTTACTTGTGGGAACCAATACCAAAGCTTTAGGACACGGATGAAGGGAGGGAGCAAATCAGGTCACCTAAATGGAAGGCACCACGGCTTGCAAAACCTTTCTCCCAAAAATAGCCTCAGAAGAAACAAAAGTATCAAATTTGTAAAATTTAGAAAAAGTGTGCAGTGAACACCAAGTCGCTGCCTTACATATCTGATCAACAGAAGCCTCGTTCTTGAAGGCCCATGTGGAAGCCACAGCCCTAGTGGAGTGAGCTGTGATTCTTTCAGGAGACTGCCGTCCGGCAGTCTCATAAGCCAATCGGATAATGCTTTTAATCCAGAAGGAGAGAGAGGTAGAAGTTGCTTTTTGACCTCTCCGTTTACCAGAATAAACAACAAACAAAGACAAAGTTTGTCTGAAATCCTTAGTAGCTGCTAAGTAAAATTTGAGAGCACGAACTACATCCAAGTTGTGCAACAAACGTTCCTTCTTTGAAACTGGATTAGGACACAAAGAAGGCACAACTATCTCCTGGTTAATGTTTTTGTTAGAAACAACTTTTGGAAGAAAACCAGGTTTAGTACGCAAAACCACCTTATCTGCATGGAACACCAGATAAGGAGAAGAACACTGCAGAGCAGATAATTCTGAAACTCTTCTAGCAGAAGAAATTGCAACCAAAAACAAAACTTTCCAAGATAATAACTTAATATCAACGGAATGTAAGGGTTCAAACGGAACCCCCTGAAGAACTGAAAGAACTAGGTTGAGACTCCAAGGAGGAGTCAAAATTTTGTAAACAGGCTTGATTCTAACCAGAGCCTGAACAAAGGCTAGAACATCTGGCACAGCTGCCAGCTTTTTGTGAAGTAACACAGACAAGGCAGAAATCTGTCCCATCAAGGAACTTGCAGATAATCCTTTTTCCAATCCTTCTCGAAGGAAGGATAGACTCTTAGGAATCTTAACCTTGTCCCAAGGGAATCCTGCAGATTCACACCAACAGATATACCAAATAATGTGGTAATTTTTCTGGTTACAGGCTTTCAGGCCTGAACAAGAGTATTAATAACAGAATCTGAGAACCCTCGCTTTGATAAGATCAAGCGTTCAATCTCCAAGCAGTCAGCTGGAGTGGGTCGAACGGACCTAGAACAAGAAGGTCTCGTCTCAAAGGTAGCTTCCATGGTGGAGCCGATGACATATTCACCAGATCTGCATACCAAGTCCTGCGTGGCCACGCAGGAGCTATCAAAATCACCGACGCCCTCTCCTGATTGATCCTGGCTACCAGCCTGGGGATGAGAGGAAACGGCGGGAACACATAAGCTAGTTTGAAGGTCCAAGGTGCTACTAGTGCATCCACTAGAGCCGCCTTGGGATCCCTGGATCTGTACCCGTAGTAAGGAACTCTGAAGTTCTGACGAGAGGCCATCAGATCCATGTCTGGAATGCCCCACGGTTGAGTGACTTGGGCAAAGATTTCCGGATGGAGTTCCCACTCCCCCGGATGCAATGTCTGACGACTCAGAAAATCCGCTTCCCAATTTTCCACTCCTGGGATGTGGATAGCAGACAGGTGGCAGGAGTGAGACTCCGCCCATAGAATGATTTTGGTCACTTCTTCCATCGCTAGGGAACTCCTTGTTCCCCCCTGATGGTTGATGTATGAACTTGGCCCTCGCTAACTGAGGCCAAGCTTTGAGAGCATTGAATATCGCTCTCAGTTCCAGAATATTTATCGGTAGAAGAGATTCTACCCGAGACCAAAGACCCTGAGCTTTCAGGGATCCCCAGACCGCGCCCCAGCCCATCAGACTGGCGTCGGTCGTGACAATGACCCACTCTGGTCTGCGGAAGGTCATCCCTTGTGACAGGTTGTCCAGGGACAGCCACCAACGGAAAGAGTCTCTGGTCCTCTGATTTACTTGTATCTTCGGAGACAAGTCTGAATAGTCCCCATTCCACTGACTGAGCATGAACAGTTGTAATGGTCTTAGATGAATGCGCACAAAAGGAACTATGTCCATTGCCGCTACCATCAAACCTATCACTTCCATGCACTGCGCTATGGAAGGAAGAGGAACGGAATGAAGTATCCGACAAGAGTCTAGAAGTTTTGTTTTTCTGGCTTCTGTCAGAAAAATCCTCATTTCTAAGGAGTCTATTATAGTTCCCAAGAAGGGAACCCTCGTTGACGGAGATAGAGAACTCTTTTCCACGTTCACTTTCCATCCGTGAGATCTGAGAAAGGCCAGGACAATGTCCGTGTGAGCCTTTACTTGAGGAAGGGACGACGCTCGAATCAGAATGTCGTCCAAGTAAGGTACTACAGCAATGCCCCTTGGTCTTAGCACCGCCAGAAGGGACCCTAGTACCTATGAGAAAATCCTAGGAGCAGTGGCTAATCCGAAAGAAAACGCCACGAACTGGAAATGCTTGTCCAGGAATGCAAACCTTAGGAACCGATGATGTTCCTTGTGGATAGGAATATGTAGATACGCATCCTTGAAATCCACCTTGGTCATGAATTGACCTTCCTGGATGGAAGGAAGAAGTGTTCGAATGGTTTCCATCTTGAACGATGGAACCTTGAGAAACTTGTTCAAGATCTTGAGATCTAAGATTGGTCTGAACGTTCCCTCTTTTTTGGGAACTATGAACAGATTGGAGTAGAACCCCATCCCTTGTTCTCCTAATGGAACAGGATGAATCACTCCCATTTTTAGCAGGTCTTCTACCCAATGTAAGAATGCCTGTCTTCTTATGTGGTCTGAAGACAACTGAGACCTGTGGAACCTCCCCCTTGGAGGAAGCCCCTTGAACTCCAGAGAATAACCTTGGGAGACTATTTCTAGCGCCCAAGGATCCAGAACATCTCTTGCCCCAGCCTGAGCGAAGAGAGAGAGTCTGCCCCCCACCAGATCCGGTCCCGGATCGGGGGCCCGCATTTCATGCTGTCTTGGTAGCAGTGGCAGGTTTCCTGGCCTGCTTTCCTTTGTTCCAGCCTTGCATAGGTCTCCAGGCTGGATTGGCTTGAGAAGTATTACCTTCCTGCTTAGAGGACGTAGCCCTTGGGGCTGATCCGTTTCTGCGAAAGGGACGAAACTTAGGTTTATTTTTGGTCTTGAAAAGACCTATCCTGAGGAAGGGCGTGGCACTTGCCCCCAGTGATATCAGAGATAATCTCTTTCAAGTCAGGGCCAAAGAGTGTTTTCCCCTTGAAAGGAATGTCAAGCAATTTGTTCTTGGAAGACGCATCCGCTGCCCAAGATTTTAACCAAAGCGCTCTGCGCCACAATAGCAAACCCAGAATTTTTTCGCCGCTAACCTAGCCAATTGCAAGGTGGCGTCTAGGGTGAAAGAATTAGCCAATTAAGAGCACGAATTCTGTCCATAATCTCCTCATAAGAAGAAGAATTACTAATAATCGCCTTTCCTAGCTCATCAAACTAGAAACACGCGGCTGCAGTGACAGGGACAATGCATGCAATTGGTTGTAGAAGGGAACCTTGCTGAACAAACATCTTTAGCAGACCTTCTATTTTTTTATCCATAGGATCTTGGAAAGCACAACTATCTTCTATGGGTATAGTGGCGCGCTTGTGTAGAGTAGAAACCGCCCCCTCGACCTTGGGGACTGTCTGCCATCAGTCCTTTCTGGGGTCGACTATAGGAAAACAATTTTATAAATATGGGGGGAGGTACTAAAGGTATACCGGGCCTGTCCCATTCTTTACTAACAATGTACGCCACCCGCTTGGATATAGGAAAAGCTTCGGGGGGCCCCGGGGCCTCTAAGAACTTTTCTATTTTACATAGTGGTTCTGGAATGACCAGATAATCACAATCATCCAAATTGGATAACACCTCCTTAAGCAGAGCGCGGAGATGTTCCAACTTAAATTTAAAAGTAATCACATCAGGTTCAGCTTGTTGAGAAATGTTTCCTGAATCTGAAATTTCTCCCTCAGACAAAACCTCCCTGGCCCCCTCAGACTGGTGTAGGGGCCCTTCAGAAACCATATCATCAGCGTTCTCATGCTCTACAGAATTTTCTAAAACAGAGCAGTCGCGCTTTCGCTGATAAGCGGGCATATTGACTAAAATGTTTTTGATAGAATTATCCATTACAGCCGTTAAATGTTGCATAGTAAGGAGTATTGGCGCACTAGATGTACTAGGGGCCTCCTGTATGGGCAAGACTGGTGTAGACGAAGGAGGGGATGATGCAGTACCATGCTTACTCCCCTCACTTGAGGAATCATCTTGGGCATCATTTTTACTAAAAAAAATTTTTTATGACATAAAATACATATAGTTAAATGAGAAGGAACCTTGGTTTCCCCACAGTCAGAACACAATCTATCTGGTAGTTCAGACATGTTAAACAGGCATAAACTTGATAACAAAGCACAAAAAACGTTTTAAAATAAAACCGTTACTGTCACTTTAAATTTTAAACTAAACACACTTTATTACTGCAATTGCGAAAAAGTATGAAGGAATTGTTCAAAATTCACCAAAATTTCACCACAGTGTCTTAAAGCCTTAAAAGTATTGCACACCAAATTTGGAAGCTTTAACCCTTAAAATAACGGAACCGGAGCCGTTTTTATATTTAACCCCTTTACAGTCCCTGGAATCTGCTTTGCTGAGACCCAACCAAGCCCAAAGGGGAATACGATACCAAATGATGCCTTCAGAAAGACTTTTCTATGTATCAGAGCTCCACACACATGCAGCTGCATGCCATGCTGTCCTCAAAAACAAGTGCGCCATACCGGCGCGAAAATGAGGCTCTGACTATGATTAGGGAAAGCCCCTAAAGAATAAGGTGTCAAAAACAGTGCCTGCCGATATAATCATATCAAAATACCCAGAATAAATGATTCCTCAAGGCTAAATATGTGTTAATAATGAATCGATTTAGCCCAGAAAAAGTCTACAGTCTTAATAAGCCCTTGTGAAGCCCTTATTTACTATCTTAATAAACATGGCTTACCGGATCCCATAGGGAAAATGACAGCTTCCAGCATTACATCGTCTTGTTAGAATGTGTCATACCTCAAGCAGTAAGAGACTGCACACTGTTCCCCCAACTGAAGTTAATTGCTCTCAACAGTCCTGTGTGGAACAGCCATGGATTTTAGTTACGGTGCTAAAATCATTTTCCTCATACAAACAGAAATCTTCATCTCTTTTCTGTTTCTGAGTAAATAGTACATACCAGCACTATTTTAAAATAACAAACTCTTGATTGAATAATAAAAACTACAGTTAAACACTAAAAAACTCTAAGCCATCTCCGTGGAGATGTTGCCTGTACAACGGCAAAGAGAATGACTGGGGTAGGCGGAGCCTAGGAGGGATCATGTGACCAGCTTTGCTGGGCTCTTTGCCATTTCCTGTTGGGGAAGAGAATATCCCACAAGTAAGGATGACGCCGTGGACCGGACACACCTATGTTGGAGAAATAGCGTTCTGCTGTGAGCTGCCTGAGGCCCCCAGCGTGGCGAACGCTTATAAAGGAACATTATGAAGTATTTTGTACTTCATAACTGAAAGTCCCCTTTTTCTGTTCCAATGGTAAATACTAGCATTTCACAAACGCTAGGATTTACTATGACTCGAAGGCCTAGATTTGGAGTTCGGCGGTAAAAGGGCTGTTAACGCTCCGCGGGCTTTTTTCTGGCCGCACCATAAATTTAACTCTGGTATCGAGAGTTTAATCAAATGCTGCGTTAGGCTCCAAAAAAGGAGCGTAGAGCATTTTTACCGCAAATGCAACTCTCGATACCAGAGTTGCTTACGGACGCGGCCGGCCTCAAAAACGTGCTCGTGCACGATTCCCCCATAGGAAACAATGGGGCTGTTTGAGCTGAAAAAAAACCTAACACCTGCAAAAAAGCAGCGTTCAGCTCCTAACGCAGCCCCATTGTTTCCTATGGGGAAACACTTCCTACGTCTGCACCTAACACTCTAACATGTACCCCGAGTCTAAACACCCCTAACCTTACACTTATTGACCCCTAATCTGCCGCCCCCGCTATCGCTGACCCCTGCATATTTTTTTAAACCCCTAATCTGCCGCTCCGTAAACCGCCGCAACCTACGTTATCCCTATGTACCCCTAATCTGCTGCCCTAACATCGCCGACCCCTATATTATATTTATTAACCCCTAATCTGCCCCCCTCAACGTCGCCGACACCTGCCTACACTTATTAACCCCTAATCTGCCGAGCGGACCTGAGCGCTACTATAACAAAGTTATTAACCCCTAATCCGCCTCACTAACCCTATCATAAATAGTATTAACCCCTAATCTGCCCTCCCTAACATCGCCGACACCTACCTTCAATTATTAACCCCTAATCTTCCGAGCGGAGCTCACCGCTATTCTAATAAATGGATTAACCCCTAAAGCTAAGTCTAACCCTAACACTAACACCCCCCTAAGTTAAATATAATTTTTATCTAACGAAATAAATTAACTCTTATTAAATAAATGATTCCTATTTAAAGCTAAATACTTACCTGTAAAATAAACCCTAATATAGCTGCAATATAAATTATAATTATATTATAGCTATTTTAGGATTAATATTTATTTTACAGGCAACTTTGTAATTATTTTAACCAGGTACAATAGCTATTAAATAGTTAAGAACTATTTAATAGTTACCTAGTTAAAATAATAACAAATTTACCTGTAAAATAAATCCTAACCTAAGATATAATTAAACCTAACACTACCCTATCAATAAAATAATTAAATAAACTACCTACAATTACCTACAATTAACCTAACACTACACTATCAATAAATTAATTAAACACAATTGCTACAAATAACTACAATTAAATAAACTAGCTAAAGTACAAAAAATAAAAAAGAACTAAGTTACAGAAAATAAAAAAATATTTACAAACATAAGAAAAATATTACAACAATTTTAAACTAATTACACCTACTCTAAGCCCCCTAATAAAATAACAAAGCCCCCCAAAATAAAAAATTCCCTACCCTATTCTAAATTAAAAAAGTTACAAGCTCTTTTACCTTACCAGCCCTGAACAGGGCCCTTTGCGGGGCATGCCCCAAGAAGTTCAGCTCTTTTGCCTGTAAAAAAAAACATACAATACCCCCCCCCCAACATTACAACCCACCACCCACATACCCCTAATCTAACCCAAACCCCCCTTAAATAAACCTAACACTAATCCCCTGAAGATCTTCCTACCTTGTCTTCACCATCCAGGTATCACCGATCCGTCCTGGCTCCAAGATCTTCATCCAACCCAAGCGGGGGTTGGCGATCCATAATCCGGTGCTGAAGAGGTCCAGAAGAGGCTCCAAAGTCTTCCTCCTATCCGGCAAGAAGAGGACATCCGGACCGGCAAACATCTTCTCCAAGCGGCATCTTCGATCTTCTTCCATCCGGAGCGAAGCGGCAGGATCCTGAAGACCTCCAGCGCGGAACATCCATCCGGACCGACGACTGAACGACGAATGACTGTTCCTTTAAGGGACGTCATCCAAGATGGCGTCCCTCGAATTCCGATTGGCTGATAGGATTCTATCAGCCAATCGGAATTAAGGTAGGAATTTTCTGATTGGCTGATGGAATCAGCCAATCAGAATCTAGTTCAATCCGATTGGCTGATCCAATCAGCCAATCAGATTGAGCTCGCATTCTATTGGCTGTTCCGATCAGCCAATAGAATGCGAGCTCAATCTGATTGGCTGATTGGATCGGCCAATCGGATTGAACTAGATTCTGATTGGCTGATTCCATCAGCCAATCAGAAAATTCCTACCTTAATTCCGATTGGCTGATAGAATCCTATCAGCCAATCGGAATTCGAGGGACGCCATCTTGGATGACGTCCCTTAAAGGAACAGTCATTCGTCGTTCAGTCGTCGGTCCGGATGGATGTTCCGCGCTGGAGGTCTTCAGGATCCTGCCGCTTCGCTCCGGATGGAAGAAGATCGAAGATGCCGCTTGGAGAAGATGTTTGCCGGTCCGGATGTCCTCTTCTTGCCGGATAGGAGGAAGACTTTGGAGCCTCTTCTGGACCTCTTCAGCACCGGATTATGGATCGCCAACCCCCGCTTGGGTTGGATGAAGATCTTAGAGCCAGGACGGATCGGTGATACCTGGATGGTGAAGACAAGGTAGGAAGATCTTCAGGGGATTAGTGTTAGGTTTATTTAAGGGGGGTTTGGGTTAGATTAGGGGTATGTGGGTGGTGGGTTGTAATGTTGGGGGGGGGGTATTGTATGTTTTTTTTTACAGGCAAAAGAGCTGAACTTCTTGGGGCATGCCCCGCAAAGGGCCCTGTTCAGGGCTGGTAAGGTAAAAGAGCTTGTAACTTTTTAATTTAGAATAGGGTAGGGAATTTTTTATTTTGGGGGGCTTTGTTATTTTATTAGGGGGCTTAGAGTAGGTGTAATTAGTTTAAAATTGTTGTAATATTTTTCTTATGTTTGTAAATATTTTTTTATTTTCTGTAACTTAGTTCTTTTTTATTTTTTGTACTTTAGCTAGTTTATTTAATTGTAGTTATTTGTAGCAATTGTGTTTAATTAATTTATTGATAGTGTAGTGTTAGGTTAATTGTAGGTAATTGTAGGTAGTTTATTTAATTATTTTATTGATAGGGTAGTGTTAGGTTTAATTATATCTTAGGTTAGGATTTATTTTACAGGTAAATTTGTTATTATTTTAACTAGGTAACTATTAAATAGTTCTTAACTATTTAATAGCTATTGTACCTGGTTAAAATAATTACAAAGTTGCCTGTAAAATAAATATTAATCCTAAAATAGCTATAATATAATTATAATTTATATTGCAGCTATATTAGGGTTTATTTTACAGGTAAGTATTTAGCTTTAAATAGGAATCATTTATTTAATAAGAGTTAATTTATTTCGTTAGATGTAAATTATATTTAAGTTAGGGGGGTGTTAGTGTTAGGGTTAGACTTAGCTTTAGGGGTTAATCCATTTATTAGAATAGCGGTGAGCTCCGGTCGTCAGATTAGGGGTTAATAATTGAAGGTAGGTGTCGGCGATGTTAGGGAGGGCAGATTAGGGGTTAATACTATTTATGATAGGGTTAGTGAGGCGGGTTAGGGGTTCATAACTTTATTATAGTAGCGCTCAGGTCCGCTCGGCAGATTAGGGGTTAATAAGTGTAGGCAGGTGTCGGCGACGTTGAGGGGGGCAGATTAGGGGTTAATAAATATAATATAGGGGTCGGCGATGTTAGGGCAGCAGATTAGGGGTACATAGGGATAACGTAGGTGGCGGCGATTTGCGGTCGGAAGATTAGGGGTTAATTATTTTAAGTAGCTGGCGGCGACGTTGTGGGGGGCAAGTTAGGGGTTAATAAATATAATATAGGGGTCGGCGGGGTTAGGGGCAGCAGATTAGGGGTACATAAGTATAACGTAGGTGGCGGTCGGCAGATTAGGGGTTAAAAATTTTAATCGAGTGGCGGCGGTGTGGGGGGAGCTTGGTTTAGGGGTACATAGGTAGTTTATGGGTGTTAGTGTACTTTAGGGTACAGTAGTTAAGAGCTTTATGAACCGGCGTTAGCCAGAAAGCTCTTAACTCCTGCTATTTTCAGGCGGCTGGAATCTTGTCGTTAGAGCTCTAACGCTCACTTCAGAAACGACTCTAAATACCAGCGTTAGAAAGATCCCATTGAAAAGATAGGCTACGCAAATGGCGTAGGGGGATCTGCGGTATGGAAAAGTCGCGGCTGAAAAGTGAGCGTTAGACCCTTTAATCACTGACTCCAAATACCAGCGGGCGGCCAAAACCAGCGTTAGGAGCCTCTAACGCTGGTTTTGACGGCTACCGCCGAACTCCAAATCTAGGCCTAAGTTTAATTTTGACTTTAGTGTCTCTTTAACTCTTAAAATTGTTGGCTTTGTTAAATCCACTGAGTTTCTACAATGTAATGGGCACAAGCATTTTTAAACCTATGTTTTCCCCTTATGATTTTTTTTCTGCTTAGGACAATTAGGGACAGATATAAAATAAGCAATAAAAGAGAGTGTGGAAACAAGGCTGTGTATAAACCCTGTTAGTTACTTTAAAAATCCTATATTCCCCAAAGCTTTATTTGCACACTCTCTTTTATTGCCTGTTATACCTGTCCCTAATTGTCCTTTGCAGAAAAGATAGAGAAGGGGGAAACCTATGGCCATGTATGCACATATTACTTAAAGGACCACTAAATACAGTAAAATAATTGACAAATACACAATAAAGAGACAATGCAATGGCACTTAAAAAGAGCAGTAGAATAATTTCTGGAAAATTCCAAAGATAATTCCCTTGTATCATGTGACAGCAATCAGCCAATCAGAAAATGCATCACCGTATATATTGTGGAAATTTGCACATACTTAGTAGGAGCTGGAGCCTCAGAAAGTGTACATATAAAAAGAATGTGCACGTCTTAATAATAGAAGTATATTGGGAAGTTTTTTTTTTTAAAAACAGCATGCTTTATCTGAATCGTGAAACTTTAATTTTGGTTTTAGTGGCCCCTTAATATAAACTAAACTTTTACACTTCAATATTTAAGCAACAAATATAATTTAAAAAAAATATGTTTACATATAATCTTTGCTTGAATACATCATTATATGTAGAATTTATGCAGACCTATTGCAACAGAGTGAGTAATTGTTACTATATATTATACATCTATTAAAAATGTAATATCCCTTTAAGTTTATATTTCAAGTTATTATGATCAGTTATTTGTAGAGCTCCAACAGATTCCGCAGCGCAGTGGCATCATGGCCAAAAAGCAAACTGTAAATGGCTCCTCACAAAACACTGAATAATGGCAGAGTAGTACTTACTGTGGCCGACGTTGGACTTGTGGGCAGGTGACTCATCTTCCCCCACACCTATTAGATATAACAATAATATCACAAAAGGAAAAGGAAATCCCTACCAGATCAACTGCTAGTAACGCAAATCACAAAACCTAGTGCTGTCCTGCATTTTAACTCCACAAAAGCTCTGAAAAATAGACTATTGTGCATGTTTCTTTCATACAGATAAAGCTTTATTCTTCAGTTTGTGGAGTGAATAGAACAACCATTTAGTGCAAAACAAAAAAGACGTGTTCTTACTTAATATTAAGCACAAACAAAATGTGTTCTTTATATCACAATAATTACTTTTTAGGGAATGTCTCTGTGTGTATTGTACAATGGAGAGTTCTATGTAAAACTCCTATACAAAAGGGCAAGGAGTAAAGGCACAGAGCAGAGGGAGGGAACATTGGTCACTTACATTGCTAAAATCTGGAGCATGCGGGCTTGAGGGACTGACAGGGACAGAGTCCCCTGCTGCTGATGGCATGTACATAACAGGTCCTGTTTGTGTGGGGCTCGACACAGCAGAGGGAGACTGCAGATCGTCGCACATGAGAGACTCTGCAGAACAAAGACGGCACTATAAATACAGGAATAAATGTTAATTGCTCAAAGAATTTAAAAATATTGTCAGTGGGGACAAGGGCTTTAAAGCATAGATGTCAATAAACTTTAAAGGGAGCTAGTGACACCATAACAAAATCATCTAGTGCATTAGGGCACTTTATTATTACACTTCTGCAATGCTGCTCCTCAAGCTATAAACACATGTAGCTGCCAATCACTGGACTCTGTCCAGCTCAGAATTGATAGAGATTAAAGGGACAAATAAACTTTCTTTTATGATTCAGAAAGAGCATACATTTTTTTTTCTTCAAATTTACTTCTGTTTTCAAATTTGTTTAATTCTCATGGTTGAAGAGCATACTTAGGTAGGTAGCGTGCATGTGTCTGGAGCAGTATATGGTAACAAACACTTTTGCCATCTAGTACTCCTGAAAAGGTAAAACTGCTGCCTTATAGTGCCCCAGATGCATGGATGCTCATGAGCCCAGCTACCTGCTTTTTTAACAAAGGTCACTAAGAGAATGAAGTCAATTTGATAATATAAATAAATGGGAAAGCTTTTTAAAGTTTACACTCTATATGAATCATGAAAGATCCTTTAACAACCGACTTTACAGTGATTAAACACAATTACACACAAGCCTTTATCCAATAATTACACATTAAAGCAATTTATTGTTGTGTTACATCCATTTGCAAACAGCATTTGGTAGCAAAGATTACACCAACTGCTCTGTAACACAGTAAGAATTTCGTTTAAATGTTGGCATATTGGTGTGCTTGCCCCTGCTGTTGTCACAGTCTCAATGAAATTTGTATGATACAGACTACTCTGTTAATAGATATCTGTTAAAGTGAATGTAAAATTTGATGCTAAAGTGCCCGGTTTTAAAAATTTGATTAAAAACAAGGGCACTTTAATTCATCAAAATTGAAATTTCACTTGTGTAATAAAAAAAACTTACCTTTTAAATTTGACAGCCACTCCAGCTTCCCCTGGTCGTCGCAAGCCATTTCTGACGTCAGAAATGATGGATGGGTCATCCACCAATCACGGCTCCCACCCCCGGGGGAATCAGTGTCTGATTCAACGCCGTGATTGGAGGAAGCCGGTTTCCTCATTTTAGACCCAGGAAGAGGCTTTGCTACGGGTGGAGGAAGCTGGATCGGCTGTCAAGATTAAAAGGTATTTTTTCGCAACACGAGTGAAATGTAAATTTTGATGAACTAAAGTGCCCCTGTTTTTAATAAAAACATTTAAAAAAACGGGCACTTTAGCGTCAAAATTTACATTCACTTTAATAGATATCTGAGCCATTTAACGATTATTGCAAAAGGTCTATTTCACCATAAGGAAAAGCAGAAAAACATACGTTCCACGTGTGCAAAGGCGCAGAAGGGTCCGCGGGGGCAGCTGCCAGATTGTTGCATGTCGTTGCATTTGGTTGACTTATATATCTGTGAGAAGGAGCATATGTTGGGTTAGGAGAGGGGGGGGCATACTTTGGCACAGAGTGAAGGATTATTTTTTGAAACCATAAAGGATTCATCATACCTCAGGGTGAAACTGCTGCTCCGTTCGCGTGTGACAATACTGACAAGAGTCTCCACTTTCACACTTACTAGGGTCCCCCCATTCATCTCCATGTTTAACACTGGGGCATGGGGAAGACCTGCAAGTAAAAGGTGTTATCATTACAAGATGCACCATTATCATTTATATAACACCTCAAATCTTATTTCTTTTTCTGTCTACACACTGTCTACATTTTTTGTAATTAGTGATTCCTATCCCTTTAGTTTCAGCAAATCTAAGATATTCTATAGTTAAATAATATTCACTTGGAAGCATTAAACCCAAAAATATATGTCTACAATGCTTCAAAGCATATTGAGGCCCTCGTAATAAAATGGCAGTAGCATTAAACACACAATGAAGAAAATAGTCAGAGACCTCATAAAGGGACATAAAACACTTTGATATCGTAATATAAAATGATAAATCATATATATATACACACACACTGTATATAAAAAAAATGTAATATACGTTCATTATTTATTTTGTCCCCTTTTCCTGTAATTCTATTCTGAAATCGTGAGCTTCTCAGTTCCTGTTAGAAATGGAAGTGCACATTGCCATTGGCTGCACACTCTAGTGACCTATTTATAACTGTATCCAATTGGCCACAGCAAAGAAGGTAACCTAAGTTACAACATGGCAGCTCCAATTGTTTTATAGACACATACAGGCCCATTTATCAAAGGGCTCGCTAAATGCGGAGAGCAATACGCTCTCCGCATTTAACATTGCACCAGCAGCTCACAAGAGCTGCTGGTGCAACAACGCCCCCTGCTGACTCGCGGCCAATTGGCCGCCAGCAGGGGGGTGTCAATCAACCCGATCGTATTCGATTGGGTTGATTTCCGGCGATTCATTAGACCGCTGCTTCATAAGTTGTGTTTCTGGCGAGTCTGAAGACTCGCCAGAAACACGGCCCTTCAAGCTCCGTACGGAGCTTGATAAATGGGCCTGTAAAACTTTACACTTATTCTGTCAGTTCTGAAAATGCTAAAAAAAAAAAAACATAATTTATGTAAGAACTTACCTGATAAATTAATTTCTTTCATATTGGCAAGAGTCCATGAGCTAGTGACGTACGGGATATACAATCCTACAAGGAGGGGCAAAGTTTTCCAAACCTCAAAATGCCTATAAATACACCCCTCACTACACCCACAATTCAGTTTAACTCCGGTACTACTCCCAGCGTCAGCCTCATATTCACAAGGTCCCCCATGTAAGCCAAAACATAGGACATGTAGTGAACTCCGCACTTAACATAACCAGTGACTCGCCCGTTGCATCAGCAATTGTATCTAACGCAGCTCCCAGCGCATCTAAGCCTATTTGTTCCTGCCAGATGAGTTGGGAAAAGTTTAACATGTTGGGATCCCCATTTACAATAAAAAGACAGCCCACACATGCTACCAAGGGAAGCCCTTACCCGAGTCCCTCACAGGAAAAAAAGGCAGAGTACAGTCGGTTCTGGGATATGATGCAGAGCCCCAGAGAACAAAGGACTGCACTTACCTCCATGCTGAGGAACAGCATGAAAATCTTACAGTGTCAAGAGGTCCACTCTTCCTCCTGAGGTCCTGTAAGGTAGAAGGGTCTTAGTCAGTATTCTATGACCGCAAACAGAGAAGCAGCACAGGTATGGGAGGCGCAGTGAAGCTAAAAATCCACTAGTTCCCATAACCTGACAGGCTATTTCCAGATGCTTCTCTGTAGAAAAATAGTATCCTCTGCACCATTTAAAATAAAAAACTCTTGATATAAGAATCCAAACTAACACCTCACTTTACCTCTCTCCTATCACTAACACAGGCAAAGAGAATGACTGGGTTGGGGGGAAGGGAGGAATTGTTTATGCAGCTCTGCTGTGGAGCTCTTTGCCTCCTCCTGCTGACCAGGAGGCGATATCCCATAAGGATGAAATCCGTGGACTCGTCATATCTTGTAAAAGAAATGGACCTTGAAACAGTAGTTCCGGCCTTAACGGAAGTGGCCAAGGTTGGCAACTGGACATCCGAACAAGATCCGCATACCAAAACCTGTGTGGCCATGCTGGAGCCACCAGCAACACAAACGATTGTTCCATGGTGATTTTGGAGATCACTCTAGGAAGAAGAACTAGAGGCGGAAAGATGTAAGCAGGTTGATAACACCATGGAAGTGTCAGCGCATCCACTGCTTCCGCCTGAACATCAATGGATCTGAACAGGTATCTGGGACGTTTCTAGTTTAGATGAGAGGCCATCAGATCTATCTCTGGAAGACCCCACATCTGAACAATCTGAGAAAACATCTGGATGGAGAGACCACTCCCCCGGATGTAAAGTCTGACGGCCGAGATAATCCGCCTCCCAATTGTCTACACCTGGGATATGCACCGCAGAGATTAGACAGGAGCTGGATTCCGCCCAAGCAAGTATCCGAGATACTTCTTTCATGGTTTGGGGACTGTGAGTCCCACCCTGATGATTGACATATGCCACAGTTGTGATATTATCTGTATGAAAGCAAATGAACGGTTCTCTCTTCAACAGAGGCCAAAACTGAAGAGCTCTGAGAATTGAACTGAGTTCTAAAATATTGATTGGTAATCTCGCCTCTTGAGATTTCCAAACCCCTTGTGCTGTCAGAGATCCCGAAACAGCTCCCCAACCTGAAAGACTTGCATCTGTAGTTATCACAGTCCAGGTTGGCCGAACAAAAGAAGCCCCTTGAACTAAACGCTGGTGATTTAACCACCACGTCAGAGAGTGTCGAACATTGGGATTTAAGGATATTAATTGTGATATCTTTGGATAATCCCTGCACCATTGATTCAGCATACAAAGCTGGAGAGGTCTCATGTGAAAACGAGCAAAAGGAATCATGTCCGATGCTGCAGTCATGAGGCCTAAAACTTCCAAGCACATAGCCACTGAAGGGAATGACTGAGACTGAAGGTGCCGACAGGCTGCAACCAATTTCAAACGTCTCTTGTCTGTTAGAGACAGAATCATGGACACTGAATCTATCTGGAAGCCTAAAAAGGTGACCCTTGTCTGAGGAATCAAGAAACAATTTGATAAATTGATCCTCAGACCATGTTTTCGAAGAAACAACACTAGTTGATTCATGTGAGATTCTGTAGAACGTAAAGACTGAGCTAGTACCAAGATATCGTCCAAATAAGGAAACACTGCAATACCCTATTCTCTGATTACAGAGAGTAGGGCACATAGAACCTTTGAAAAGATTCTTGGAGCTGTTGCTAGGCCAAATGGAAGATCAACAAATTGGTAATGCTTGTCTAGAAAAGAGAATCTCAGGAACTGATAATGTTCTGGATGAATCGGAATATGAAGGTATGCATCCTGCAAGTCTATTTTGGACATATAATGTCCTCGCTGAACAAAAGGCAAAATAGTCCTTATAGTCACCATCTTGAAAGTTGGTAACAACAATTCAACAATTCAAAATTTTCAGATCCAGAACTGGTCTGAATGAATTTTCCTTCTTTGGGACAATGAATAGATTTGAATAAAACCCCAGACCTTGTTACTGAAAAGGAACCGGCATGATTACCCCTGAAAACTCCAGGTCTGAAACACACTTCAGGAAAGCCTGAGCTTTTACTGGATTTGCTGGGATGCGTGAGAGAAAAAATCTTCTCACAGGAGGTCTTACTCTGAATCCTATTCGATACCCTTGAGAGACAATGCTCTGAATCCATTGATTTTGGACAGAATTTATCCAAATATCTTTGAAAAACCTTAATCTGCCCCCTACCAGCTGATCTGGAATGAGGGCCGCACCTTCATGCGGACTTAGGGGCTTACTTTGGTTTCTTAAATGGCTTGGTTTTATTCCAATTTGAGGAAGGCTTACAATTGGAAACAGATTCCTTGGGGGAAGGATTAGATTTTTGTTCCTTATTTTGACGAAAGGAACGAAAACGGTTAGAAGCCTTAGATTTACCCTTAGGTTTTTTATTCTGAGGCAGAAAAACTCCCTTTCCCCCAGTAACAGTTGAAATAATAGAATCCAACTGAGAACCAAATAAATTATTACCTTGGAAAGAAGGAGATAGTAATCTAGATTTAGATGTCATAACAGCATACCAAGATTTAAGCCACAAAGCTCTTCTAGCTAAAATAGCTAAAGATATGGATCTAACATCAATTTTGATAACATCAAAAATGGCATCACAAATAAAATGATTAGCATGTTGCAGTAAGCGAACAATGTTAGACATGTCAGAATCCAATTCTTGTTGCGCTAAATTTTCCAACCAAAAAGTTGATGCAGCCGCAACATCAGCCAAAGAAATTGCAGGTCTGAGAAGATGACCTGAATATAAATAGGCTTTCCTTAGATAAGATTCAAGCTTCCTATCTAAAGGATCCTTAAAGGAATTACTATCTTCCATAGGAATAGTGGTACGTTTAGCAAGAGTAGAAATAGCCCCATCAACTTTGGGGACTTTTTCTCAAAACTCTATAGAAATTGCTGGTAAAGGATACAATTTTTTAAACCTTGAAGGAGGAATAAAATAAGTACCTGGCTTATTCCATTCCTTAGAAATCATATCAGAAATAGCATCAGGAATAGGAAAACCACAGGAGGTTTAAAAACAGCATTTAAACATTTACTAGACAACGTCAAGTGGACTGGTTTCCTCAATATCCAAAGTAATTAACACTTCTTTAAATAAATAAGTAGATTTGTCAGTGTCAATATCTGAGGAAGGATCTTCTGTATCAGATAGATCCTCATCAGAGGAGGATAAATCATTATGTTGTTGGTCATTTGAAATTTTATCAACTGAGTGAGACGTTTTAAAAGACCGTTTACATTTATTAGAAGGTGGAAATGCAGACAAAGCCTTCTGAATAGAATCAGTAACAAATTCTTTAAAATTTATAGGTATATCATGTACATTAGAAGTTGAAGGAACTGCAACTGGCAATGTACTATTACTGATGGACACATTATCTGCATGTAAAAGTTTATCATGACAACTATTACATATGACATTCAGAGATATAATTTCCACAATCTTACAACAAATGCACTTAGCTTTGGTAGAACTGATGTCAGGCAGCAAAGTTCCAACAGATACTTCTGAGGCAGGATCAGATTGAGACATCTTGCAAAATGTAAAAGGAAAAACAACACATAAAGCAAAATTATCAATTTCCTTATATGACAGTTTCAGGAATGGGAAAAAATGCAAATAGCATAGCCCTCTGACATAGAAAAAGGCAAGAGGCAAACAGCAATGGGGTATTAAATTAATGAAAAATTTGGCGCCAAGTATGACGCACAACGTAACTGAAAATTTTTTGGAGCCAACAATATCCGGAAATGACACACTTGCGTCACAAATGACGCAACCGTGTGTAAGGCTTCGGCGTCAACTACGAAGCCGGAAATGACGAACTTGCATCAACGGACGTACTTTTCGCGCCAAAGAATTCTTGCGCCAAAAATGACGCAATACAGTCTAGCTTTTGGCGCACCCGCGGGCCTAGTACTGCCCTCAATTTTCAAGAAAAAATGTAGTCAATTTGAAAAAAAGACTAAACACCAGGTAAGAAAAATATTTCTTAATATGTTTATTTTCCCTAAATATGAAACTGACAGGTCTGCACAAGGAAATACATGAACCTGACTCATGGCAAATATAAGTACAATACTTATATTTAGAACTTTATATAAATGCATAAAGTGCCAAAACATAGCTGAGGTGTCTTAAGTAATAAAAAACATACTTACCGAAAGACACCCATCCACATATAGCAGATAGCCAAACCAGTACTGAAACAGTTATCAGTAGAGGTAATGGTATATGAGAGTATATCATCGATCTGAAAAGGGAGGTAGGAGATAAATCTCTACGACCGATAACAGAGAACCTATGAAATAGATCTCCCATGAGGAAAACCATTGCATTTAATAGGTGATACTCCCTTCACATCCCTCTGACATTCACTTTACTCTGAGCGGAATCAGGCTTCAAAATGCTGAGAAGCGCATGTCAACGTAGAAATCTTAGCACAAACTTTACTTCACCACCTCCATAGTAGGCAAAGTTTGTAAAAACTGAATTGTGGGTGTGGTGAGGGGTGTATTTATAGGCATTTTGAGGTTTGGAAAACGTTGCCCCTCCTGGTAGGATTGTATATCCCATACGTCACTAGCTCATGGACTCTTGCCAATTACATGAAAGAAACTACATTTACATGTTATTCTCAGACTAATTGTTTCTTTGAATGCTTCATTCAATCTAGCAAATGGAAATAACCAATTGCTGATTGGTTCATATATTAAAACATATACAGGCCCATTTATCAAACTCCGTATGGAGCTTGAAGGGCCGTGTTTCTGGCGAGTCTTCAGACTCGCCAGAAACACAACTTATGAAGCAGTGGTCTAAAGACCGCTGCTCCATAACCCTGTCCGCCTACTCTGAGCAGGCGGACAGGAAGCGCCGGAAATCAACCCAATCGAATACGATCGGGTTGATTGACACCTCCCTGCTGGCGGCCGATTGGCCGCAAGTCAACAGGGGGCGGCGTTGCACCAGCAGCTCTTGTGAGCTGCTGGTGCAATGTTAAATGCGGAGAGCGTATTGCTCTCCGCATTTAGCGAGGTCTTGCGGACCTGATCCACAGTGTCGGATCAGGTCCGCAAGACCTTTGATAAATTGGGGCCATGGAACCACTAATGGAAGGACTAATACATATGTTAAACCAGATTATAGTTTGTATAATCCATTCTCCTGATTAAAGCATTTTATGATGCAAAAACATGAAACCAATAATTGTGGCAACTGTATTCTAAACAATGAGGATGACTGACTACTGTGCAGAGGTTTATACAAACCCACTAGTGTGCTACAACTAAATAATGGCATATAGTAAGTAATATAACCATGACAAGAATATTGGTTCCACCAAAGGGAAATTAAACACTTTGAGGTTGTAATATAAATTGTTAATTATAAGTAGTAAAACAACTTTGCAATATACTTTCATTATTTATTTTGTAATCAGAAACGGTATAAAATATCAGCACTGGATTGTAATCACAATTAGATCATGTCACTTTTAAAATAAATCCATATGTTCTAAAAATCCTCTAAAAGGTATTGCAGGTACAAGTAATGTATCTCAAACAATACTTATAGCAGTTAGATGAAGTTGCAGAGTGGTGTGGTACAACCAATGCAAATCCGTGTAATAAATAAAAGATTAATGATTATAATATGCACAGTGAAAAAAGAAACCTTTTGGTTGTAAGGAATAAAGTTCATGAATCTGAAAAAAGTTAAAATCATTGACTGGATTCCTCCCAATAAATATCCGAACCAAAAATCTCTTTGGTAGCGAGAAACATTTTGGATTCATGAACTTAATCCCTTCATGCCCGGCACAAGTGTTTAACATCGGAACAAAGTTTCGATGTAAACACTTGCTTCACAAATGAAATCACGATTATCAAAGCAATCACATGATTTCAAGGCTGGGATCAGATCAAGGGTGACTGGCTACGTAGCTAGGCACACCACCAGTTCGATCTTGAGTTTATTAAAAATGGGAGGCTACAGGACGCCTTATAAGATGGGACGTTCCATGCCGTCCTTCGGCGTTAAAGCCTAGCGCTGTTAGGATGGCGTGGAAGGTCCTAATGGAGTGAAGGGGTAAAAGGGATAGGAAAGTCAAAATTAAATTTGCATGATTCGGATAGACCATGTTTTAAGACACTTTTAAATTCACTTATATTTAAAATGTGCTTTATTCTCTTAGTATCAATTGTGGAAAAAGAATAAACACATATCCTACACTAAAGCTAGCTGTCATGTTCCTTCAGCAAAGGATAACAAGAGAATGAAGCAAATTTGATATTAAAAGTAAATTGGAAAGTTGAATAAAATTGTTCTATCCAAATCATGAAAGAAAATGTTGGGGTTTCCTGTCCCTTTAATTCCTTACAACCAAAGGGTTTGAATGTGGGCCTTGATATACAGGCATTAATGTAATATGATATAGTTAATATATGTCTATAGCTAAGAAACCCCATTATAGCAGATGTGCGTATTGCATCACATTTCAACACTGCACTGTCAATGTGTTATCTCCTTCAGCTTTGCCATTATACAATCAACATGCCAAGTTTAGTATTTTTTTTTGTCTTTACCTCTATTTTATATAGTACATTTATGGTTGAAGGGGTTTATAAAATCTATCTTCACCATCTAGACCCATTACTGATATAATTAATAATATGATAATTAGGTGTTTCTTGATAGAAATTAGTTTTCACCTCTACTGTAGATAGGCTGTTTATGATTTAATGGATTTACAAAATTTACCTTCATTATCTAGACCAATTTATGTTGTAACCAATAATATGATAACTAGGTGTTTCTAAATAGAAATTATATTAATTTGCATATGATAACTAGGTGTTTCTTGATAGAAATGATAGAAATCATCTTAATTTGAATATGTTGGACTTTATTTCTAACAAGTTGCAATTATTTCTTGATTTTTTATTACATGTCAATACGACAAAAACTTTTATCTTCTAAAAAACTGAGTTTTAGCTATATAAAACAATTATGTGCGACATGTGATCTATTATATATCATAATGCATTGTCATCTTTAATATATTGTAACTTTCATTTGCATTCACACATTGCAAACTTCACAGATAACATATAAAGCTATACAGAATTCACTGCAGGTGATTATCATATAAGCAACATTGTGTATCCAATCTAGAAATGTATTGTATATGAGAACCAATGAATAGGTAAGATACAACTAATGGACAGATGTTTGAGCCAATCACGTTTAACAATGGGCTTTATAAATAAGCTCGCAGACTCCATACACCTATACCTCTTGACAAAGTCTGGCCGGGACCAGACGAAACGCGTTGAGGTTCCACCTCACCGGAACCCGTAATACAGAACACTTCTACCGGAAGTGAGACTCTGCTCGATATACAAACTGTTGGACGGCTATTAGAAACTTCAAGGCGGCTTTTCCAATAATAGTTACTAAGGAAGCATCCGGTGTTGGACTTAACCTTTACGGTTTTACTATATGCTAAATATCACTTTTTGTCTATGAGTAAGATTTTACTTGCGCGCATTTTGTTTTAATAAAACGCTACACTTAGAGTGTGTGTAATTGCGCTTTCCTGTCTTATTTATTTTGTACAGTTTTCATAAAAAATGTGTGTTTTCCAAAAGGGATATGAAACCCAAAAAATGTTGTGATTCAGAAAGAGCATACAATTTTAAAGTTCCCAATGTATTTCTATTATCAAATCTGCTTCATTTCCATGATATTCTTTGTTGAAGAGATACCTAGGTAGGCATCTGGATCACTACATGGCAGGAAATAGTGCTCCCATCTAGTGCTCTTGCAAATGGATAACATTCTTGCAAAACTGCTGCCATATAGTGCTCCAGAAATGGGCTGTCTCCTAAGCTTAAGTTGCTGCTTTTCAAACAACGGTACCAAGAGAACAAAAAATTGATAACAGAAGTTAGAAAGATACTTAAAGGGATACTAAACACAATTTTTTTATTTCATGATTCAGATATAGCATGCAGTTTTAAGCAACTTTCTAATTTACTCCTATTATCAATTGTTCGTCGTTCTTTTGCTATCTTTATTTGAAAAAGCAAGAATGTATAAGCTTACAAGCTGGCCCATTTTTAGTTCAGAACCCTGGATATCGCTTGCTGATTGGTGGTTACATGAAAGAAAAATTTTGGGTTTCATGTCCCTTTAACTGCTATATTTCACACAGTCGTTTATAACTGTCCCTAATTAGCCTTAGCAGAGAAGCAAATCTAGGTTACAACAAGGCACTAGCCATTGTTTTATGCTCATGAAAACCTTATTATTTTTAGTATTTTAACAAAACTAATGCATATGAAAATAAACTCTGCATATTACTCTCAGGCTAATCTTTGCTTTCAATACATCCTTCTTTCTAGCGTTTATTTCCATTTAATCTAATGAACACTTCTGATGCTTTACAGGGATTACTACTCACAATATAGTATAAAGCTGTTCCCTAATTTTAACAACATATTGATGCTGGTTAGTGAAGCTCTGCATCTTAAAGGGACAGTCTATTCCAGGATTTTATTGTTTTAAAAAGGTAGATAATCCCTTTATTACCCATTCCTGAGTTTTGCATAACCAGCAATGTTACAATAATACACTTTTTATCTCTGTTATTACCTTGTATCTAAGCCTCTGCAGACTGCCCCCTTATTTCAGCTTTTTTGACAGACTTGCATTTTTGCCAATCAGCGCTGAGTCTAAATAACTCCACAGAATTGAGCACAATGTTACCTATATGGCACCATGAACTATCGCCCTCTAGCTGTGAAAAACTGTCAAAATGGCAGAGGTGGCCTTCAAGGGCTTAGAAATCAGTTTATGAGCCAACCTAGGTTTAGCTTTCAGCAAAGAATACCAAGAGAACAAAACAAATTTGATAACAGTAAATTGGAAAACTGTTTAAAATTGCATGCCCTAGCTGAATCAGTTTAATTTTGACTAGAATGTCCCTTTAACACTGGGCATCGCCATCTTGGAGCTTAAATATTCTTACACCAGGGGTTGACAAATCTGTTTAAAATTTAGGAGCCAGTAAGAATATTTAGGAGCTATGCAGCCCGTGCGCATTCACAGATCAGAGACCTTGTTGACTTTTTAACAAGCCATAAAGTACACAATACAGGGCTGGAGCTGTACATATAATCTATGCAGTGGGTACATTTACTCATATTATTCCTGAGGGTTTTTTATGTTTGTCTTGTAACTTTTTATTTCTGTTCCGATACAAAAACAGAATTTATGCTTACCTGATAAATTACTTTCTCTTGCGGTGTATCCAGTCCACGGATTCATCCTTTACTTGTGGGATATTCTCATTCCCTAGAGGAAGTGGCAAAGAGAGCACACAGCAGAGCTGTCCATATAGCTCCCCCTCTAGCTCCACCCCCCAGTCATTCGACCAAAGGTTAGGAAGAAAAAGGAGAAACCATAGGGTGCAGTGGTGACTGTAGTTTAAACAAAAAATGTTACCTGACTTAATTGCCAGGGCGGGCCGTGGACTGGATACACCGCAAGAGAAAGTAATTTATCAGGTAAGCATAAATTCTGTTTTCTCTTGCAAGGTGTATCCAGTCCACGGACTCATCCTTTACTTGTGGGATACCAATACCAAAGCTTTAGGACACGGATGAAGGGAGGGAACAAGACAGGTACCTTAAACGGAAGGCACCACTGCTTGCAAAACCTTTCTCCCAAAAATAGCCTCCAAAGAAGCAAAAGTATTGAATTTGTAAAATTTGGCAAAAGTATGCAGTGAAGACCAAGTCGCTGCCTTACAAATCTGTTCAACAGAAGCCTCATTCTTGAAAGCCCATGTGGAAGCTGCTCTGGTAGAATGAGCAGTAATTCTTTCAGGAGGCTGCTGGCCAGCAGTCTCATAGGCCAAACGGATGATGCTTTTCAGCCAAAAGGAAAGAGGTAGCAGTCGCTTTCTGACCTCTCCTCTTACCAGAATAGATAACAAACAAGGAAGATGTTTTTTCTGAAATCCTTAGTTGCTTTCAAATAGAACTTTAGAGCACGAACTACATCAAGATTGTGCAACAGACGTTCCTTCTTCGAAGAAGGATTGGGGCACAGAGAAGGAACAACAATTTCCTGGTTAATATTCTTGTTAGAAACCACTTTAGGAAGAAAACCAGGTTTAGTACGCAAAACTACCTTATCTGCATGGAACACCAGGTAAGGTGAATCACACTGTAAGGCAGATAATTCTGAGACTCTTCGAGCAGAAGAGATAGCTACCAAAAACAAAACTTTCCAAGATAACAACTTAATATCTATGGAATGTAAAGGTTCAAACGGAACCCTTTGAAGAACTGAAAGAACTAGATTTAGACTCCATGGCCACAGGTTTATAGACAGGCTTGATTCTGACTTAAGCCTGTGCAAACGCTTGAACGTCTGGTACCTCTGCCAGACACTTGTGTAAAAGGATAGACAGAGCAGATATCTGTCCCTTTAAAGAACTAGCCGACAATCCTTTCTCCAATCCGTCTTGGAGAAAGGACAGTATCCTGGGAATCCTAATCTTACTCCATGAGTAACCCTTGGAGTCACACAAACAAAGATATTTCCGCCATATCTTATGGTAGATTTTCCTGGTGACAGGCTTTCTAGCCTGAATCAGAGTATCTATAACTGACTCAGAGAAACCACGCTTTGATAGAATTAAGCGTTCAATCTCCAAGCAGTCAGACGTAGAGAAACTAGATTTGGATGCTTGAACGGACCCTGTATTAGAAGGTCCAGCCTCATTGGCAGTGTCCATGGTGGGACAGATGACATGTCCACTAGGTCTGCATACCAAGTCATGCGTGGTCACGCAGGCGCTATCAAAATCACTGACGCCTTCTCCTGCTTGATTCTGGCGATCAGACGAGGGAGAAGAGGAAATGGTGGGAAAACATAAGCCAGATTGAAGGACCAAGGCGCTACTAGAGCATCTATCAATGCAGCCTTGGGGTCCCAGGACCTGGATCCGTAGAGAGGAAGCTTGGTGTTCTGACGGAACGCCATCAGGTCCAACTCTGGAATGCCCCATAGCTGAGTCAGCTGGGCAAATACCTCCGGGTGGAGTTCCCACTCCCCCAGGTGAAAAGTCTGACGACTTAGAAAATCCGCCTCCCAGTTGTCTACTCCTGGGATGTGAATTGCTGAGAGATGGCAGGAGTGGTCCTCCGCCCACCTGATTATTTTGGTTACTTCCTTCATCGCTAGGGAACTCTTTGTTCCCCCCTGATGATTGATGTAAGCTACAGTCGTGATGTTGTCAGACTGAAATCTGATGAATTTGGCCACAGCTAGTTGAGGCCATGCTTGAAGCACGTTGAATATCGCCCTCAGTTCCAGAATGTTTATCGGGAGAAGGGATTCTTCCCGAGACCATAAGCCTTGAGCTTTCAGGGAGTCCCAGACTGCACCCCAGCCTAACAGACTGGCGTTGGTCGTTACAATGGTCCACTCCGGTCTGCGGAAACATATTCCCTGAGACAGGTGATCCTGAGACAACCACCAGAGAAGAGAAACTCTGGTTTCCTGGTCCAACTGTATTTGAGGAGACAAATCTGCATAATCCCCATTCCACTGATTGAGCATGCATAGTTGCAGTGGTCTGAGATGTATCCGAGCGAAAGGGACAATGTCCATTGCCGCTACCATTAATCTGATTGCCTCCATGCACTGAGCTACAGATGGCCGAGGAATGGAATGAAGAACTCGGCAAGTAGTTAAAAGTTTCAACTTTCTGACCTCTGTCAGAAATATTTTCATTTCTACCGAATCTATTAGTGTTCCTAGGAAGGGAACCCTTGTGAGTGGAGACAGAGAACTCTTTTTGATGTTCACCTTCCACCCGTGAGACCTTAAAAAGGCCAATACAATCTCTGTGTGAGCCTTGGCTCTGTGAAAGGACGGCGCCTGAATTAAGATGTCGTCCAAATAAGGCGCCACTGCTATGCCCCGCGGTATTAGAACCGCCAGAAGGGACCCTAGCACCTTTGTGAAAATTCTGGGAGCAGTGGATAAACCGAATGGAAGAGCCACGAACTGGTAATGCTTGTCTAGAAAAGCGAACTGGAGGAACTGATGATGATCTTTGTGGATTGGGATATGCAGATACGCATCCTTTAGATCCACGGTAGTCATATATTGACCTTCCTGGATCATAGGTAAGATTGTCCGAATGGTCTCCATCTTGAATGATGGGACTCTGAGGAATCTGTTTAGAATTTTTAGATCCAGGATTGTCTAACACCACATTCACTTTACCCTCCCGTAGAGAGACCCTAGTGCTTAGAGCCGGCAAAGAGAATGACTGGGGGGTGGAGCTAGAGGGGGAGCTATATGGACAGCTCTGCTGTGTGCTCTCTTTGCCACTTCCTGTAGGGAATGAGAATATCCCACAAGTAAAGGATGAATCCGTGGACTGGATACACCTTGCAAGAGAAACATATACATCTCAGGACATAGATACAGCAATAAAGAATGCACATATGGAGCCATAAAAAAGAAAAATAATTTGTTTGACTGTTAGTGTAACTCCAATACTTATTGCAAATTGATTTAGGGAGATGAGCATCAACAACATTATGCTACATATCAGTACCGGATTTTTTAACTTTTCAAACATAAAACATAAATACACATAGCTAACCTTACAAAATTATAGTATCACATTCTTAACCAATATCTCCTCTTTAGCTCTTTAAACAAATTGTAGTGACTTTCACAGATAGCCTATACAATAAGAATTAGAATTTTCTTTTAACATGACCATAATACCAATAGTATCTCAATAGCCAATTATTTTGGTATAACTCAAGAAATATCTCAAAATAGCGGACCAAAGCCGCTCCCTAGATAGCCCAGTCTTAATACTGGGAATGGAATATTCCCACTTCCACAGGTTAAATATACAATTGAAAAATAGCTAGGTAGGTAAAGAAGTGGTAACTACATCTGACTGGACCCCCTATACTATTGGTGATCTACTTTTGGGCTCTTGCGTAATATCTAGTATAAATGGAGGTAATCTAAAGTACAATAACCTATTAATAAAATAAAAATATCTGCTTATGGGAGGGACACTACTATTACAAACGACACTGGACAATATAAAAACAAACTAGTACACCGATACTTGTAAGAGGCGCCAAGGCATGGACTAGATATAGATATGAATGCAATAGTAAGTATATATACAGACTAAGAGGATATTGAAATGGATAATACAATATGTGAACCAGGGACCGTCAATTAAGGATCAGTCAATCAATCCAATATAAACAGAGGATAATGAATTGGCAACTCATAAGCTGGTACCCATATATGTATTTCCTACAGGTCAAAGTGACCTAATTAATTTAAATTAGTAAATTGAAATGTGGTATGTAGTTATAATATCACCACAATATATATATATATATATATATATATATATATATATATATATATATATATATAAGATAACAGTGTGTGAATAAGGGAACAGTCCCACCACATTAACTAGTGGACATGTATAAATATACACCTATCTTAATAGATAAATAAACCAAAAAATAGACCAAAAAATACAGGTAGACCAAGCAAATAGTCCAATTAATAATGATCAGTGGTACAATAGTCCTACTCATATAGTTCCAGATGGTCTCAATGGCACAAATCCAAGACTGCAGGCCGCTCCTCTAGAGTGTCGCGCCACAACACAGGATAAGATGATCTACAATAAAAGAGATACAGGGTGCCACATGGTGCAGATCAAAACGACTCCACAGATGATAACAGTAGGAATAAAGAATCTTACTCACAAGGTGTAAAGCAATGATGTGCAATACAGGCGGTCCGGAACCAACCAACCAGTCAGGTAGACACAACGGAAATAAAACCAATGGAATCCTCGTCTCACCAGGGAGAGTCCAGAGATGCCAATATTAGGTGCAGGTCCGTTCAGACCAGTGTGAGAGTGGTCAGCCAATGGGGTCCACGTCCCACCCAGGAGAGTCCAAAAAGTGGATGAGAGAATGGCAGTATCCCAAAAATAGGACAGGCAGCAAAATGGGAGTATAAAAAATTAATACAAAAGTTAAAAACAACAGCAACGCGTTTCTCAGTGTCACAGCACTGTTTCCTCAGGCTATACCTGAGGAAACAGTGTATTAAATTTTAAAATTAAATTTTAAACTCTCATTTTGCTGCCTGTATTGCACATCAGTGCTTTACACCTTGTGAGTAAGATTCTTTATTCCTACTGTTATCATCTGTGGAGTCGTTTTGATCTGCACCATGTGGCGCCCTCTATCTCCTTTATTGTAGACACTGGATAATATATTTATAGACATGCCTAACTGAACAGGGGCAATGAGCTGTCTGGAGGGAGACGCAGTGTATACTAGTGCTGTCGGGTAAACTGATGAAGATCCTATAAATAAAGAGGATATCCAAGGCATATGCCAGAAACTAATTAAACTGCGACATACACCATTGCTTCATGCTTGTCATTAGTGTTATATTGTATCTACAATATTTTGATGGATGTAAATATATGAGTAAACTTCATATTTTAAACCGACTGTATATTACCCATCCATCTTATCCTGAATATCCATCAAAACTTAATATATTAAAGAACCTGCAGATAATACATTGAACCTGGTATAATATTTGATACAGAGAGGATAAGACAAAAGTAATTAAAAAAACATAGTGGGTAGTAGCTGCATAGCATAATATTAGGTGAGAAACAAACACCCATGGAACCTTTTGTTATAAACTTTGACTTTCTATGCAACTCAAGTGGGTGTCCTAAGGTTTTAATAATCCCAATTTCCTGACAGACATATGTAGCCTACTATTGAGCGACTGCAGGAAATTAAGCTATATTTGTATTATAAACTGTTCAGGGGTTATTAAACGTTTCACAATTTCACATAAATGGTGATATATAATAATCCACAATGCAAACAGTTAACTAACAGAAATTAACATTATACTACAATGATGTCAAACATTATAAAGGTGAATCAAGCTTTTTGTTTGATTTTAGACAGTCACTGTTAGTAAGGTTGCCTTAAACGTTGCTTATGAGGGATAATATGGAAGGAAAGTTAGGATTATTTCTTACTGTCCCAGTGTACATCTAAACTCCTACAATGAGCAAGCCAAAGCTTCCCCACTAACCTACACCTAAACGGATCCAGTTTAACATGTTGCAACAGAGATCCCAATCGTAAGTGAGAATGTAGAAAGGTAAGGGTTTCAAGACGACCAGAAACAGCCATGCTCTCCATTCCTTTTTAATGGTTCCCTCAGGTGGATGATATTTGCGATCATGCTTCGGTGCCCAGCCGCGGGAGCCGGCCGAACTCCCGCAACCTAGAGCCATGTGTGCGGAGTGGGTCAACTGTAACTGACCGCTATAAGTCGCCTTGGCATTTGGTGAATGCAAATCGTACCTGGTAAGCTCCTCTACAGTAGCGGTAATAAAATTTCGCCCTGACCTGGATAAGACCGAGTGTGAGGTTTCAAGAAGCGACACAGCAGTCAGATTGGTATCCGGATATTCTGCTATCTGCGCAGCTGAAATGGCCACCTGAATGCTTTGATTTTCGGTGCCTTCCTCTGCACCACCATTTCGGACCGTTTCTGTGAGATCCTTAAAGCTCCCTTCGACTTTATTCTCCAGCTCTGTAAAAAGCCTTGAGTAGTATCCCTCCATGATGAAGTTGCAGCAATGTGTTCCTTTTTCACCCGGGGAACCCGGGGGGGGGGGAGGGGGTTTGTTGAAAGTTTTAGGTAGGCCTCCTCCAGAGAGTGCAAACAATCCAGCTTTCAGGCTACCAATCTTTGCAAATTACCATTCAAGTCCTCAGAACAAAGTACTGATAACTTGCTACGGAAATTCAGCTTAGTGATTGTCCGGGGATGGTAAAATCAGCTTGTTATAAATAATATGTTAGGAGCCTCTGAATATGCGACCGATCCTGTCAGCCTCTAGACCACGCCCCCTGTTATGTAACTTTTAAGCTGTGTAATATATATATATATATATATATATATATATATATATATATTTATATATATATATATATATTTATATATATATATAAAGTTTCTTCTCTGTGGGATTACTCCAGTTATAACTGTTTGTGTATTATCTGTGTTTTTATTATGTGTTATGTTTTCTTACTTCTTTTCTCTTACCTTCTGGAGCTTAAAATTGTCTTTTATTGTACTTATTGCTTGAATTAATTGTATACATAGTACTTAATTCATGGAATACATTTTATGTAAACTGATTGCTACATGGACCTCTGAGAATTGTATTATTTTTATTTTTTTTTTATTTTTTTTTAAAGTATGAAAAAAAAAAGTGTTAAAAACATAATTTATGCTTGCCTGATAAATTTCTTTTTTCCGGACATGGAGAGTCCTTGACATCATTCCAATTACTAGTGGGATATTCAACTCCTGGCCAGCAGGAGGAGGCAAAGAGCACCCAAGCAAAGCTGTTAAGTGTAACTGCCTTACCCATAACCCCCAGTCATTCAGCCGAAGGAAATGGAAAAAGGAAGAAACACAAGGGTGAAAAGGTGCCTGAAGTTTACACAAAAAAAACACTTAATTATCATTTTTTTTAAAAAGGGTGTGGTTTATTTCTCCATGTCCAGAAATAAATAAATTTCTCAGGCAAGCATAAATTTTGTTTTCTTTCCTATGACATGGAGAGTATACGACCTCATTCCAATTACTAGTGGGAACCAATACCCAAGCTAGAGGACACAAAATGAACAGGGAGGGAGAAGAAGACAGGTAGACCTAAACAGAAGGCACCACCGCTTGAAGTACCTTTCTCCCAAAAGAAGCCTCAGCCAAGGCAAAAGTATCAAATTTGTAGAATTTGGAAAAAGTATGCAAAGAGAACCATGTTACCGTCTTGCAAATCTGTTCCACAGAAGCTTCATTTTTGAAAGCCCAAGAAGAGGAGACAGCCCTAGTGGAGTGAGCCTCAGGAGGCTGCTGTCCAGAAGTCCCATAAGCCAAACAAATCAAACTTCTCAACCAGAGAGACAGAGAAGTAAAAGTGGCCTTCTGACCCTTACGCTTTCCAGAGAAAACAACAAACAGGGCAGAAGATTGTCAAAAATCTTTAGTAGCTTGTAAGTAAAATCTTAGAGCCCGCATAACATCCAAGTTATGCAAAATACGTTCCTTTTGAGATGAAGGATTAGGACAAAAAGAAGGAACAACAATTTCCTGATTAATGTTTCGATCAGTCCGTGTTATTTACAGATTCTTTATATGTTCAGGAACATAAAGTCTTTTAGTATGAGTTACCTTATCTTCTTATTGTAACTGTTACATTCGTGGCTACTTGTTGCGATGGTGAAACAGCACTGCCGCATGTGTTTTTTGGCGTCTGACGTCACAGTCCTGTGTCTGTGATCAGGTCCAGGAAATTACCTTATTGATATTCACGGTTCTTTATTTGAGAAATAGTGCATCCAAAAGTTCCTGCACTTAGTGCTATGCACGCAGGGAACACAACTTGGGAAACAAAGTTATGCAATGATAGTAAGATGACAATTGAAGATGAAAAAATAACCCGGGTTACTCAGCCTCAATCTTTGTTTCAGACTGGAGATGATGATGATTATACACTTTTAGAGTTTGCAGATAGATCACAAAAGATCAGATATGTAGATAGGTCACACAGATCAACACGTTTCGCTCTATACAGAGCTTTATCAAGATCATCTTGTTCATACTTGTTCTGGGTCACAACAAAACTGTTAAGTCTACAAAACATAATTTATGCTTACCTGATAAATTCCTTTCTTCTGTTGTGTGATCAGTCCACGGGTCATCATTACTTCTGGGATATAACTCCTCCCCAACAGGAAATGCAAGAGGATTCACCCAGCAGAGCTGATATAGCTCCTCCCCTCTACGTCAGTCCCAGTCATTCGACCAAGAATCAACGAGAAAGGAGTAACCAAGGGTGAAGTGGTGACTGGAGTATAATTTAAAAGATATTTACCTGCCTTAAAAACAGGGCGGGCCGTGGACTGATCACACAACAGAAGAAAGGAATTTATCAGGTAAGCATAAATTATGTTTTCTTCTGTTATGTGTGATCAGTCCACGGGTCATCATTACTTCTGGGATACCAATACCAAAGCAAAAGTACACGGATGACGGGAGGGATAGGCAGGCTCATTATACAGAAGGAACCACTGCCTGAAGAACCTTTCTCCCAAAAATAGCCTCCGATGAAGCAAAAGTGTCAAATTTGTAAAATTTGGAAAAAGTATGAAGCGAAGACCAAGTTGCAGCCTTGCAAATCTGTTCAACAGAGGCCTCATTCTTAAAGGCCCAAGTGGAAGCCACAGCTCTAGTGGAGTGAGCTGTAATTCTTTCAGGAGGCTGCTGTCCAGCAGTCTCATAGGCTAAACGTATTATGCTACGAAGCCAAAACGAGAGAGAGGTAGTAGAAGCTTTTTGACCTCTCCTCTGTCCAGAATAAACGACAAACAGGGAAGAAGTTTGGCGAAAATCTTTAGTTGCCTGTAAGTAGAACTTGAGGGCACGAACTACATCCAGATTGTGTAGAAGACGTTCCTTCTTTGAAGAAGGATTTGGACACAAGGATGGAACGACAATCTCTTGATTGATATTCCTGTTAGTAACTACCTTAGGTAAGAACCCAGGTTTAGTACGCAGAACTACCTTATCTGAGTGAAAAATCAGATAAGGAGAATCACAATGTAATGCTGATAACTCAGAGACTCTTCGAGCCGAGGAAATAGCCATTAAAAACAGAACTTTCCAAGATAACAATTTTATATCAATGGAATGAAGGGGTTCAAATGGAACACCTTGTAAAACGTTAAGAACTAAGTTTAAACTCCATGGCGGAGCAACGGCTTTAAACACAGGCTTGATCCTAGCTAAAGCCTGACAAAAGGCCTGGACGTCTGGATTTTCTGACAGACGCCTGTGTAACAAGATGGACAGAGCTGAAATCTGCCCCTTTAAAGAACTAGCCGATAAACCCTTTTCTAAACCTTCTTGTAGAAAAGACAATATCCTAGGAATCCTAACCTTACTCCAGGAGTAACGTTTGGATTCGCACCAGTATAGGTATTTGCGCCATATTTTATGGTAAATCTTTCTGGTAACAGGCTTCCTAGCCTGGATCAGGGTATCAATAACCGACTCAGAAAAACCACGCTTTGATAAAATCAAGCGTTCAATTTCCAAGCAGTCAGTTTCAGAGAAGTTAGATTTTGATGTTTGAATGGACCCTGTATCAGAAGGTCCTGTCTTAGAGGTAGAGACCAAGGTGGACAGGATGACATGTCCACTAGATCTGCATACCAAGTCCTGCGTGGCCATGCAGGCGCTATTAGAATCACTGATGCTCTCTCCTGTTTGATTTTCGCAATCAATCGAGGAAGCAGCGGGAAGGGTGGAAACACATAAGCCATCCCGAAGTTCCAAGGTGCTGTCAAAGCATCTATCAGAACCGCTCCCGGATCCCTGGATCTGGACCCGTAGTGAGGAAGTTTGGCGTTCTGGCGAGACGCCATGAGATCTATCTCTGGTTTGCCCCAACGTCGAAGTATTTGGGCAAAGATCTCCGGATGAAGTTCCCACTCTCCCGGATGAAAAGTCTGGCGACTCAAGAAATCCGCCTCCCAGTTCTCCACTCCCGGGATGTGGATTGCTGACAGATGGCAAGAGTGAGACTCTGCCCAGCGAATTATCTTTGATACTTCCATCATTGCTAGGGAGCTTCTTGTCCCTCCCTGATGGTTGATGTAAGCTACAGTCGTGATATTGTCCGACTGAAACCTGATGAACCCCTGAGTTGTTAATTGGGGCCAAGCCAGAAGGGCATTGAGAACTGCCCTCAATTCCAGAATGTTTATTGGAAGGAGACTCTCCTCCTGATTCCATAATCCCTGAGTCTTCAGAGAATTCCAGACAGCGCCCCAACCTAGCAGGCTGGCGTCTGTTGTTACGATTGTCCAGTCTGGCCTGCTGAATGGCATCCCCCTGGACAGGTGTGGCCGATAAAGCCACCATAGAAGAGAATTTCTGGTCTCTTGATTCAGATTCAGGGTAGGGGACAAATCTGAGTAATCCCCATTCCACTGACTTAGCATGCACAATTGCAGCGGTCTGAGGTGTAGGCGTGCAAAAGGTACTATGTCCATTGCCGCTACCATTAAGCCGATCACCTCCATGCATTGAGCTACTGACGGGTGTTGAATGGAATGAAGGACACGGCATGCATCTTGAAGCTTTGTTAACCTGTCTTCTGTCAGGTAAATCTTCATTTCTACAGAATCTATAAGAGTCCCCAAGAATGGAACTCTTGTGAGAGGAAAAAGAGAACTCTTCTTTTCGTTCACTTTCCATCCATGCGACCTTAGAAATGCCAGAACTAACTCTGTATGAGACTTGGCAGTTTGAAAGCTTGAAGCTTGTATTAGAATGTCGTCTAGGTACGGAGCTACCGAAATCCCTCGCGGTCTTAGTACCGCTAGAAGGGCACCCAGAACCTTTGTGAAGATTCTTGGGGCCGTAGCCAATCCGAATGGAAGAGCTACAAACTGGTAGTGCCTGTCTAGGAAGGCAAACCGTAGATACCGTTGATGATCTTTGTGAATCGGTATGTGAAGGTAAGCATCTTTTAAATCCACTGTGGTCATGTACTGACCCCTTTGGATCATAGGTAAGATTGTCCGAATAGTTTCCATTTTGAACGATGGAACTCTTAGGAATTTGTTTAGAATCTTTAAATCTAAGATTGGCCTGAAAGTTCCCTCTTTTTTGGGAACCACAAACAGGTTTGAGTAGAACCCTAGTCCTTGTTCCGACCATGGAACTGGATGGATCACTCCCATTAATAACAGATCTTGTACACAGCGTAGAAACGCTTCTTTCTTTATCTGGTTTGTTGACAACCTTGACAGATGAAATCTCCCTTTTGGTGGAGATAATTTGAAGTCTAGAAGGTATCCCTGAGATATGATCTCCAGCGCCCAGGGATCCTGAACATCTCTTGCCCAGGCCTGGGCGAAGAGAGAAAGTCTGCCCCCCACTAGATCCGGTCCCGGATCGGGGGCTCTCGATTCATGCTGTCTTTGGGGCAGCAGCAGGTTTCCTAGCCTGTTTGCCCTTATTCCAGGACTGGTTAGGTTTCCAGCCTTGCCTGTAACGAGCAACAGCTCCTTCCTGTTTTGGTGCAGTGGAGGTTGACGCTGCTCCTGTTTTGAAATTCCGAAAGGGACGAAAATTAGACTGTCTAGCCTTAGCTTTGGCTTTGTCTTGAGGTAGGGCGTGGCCCTTACCTCCTGTAATGTCAGCGATAATTTCTTTCAAACCGGGCCCAAATAAAGACTGCCCCTTGAAAGGTATATTAAGTAATTTGGACTTAGAAGTAACATCAGCTGACCAGGATTTTAGCCACAGTGCTCTACGTGCCTGTATGGCGAATCCAGAGTTCTTAGCCGTAAGTTTGGTTAAATGTACTACGGCCTCCGAAATGAATGAATTAGCTAGTTTAAGGACTCTAAGCCTGTCCATAATATCGTCTAGCGTAGATGAACTAAGGTTCTCTTCCAGAGACTCAATCCAAAATGCTGCCGCAGCCGTAATCGGCGCGATACATGCAAGGGGTTGCAATATAAAACCTTGTTGAACAAACATTTTCTTAAGGTAACCCTCTAATTTTTTATCCATTGGATCTGAAAAAGCACAGCTATCCTCCACCGGGATAGTGGTACGCTTAGCTAAAGTAGAAACTGCTCCCTCCACCTTAGGGACCGTTTGCCATAAGTCCCGAGTGGTGGCGTCTATTGGAAACATCTTTCTAAATATTGGAGGGGGTGAGAACGGCACACCGGGTCTATCCCACTCCTTAGTAACAATTTCAGTTAATCTCTTAGGTATAGGAAAAACGTCAGTACTCGCCGGTACCGCAAAGTATTTATCCAACCTACACAGTTTCTCTGGTATTGCAACGGTGTTACAATCATTGAGAGCCGCTAAGACCTCCCCTAGTAATACACGGAGGTTCTCCAATTTAAATTTAAAATTTGAAATATCTGAATCCAATCTGTTTGGATCAGAACCGTCACCCACAGAATGAAGCTCTCCGTCCTCATGCTCTGCAAGCTGTGACGCAGTATCAGACATGGCCCTAGTATTGTCAGCGCACTCTGTTCTCACCCCAGAGTGATCACGCTTGCCTCTTAGTTCTGGTAATTTAGACAAAACTTCAGTCATAACAGTAGCCATATCATGTAATGTTATCTGTAATGGCCGCCCAGATGTATTAGGCGCCATAATATCACGCACCTCCCGGGCGGGAGATGCAGGTACTGCCGCGTGAGGCGAGTTAGTCGGCATAACTCTCCCCTCGCAGTTTGGTGAAATTTGTTCACATTGTACAGATTGACTTTTATTTAAAGTAGCATCAATACAGTTAGTACATAAATTTCTATTGGGCTCCACCTTGGCATTGGAACAAATGACACAGATATCTTCCTCTGAGTCAGACATGTTTAACACACTAGCAATAACTTGCAACCTGGTTATAATCTTTTTTAGCAAAAACGTACTGTGCCTCAAAGAGGTACTTAAACGATTAAATGACAGTTGAGATAATGAACTGAAAAACAGTTATAGCATCGACTTTAAAATAACCCAACTTTTAGCAAAGGTTTGTTCCCATTAGTAAATAACAATAACTAAATTTGACATAAAAAATTATAGAGTAACGTATTTATTCACAGTCAATATAAAATTCTCACAGCTCTGCTGAGAGAATGTACCTCCCTTCAAAGAAGTTTGAAGACCCCTGAGATCTGTCAGTGAACCGGATCATGCAAGAATATAATAGTAGCTGACTGGAAATTTTTTGATGCGTAGCAAAAGAGCGCCAAAAACGGCCCCTCCCTCTCACACACAGCAGTGAGGAGAAACGAAACTGTCACAATTTAAAGCAGACAACTGCCAAGTGGAAAATAATGCCCAAACATATATTCACTCAGTACCTCAGCAATGTAAACGATTCTACATTCCAGCAAAAACGTTTAACATGATAATATTTATTAAAAGGATTAGTGACCTTTAACAGAGTAGTTCCGGTGAAATACCATTCCCAGAATACTGAAGTGTATACATACATGTCATTATAATGGTATAGCAGGATTTTCTCATCAATTCCATTCAGAAAATAAAAACTGCTACATACCTCAATGCAGATTCATCTGCCCGCTGTCCCCTGATCTGAAGCCTTTACCTCCCTCAGATGGCCGAGAACAGCAATATGATCTTAACTACTCCGGTTAAAATCATAGTAAAAAACTCTGGTAGATTCTTCTTCAAACTCTGCCAGAGAAGTAATAACACGCTCCGGTGCTATTGTAAAATAACAAACTTTTGATTGAAGTCATAAAAACTAAGTATAATCACCATAGTCCTCTCACACATCCTATCTAGTCGTTGGGTGCAAGAGAATGACTGGGACTGACGTAGAGGGGAGGAGCTATATCAGCTCTGCTGGGTGAATCCTCTTGCATTTCCTGTTGGGGAGGAGTTATATCCCAGAAGTAATGATGACCCGTGGACTGATCACACATAACAGAAGAAAAATGCTTTTATTTAAGATTCATTATTTTCAAAAGCAATTAAATCCATGCTTTTTCACACTAAACACGCACCTGTACTTGTTTTGGCGTGGGCTCCTTCTTCGGTCCTTACTGTTGTGGTAATAAGGGCAGGCGTAACCCTGGCGACATAATCGAGGAGGCTTCTTACATTGCTCTGTCTTGTAGTGTCCCAGGACATATGTGGTATCTAAACACAAGAGAAGGGAGATAAAGCTCTATGACTTGCTTGCACACACCTCTTACACAATTTGGACTCATTAAGACAGCATCAGCGTTTATGACCCCCCAATATATATATATAATATATTGTCAACACAACATGCTATCCCCCAAGACAGAACTTGCTGTGATCTGAGATATCAGGCAGAAAATGCAGCATGTTTGCAGAAAACAGGACACATGCAGGAACTGTTAGAGCTTTTGCTTTGTAGCGCTGCTAAACATCAGGCTGTCAGAGTAAAGTGATGTTTGAAGCGAACAGTCAAATATGGAGAAGTGCTACAAAGCTGTGCACTAATTGATGACTGGCTTTTAGGGATTTTTTTCAAACCCACCCCCCTATACTTTCCCAGTCTGCAAAGCTGTGACTCCCAAATGTAAAATGATCTTGTGAGCAATGCACCTTTTCAATTGCTACATTATTACCTTATAATTATGGGATGTTAGACCAAGAGCAAATCAAACAAATATATTCATGGGACGTAAAAACTTTTTTTTTTCTCTGCAGCTAATTTGCACTGCAATTTTCAACTGCCTTAAAGGGACGTAAAACCCAACATTTTTCTTTCATGATTCAGATAATGTCCTTTTAAACAACTTTCCAATTTACTTATTTTATCTAAATTACTTTGTTTTCTAGGTATCCTTTGTTAAAGAAACATAGAACCTACCTAGGTATCCTTTACAAAAAAGCAAAAGCAAATTGAAAAGTTGTTTAAAATTGAATGATCTATCTGAATCATGTAAGAAAACATTTGTGTTTCATGTCCCTTTTAATGCTATACTCATAGGTCAGCCTCTTCCAAGCCGTGTATCAATCTTTCTTTTTACAGAAAACAAAAAAATTACTACAAAATTTGAAGTTTTTAAGGATTGGGACAGAAGAAAAAATCAAACTGTTCAAGCAGAGATTCTGAAAAAGTTTTCCTATGTTACAGACTTAAGGCAAAGGGGCCAATTTATACACCCTGTATTTACCCGTTTTCGCATGAGCCTTCAGGCTCGCCAGAAACAGGAGTTAAGAAGCAGTGATCTTAAGACCGTTGCTCCTTAACTCGTCCACCACCTCTGAGGCGACGGAAACGATCGGGCTGATTGACACCCCCTGCTAGCAGCACAAGCATTTCACTAGAATTTATCGATGTGCGGCAGACATGATCCGCTACAGCGGTCAACTCGCACTTTGATAATTCGGCCCCAAATACTGCATATAAGAGCTATAAGGTACAATTGATCATAAACAGAATTTCTCACCCTGCCATCGTGGTTCCTCTCCCAGGATTTTTTCTATCATGGCATGGCTGGCAGCAACAGCCGTTTGTCCTTCAATGCTTCCATCTAGGGTTGGCTGCCCGTTCTGTAAAGCTTCCATTGCCTGCAACTCCCTGAAGAGGGAATATTGAATAAGAATAAAGCACTGAACTATGTCAGATATACATAGGGAAGGTATGGGTCATTTTTTATAAGAATATATTGTTTGTGTAACCCAGTTTAGAATGTTGGCAATAAAGTACAAATATGTACCATTTACATATTAGACTAACATTTTTTAAAACAGAAACATTAACCTTCAATATTTTCCTGTGACATACCAGGTACATATCAGGTCCCCTTTAGGTTCCCATGCTGCACCTGGTAGACTGAAACAATATAAAACAAAAAGGTACATAGCTGTATAGAGGAAAACAATATTTTATTATCATTATCATCATCAATTTGTATAGTGCTGCAAAATTCTGTAGTGGTGTGTGTGTGTGTGTGTGTGTGTGTATGTATATATATATATATATATATATATATATATATATATATATATATATACTGTATATATAAATACACACACATATATACACACACATATAAACACACACGTCAGATAAAGATCTATAAAGCAGAATAATCAGTACATTGCTCTTACCTGATATCGTAAACAGGGGAGCGCAGGTCATGGGGGCCGTGGGCAAAGGCGCAATGCTGACCATTTTTGGTGCAATGACCTTTGGAGTCAGTCTCGTGGATGCAAATGCCAGTCTTGTAGTAACGAAGGTGATACCTTCTCTCTGTATCTCCTGTTGTTCTGTGTAAAAAGGGGCATCTGGGAGAAAGAAGAGACGGCAAAATATTTAAGGGAAAAAAAAAAAAATTATGTAAGAACTTACCTGATAAATTCATTTATTTCATAGTGGCAAGAGTCTATGCGCTAGTGACGTATGGGATATACATTCCTACCAGGAGGGGGCAAAACCTCAAAATGCCTATAAATACATCTCCCACCTCACTCATACTTCAGTTTAACATGTAGCCAAAAGTAAGGAGTAAAAAAAGGGAGTAAAAAGCATACAAAAAGAGGAACTGGAAAAAATGTGCTTTATACAAAAAAATCATAACCACAAAAAAGGGGTGGGTCTCATGGACTCTTGCCACTATGAAAGAAATGGATTTATCAGGTAAGTTCTTACATTAATTATGTTTTATTTCATGTAAGTGGCAAAAGTCCATGAGCTAGTGACATATGAGATACAATACCCAAGATGTGGAAGTCAAGGAGTCACTAGAGAGGGGGGGATAAAATAAAAACAGCTAATTCCGCTGAGAAATTAAATCCAAAAAATAATTAAGTTTTCTTAAAAGATTCAAAATAACTCAATTTAAAGGCATTAGAATAAAGCTGAGACAACTGCCTGAAGAACCTTTCTACCAAAGTCTGCTCCTGAAGAAGCAAACACAAAAAAAATGGTAACATTTAGTAAAAGTATGCAAAGAAGACCAAGTTGCTGCTTTGCAAATTTGATCAACTGAAGCTTCATTCTTGAGAGCCCAAGAAGTGGCAACTGATCTAGTAGAATGAGCTGTAATTCTCTGAGGCGGAGACTGCCCCGTCTCCAAATAAGCTTTGTGAATCAAAAGTAACAACCAAGAAGCCAGAGAAATAACAGAGGCTTTCTGACCTTTCCTGGAACCAGAAAAAATAACAAATAGACTAGAAGTCTTTCTGAAATCTTAAGTAGCCTCCATATAATATTTCAAAGCTCTTACCACATCCAAAGAATGTAAAGACCTTTCAATAGTATTCTTAGGATTAGGACACAAAGAAGGAACACCATTTTCCTTATTGATGTTGTTAGAATTCACAACTTTAGGCAAAAATGTAAATGAAATCCACAAAACAGCTTTATCTTGATGGAAAATCAGATAAAGAGACTCACAAGAGAGAGCAGACAATACAAAAACTCTTCAAGCAGAAGAGATAGCCAAAATAAATAACACTTTCCAAGAAAGAGAGAATACATAGGCTCAAAAAGAGAAGCCTGTAAAATTTTAAAAATCAAATTGAGACTCCAAGGAGGAGAAATAGATTTAAAAACAGGTTTAATATGAATCAAAAGCCTAAACAGAACAGTGAATATCAGGAAGTTTAGCAATCTTTCCACGAAATAAGACAGAAAGAGCAGAAATGTGTCCTTCCAAAGTATTTGGCAGACAAAACCTTTATCCAAACCATCCAGAAGAAACTGTAAAATCCTAGGAATTTTAAAAGAATACCAAGAATAATCATAAATTGAACATCATGAAATATAGGTTTTCCAAACCCGAAAATAAATTCTCCTTGAAACAGACTTTCGAGCCTGTATCATAGTGCTAATTACCGAGTCAGAGAAACATCTATGACTAAGCGTTCAATTTCCATCCCTTCAAATTTAGAGATTTGAAATTCTGATGGAAAAACAGCCCCTGAAACAGAAGGTCTGGCCTTAAAGGAAGTGACCAAGGCTGGCAACTGGACATCCTGACAAGGCCCGCATACCAAAACCAGAGAGGCCAAGCTGGTGCTATCAGAAACACATAAGATTGTTCCATTATGATCTTGGAGATCACCCTAGGAATAAGAACCAGAGGCGGAAAAATGTAAGCAAGTTGGTAAAAACCAAGGAACTGCTAAGGCATCCAACATCCCCGCCTGAGGATCCTAGTACCTGGAAAAAAAAAACTTTTTTTTTCTTTTCTTCTGACGGGGAGAGTCCACAGCTGCATTCATTACTTTTGAGAAAACAATACCCAAACTATAGAGGACATTGAATGCAAAAACCGTGCGGGCACCACAAGGGCACCACAGCCTGATATAACCCAAACACCCGATAAAAAAACTGCGTCCACAGACACAGAGCGGACAAAAAGGAAGAGGACCCAGTAACTGCTAACCAGAACCATTCAGAGCCTTGCTAGAGACCACTCAGATCCCTAGACTCCACTGAGCACAAAACCTCTGAAGAGACAAAAATCCCTCTGACTCGAAGCCCGCCAAGGAAAACCCTCTCCATGACCAATGGGAACACCAAAATTCCCCTCACAATCTTGAAGAAGAAGAAGGAAGATCAGATAAGGAAGTCCGAAAAGACCACCAAAACAAACCCCCCAAAATTAGGGACAAACCAATGAAGAAGCCCCTAGCATAACTCAAAAAGGAGCGAACTACAAGACTGTATTAGGAGAAAATTTGCGCAGAAAATACTCTGACAGGAGTAGCAACAGAAGGAAAGTCCCAGACCACCTCCTACATGGATCCCAAGGAACCAATGAGCAGTCCTAACCAGAACTGAAGTCCTAAAAGGACAAAAAGTAGAACACTCTCCCTTATCCCAGAGCGCTATCCAGCCCTAAGAAGCTGAACACCCGAGGGTCAAGATAGGAATATCTGTTTTCGCCCCAGTCAGAAGCCGCAGGCTTCCATCTGATAGGCGGTCCAACTAAGCGTCAAGCCTACAAAAACTGGACAACAAGGTAGATAGGACATTCGTACCAGAACCATCCAGGGAGAGAAAAAAAAACTCTGAAAAACAGTGCGGATCAACTCCCCCTCTATCAGAACACCAGGAAGGGAGGACAGCACCCTGACCAAGAATGAAAAAAACAGCAACTCACAGAGGCAAGGTACCACCACAAGGCCTTCCATGTAAGGTAGGAGCGCTCAGAAGCCCCTTATGATACAAGGTCAATGCTCAACAGAACAGTCAGAATTCCTGACCCCTACTCCGAGCAAACAGTCGCAATACCGACGCGACTAGTAAAGTCCAAAGGACTAGGGAGAACAAAAATTCCCCTTAATGACCAGGAATTAGCAACAAATCTCCAGCCACGAGATCCCCCGGAAAAGGAAAGAGGAAGAGGCAGAGGCATGAACCCCCAGAGAGACTAGCTCGGGTTCCAAAATACCTATCTTCTTTTCCCTTCAGAATTGGAGGGGAAGGAACCCTCAAGCAAGAGAGACCTTCAACTAACAAGTATCAGAATGGTATGCAACATGAAAATCCAACCTACCAGATGGACACAAACTCATGACATCCTGCACGCAAAGCAGGGAGACAAACCCCACTGAACTCCGGGATCAGAGGAGGAAAACGACCTCCGTAGTAGCCAACAGGATCAATGCAGTAGATCAGATTCTCCCAATAGAAGGAAATCAGAGACCCAACAACTTGCTAAAAGCTGCAACTGGTTTTCAAACTGCATATCCGCTTGCTAGGCAGCTAAGGAAGCCCTCCGGCTACTACAGCCAGCTCAGTAGAAAAATTCCCATTTCTCCAGAAGGAAGAAAAAGAAGCCGCCAGTAGGAACAAGGATTTCTTCCCCGGATCGGGAAACCCAACCTGCTACTGAACTGGCCAGATCAAACGTCTATGAGATCTGAAAAACAAAGTAACCAAAATGCACAGTCAAACACCAGGACTAGATTAAAAGACCGGACACCCGGAACCAAACAAATAACCCTTGAGTACTCCACTGAAGATGACCTTGCACCAAAGTTGATGCAATTGCAGTTATGCCCCCACGGGGTCTTAAACCCCAACAGGCCTCTAAGATCCACCTCACCAAAAAAGACGAAGGCAGGACCCAAAAGAGATCAGAACTCAAATCAGAAAGTAATCTCTCTTTGAGAGAACATGACAGTCTCTAAAGTCTCCGGGGGCCCCTACTGTTCAAGGAATTGACGAATGAACGAGCATCCTAAAACTCCTAGCAGGCGACGGAACTCAACCGAATCGCCCAAGCAGGGGCAACCGAACATATGTAAAAGAGACAGCATACAATCCCCCAGATCCCAAAAATTATAGGATCAGAAAAGGATATCGTAAGAAAACGGACCCTAAGGACTGGAATTCCTCCATCAGAAGACAGCAAGACTGACCCCAAGGCAAGGGGTAACGAAGTACACAACCTTGACTATAAGGAAGAGGCCATGTTGAAAGAGATCGGGACTAATCAGGACAATGCAATCCGGAAGCACCATAAAAGGAGAGCCCCCCCCCCAAACCAGGTACGGAAGATGTCTATGGAGAGATCTGAACCCCCCCCCCTCCTCCTCGAAGGGGAGAACCAAAGGACCTCAGGAACCTCAAGAATACAATCATAGCAGGGTCCGTAACCCCAGCTAACCCTGCTAGCTATGCAGGGACAGGACACCACGACTGAAAACAGCAAACATCAGACGCCCCACCTGGATGAATAAATTAGGACCAGCCTAACATCTAGGATAGAAGGGCCTCCATAACTTGTAGAACAAGAAAACAACTACTTAACGAGAAGTAAGCAAACTCAGAACCCAAACAGGACCAGCCCGTTGTCAAAGGCATAATGTGTCTCATATGGGCCCCAAGTAACATAAATAACTAGTACCCAATTTGGACCAGCCTGATACACAGGGCGTGACAGAACTGTTCAAGGCCACTGAAAGGTCTAAGCCCTAGTAGGGCTAGACTAAATGAACAGACAAACAGTAGACATGTAGGCTATGAGACCTAAACCTAAACCATGTCATAACTCCTCTTTTCTTTTTTATATATATATATATATATATATATATATATATATATATATATATATATATATATATATATATATATATATATATATATATATATATATACACATACATAGCTTCCGCGGAAGTATAGCTATCGCGACCACAAAACCGCCAGTATCAAATCCCAGAGAAGAAAAAGTTTTCCAATGGGAAAAACTTCAACAGTCTTGAGCCTACAAAAAGAAATAAAATACATCCTAACCAGATAAAATTAAAGGAAGGCAGCAGCCGCAGGTGAACGCCCAGGAAGAATGGACACACTAACAGGACCAGCCAGTCAGAGACCTGATTCCCCCTAAAAGCTCAGAACTGGGAATGAGATACACAAAGAAAAAGGTAGACGACAAGGAGAATGATCTTCATCCCCCCCACTCGTCTAACACTGCTTGCCATCAGGGGCATAAGACTGACGAACCAACCACTCGTCCGAATTGGGTTCCCCTAACGCTGCCAACACATGCCTCAGCAGGACACGAAGGTGCGCCAGTCTAAATCGGAAGGCAAGACTCTCCTCCGCCGGGGAATCTGACAACCCAGCCCCGAAAGGCTGTACCTCTGAACCCTCAGGGGACACCGCTTCCCCAGAGGGCTGAACCGATACAGACGATCCCACGCCTGACGGGCCCTGGTTAAAAGAACACGGACAAGATCTTCTCGGAAGATGTAAATGCGCCAACGCCATAGATATGGCCATGCGGAACCGTGCAGTAACCCCTGGAGGAAACAAGCCACCTACAGGAGAAGGGGTAACGGCATTTGGGACACCTGCCTGTGTAGCAACCAAAGGATCTAGGGAAAGCGCCTCACGGGATTCTGAATCCTCAGAGGCGGAAGGCTCAGTGGACTCTAAGCTCCCCAAATTGAGAGAAAAAAGCACTCTAAAACGGCATACGGAACATAACTCATGGGGCTGATCACCCGGGCCTCCACATATTGTTCGCAAGTAGCAGAATCTGAATCAGAGACATCCGTCTCCAAAAAAAAAAAATCAGAGTCCTCCATAAGAGACTATCTTGAATCTTCTGACACTTCTCTGCCAACCTCTTGTAACGAAAGGCAAAGAATGACTGGGGGATGAGGGAAGTGGGGGAGGTATTTAAGCCTTCGACTGGGGTGTCTTTGCCTCCTCCTGGTGGCCATGTTGTGTATTTCCCAAAAGTAATGAATACAGCTGTGGACTCTCCCCGTTTAAGAAGAAAAACACATCTATATCCAGGGGAGTGGTCTCTCCATCCAAAGTCTGACGGCTGAGATAATCCCCTTCCCAATCGCAGAAATTAGACAAAAGTTGGATTCCGTCCAAGAAAGTATCCGAGATACTTCCTCCATAACTAAAGGAATGTGAGTCCCTCCTTGATGATTGACATATGTCACTGTTGTGATATTGTCTGTTTGAAAACAAATGTAAAAGTTGTCGCTTCAATAGAGGCCACACCTGAAGAGCCCTGAAAATAGCATGGAGTTCTAAAATATTGATTGGTAACCTCGCCTCCTGCGGTTTCCAAACCCCTAGTGCTGTCAGAGACTCTCAGCTCACCCACCTGAAAAACTTGCATCTGTTGAGAATACAGACCAGGTAGGACGAACAAATGAGGTCCCCTGAACAATAAGGTTATAGTCCAACCACCAAATCAAAGAGAAAAGAGTGTTGAGATTATGTATATCAGTTGTGATATCTGAAAATAATCCCTGCACCCCATGTACATAACCACTGAAGGAAATAATAGAGACTGAAGGTTTAGACAAACTAAAATTAACTTAATTCGTCTCTAGTCTATCAGAGAAAGAATCAGACACTAAATCTTATTTGGAAACCTAAAAAGGTGACCCTTGTCTAGGGAATCAAGAAACTCTATTGTAAATTGATCCTCCAACCATGTCTTGAAGAAACCACACTAGTTGTTTCAAGTGAGATTCTGCCAAATGAAAAGATTAAAGCTAGTACCAAAATATTATCCAAATAAGGAAATAACGCAATACCCTGCTCTCTGATTACAGATAAAAGGGCACCAAGAATCTTTAAAAAGAATCTCTTAGCTGTTGCTAGCCCAAAAGGACGAGCGACAAATTGGTAATGCTTATCTAGAAAAGAGAATCTCCGAAAACAATCATTCTGATAGGAATTGGAATGTGAAAAGAAGTGTTCTGTAAGTCTATAGTGGACATGAAGTGACCTTGCTAAATAGAAAGGCAGAATAGTCCCTATAGTCACAATCTTGAAAGTTGGGACTCTTACAAAAAGATTTAAAAATTTCAGATCCAGAATTGGTCTGAAAGAATTCTTCTTTGGGACAATGAATAGATTTGAATAGAAACCCAAACTCCGTACCTGCAGAGGAACTGGAACCATCACCCCTGAAAACTCTAAATCTGAAACACATTTCTGAAAAACCTGAGCTTTCACAGGGTTTGTTGTAACATGGGAAAGAATCTTCCCATGGGAGGTTTTTATTCTGAAACTATTCGATACCCCTGAGAAAACAAAACTTATGCTTACCTGATAAATGTATTTATTTCTTGACACAATGAGTCCACGGATCATCTAATTACTTATGGGATATATCACTCCTGCCCAGCAGGAGGCGGCAAAGAGCACCACAGCAAAGCTGTTAAATATCACCTCCCTTCCCTCCCACCCCAGTCATTCGACCGAAGTAAAGGAGAGAAAGGAAGTAACAAGGTGGAGAGGTGTCTGAAGTTTATAGCATACTAACACCCTGCCTAAAGAACAGGGCGGGCCGTGAACTCATCAGGTAAGCATACATTTTTTCTTTCCAATGACACGATGAGTCCACGGATCATCTAGCTTGGGTATTGATTCCCATTAGTAATTAGAGTACACAGATGGTAAGGGAGGGACAAGACAGGGAACCTAAACGGAAGGCACCACTGCTTGAAGAACCTTTCTCCCAAAAGCAGCCTCAGCTGAGGCAAAAGTGTCAAATTTATAGAATTTAGAAAAAGTGTGGAGAGAGGACCAAGTTGCAGCCTTGCAAATCTGTTCCATAGAAGCTTCATTTTTGAATGCCCATGAGGAAGCAACAGCTCTCGTGGAATGAGCCGTAACTCTCTCTGGAGGTTGCTGTCCAGCAGTTTCATAGGCAAAACGTATGTTACTCTTCAGCCACAAAGAAAGAGAAATAGCCGTAGCTTTCTGTCCCTTACGTTTTCCAGAAAAACACACAAACAAGACAGAAGACTGATGAAAATCCTTAGTCGCCTGTAAATAAAATTTTAGTGCACCTACCACGTCCAGCTTGTGCAGAAGCCGTTCCTTCTGAGAAGGATTAGGACACAAAGAAGGAACAACACTCTCCTTATTAATGTTCCGGTCAGAAACTACTTTAGGGAGAAACCCTAATTTGGTACGTAAAACTACCTTATCCAAATGAAAAATAAGGTAAGGAGAATCATACTGTAATGCAGAGAGCTCTGACACTCTACGAGCAGATGAAATAGCAACAAGAAACAAAACTTTCCAAGATAACAACTTAATATCTAAGGAATGCATAGGCTCAAACGGAGCCAATTAAAGAACCTTAAGAACTAAATTAAGACTCCAGGGAGGAGTAACTGGTTTGAACACAGGCCTGATCCTGACCAAGGCCTGACAAAACAATTGCACGTCTGGTATGTCTGCCAGACGTTTATATAACACAATATTTGACCCTTTAGGGAACTTGCAGATAATCCCTTCTCCAAACTTTCTTGGAGAAAGGACAGAATTCTAGGAATCTTAACTCTACTCCAAGAGAAGCCCTTGGATTCACACCAATATAGATATTTACGCCATATCTTGTGGTAAATCTTTCTAGTCACAGGCTTATGGGCCTGAATCATTGTCTCTATGACCGATTCCGAAAATCCCCGCTTGGATAAAATTAAGCGTTCAATCTCCAAGCAGTCAGCTTCAGGGTAACTAGATTTAGATGAAGGAATGGCCCTTGAAGTAGAAGGTCCTTCCTCAACGGAAGTCTCCAAGGTGGAAGAGATGACATGTCCACCAGATCTGCATACCAAATCCTGCGAGGCCATGCCGGTGCAATGAGCATCACAGACGCCCTCTCCTGCATGATTCAAGCAATGACCCGAGGTAGAAGAGCGAACAGAGGAAATAGGTATGCAAGACAAAAATTCCAAGGAACCGCCAGGGCATCTATCAATACAGCCTGATGGTCCCTTGACCTCGATCCATCCGTACCTCAGAAGCTTGGTATTCTGCCGAGATGCCATGCGATCCAATAACGGCTGACCCCATTTGAGAATCAGGCTGGAAAACACTTCTGGATGGAGTTCCCACTCCCCCATGAGAAAGGTCTGTCTGCTCAGGAAGTCCGCCTCCCAGTTGTCCACTCCTGGACGTGGATCGCCGACAGACAGCAGTTGTGGGTCTCCGCCCACTGCATTATCTTGGCTACCTCTGTCATGGCCAAGGAACTCTGCGTTCCTCCCTGATGGGTGATGTAAGCCACTGAAGTTATGTTGTCCGACTGGAACCTGATGAACCGGGCCGAGGCTAACTGAGGCCAGGCCAGAAGAGCATTGAAGATTGCTCTCAGTTCCAGAATGTTTATGGGCAGAACAGACTCCGCCCGAGTCCAAGATCCCTGAGCCTTTAGAGAGCCCCAGACTGCTCCCCATCCCAGAAGGCTGGCGTCTATTGTCACAATCACCCAAGGGGGTCTGCGAAAGCAAGTTCCCTGGGAGAGATGATCCTGGACAACCACCAAAGAAGAGAATCCCTTGTCTGTATTTGCAGACAGATCCGCATAATCTACGTTCCACTGACTGAGCATGTCTAACTGCAGAGGTCTGAGGTGGAAACGGGCGAAGGGATGATGTCCATTGCCGCTACCATCAGACTGATTACCTCCATGCACTGATGGCCGAGGAGAGGACTGAAGCGCTAGGCAAGAATCGAAAATCTTTGATTTTCTGACTTCTGTCAGAAAAATCTTCATTGATAAGGAATCTATTATGGTTCCCAAAAAAATTACTCTACTATTTGGAACTAAGTAACTCTTTCCAAATTTACCTTCCATCCGTGAGAAAGATAACAACATTTCCGTGTGGGATCTTGCTTGTTAAAAGGATGGCGCCTGGACCAGAATGTCACTGCAATGCCCCGCAATTGGAGCACCGCCAACAGGGATCCCAGAACCTTTGAGAAAATTCTGGGAGCTGTGGCAAGGCCGAATGGAAGAGCCACAAACTGGAAGTGTTTGTCTAGAAATGCAAACCTTAGAAACTTGTGATGGTCCCTGTGGATGGGAACATGCAGGTATGCGTCCTTTAAATACACGGTAGTCATAAATTGACCATCTTGGATCAAAGGAAGAATGGAACGAATAGTTTCCATCTTGAAGGACGGTACTCTGAGGAATTTGTTTAGACTCTTGAGATCTAAAATTGGTCTGAAAGTTCCCTCCTTTTTGGGAACCACGAACAGATTGGAATAGAACCCCAGACCCCGTTCGTGCCTCGGAACAGGAATTATTACTCCCAGGTCGGAGAGGTCCCGTACACATTGTAAGAACGCCTCTCTTTTTGTCTAGTCTACAGATAATCTTGAAAGCAGAAACCTGCCCCTGGGAGGAAAGTTCTTGAACTCTAGTTTGTATCCCTGGAACACAATGTCCACCAGGGATCCTGAACATCTCGAACCCAAGCCTGAGTGAAGAAGGAAAGTCTGCCCCTTACAAGATCCAGACCCGGATCGGGGGCAGGCCCTTCATGCTGTCTTTGATTCAATAGCAGGCTTTTTGGATTGTTTTCCCTTGTTTCAAGACTGATTTGGTCTCCAGGAAGGTTTAGACTGTTCCTGCTTGGAAGAGGAAGTGGAAGGATTTTCCTTGAAATTACTCTGACTTCCCTTTTGTTTGTTTCTCTTATCCTGAGGCCAGGCCAGAAGAGCATTGAAGATTGCTCTCAGTTCCAGAATGTTTATGGGCAGAACAGACTCCGCCCGAGTCCAAGATCCCTGAGCCTTTAGAGAGCCCCAGACTGCTCCCCATCCCAGAAGGCTGGCGTCTATTGTCACAATCACCCAAGGGGGTCTGCGAAAGCAAGTTCCCTGGGAGAGATGATCCTGGACAACCACCAAAGAAGAGAATCCCTTGTCTGTATTTGCAGACAGATCCGCATAATCTACGTTCCACTGACTGAGCATGTCTAACTGCAGAGGTCTGAGGTGGAAACGGGCGAAGGGATGATGTCCATTGCCGCTACCATCAGACTGATTACCTCCATGCACTGATGGCCGAGGAGAGGACTGAAGCGCTAGGCAAGAATCGAAAATCTTTGATTTTCTGACTTCTGTCAGAAAAATCTTCATTGATAAGGAATCTATTATGGTTCCCAAGAAAATTACTCTACTATTTGGAACTAAGTAACTCTTTCCAAATTTACCTTCCATCCGTGAGAAAGATAACAACATTTCCGTGTGGGATCTTGCTTGTTAAAAGGATGGCGCCTGGACCAGAATGTCACTGCAATGCCCCGCAATTGGAGCACCGCCAACAGGGATCCCAGAACCTTTGAGAAAATTCTGGGAGCTGTGGCAAGGCCGAATGGAAGAGCCACAAACTGGAAGTGTTTGTCTAGAAATGCAAACCTTAGAAACTTGTGATGGTCCCTGTGGATGGGAACATGCAGGTATGCGTCCTTTAAATACACGGTAGTCATAAATTGACCATCTTGGATCAAAGGAAGAATGGAACGAATAGTTTCCATCTTGAAGGACGGTACTCTGAGGAATTTGTTTAGACTCTTGAGATCTAAAATTGGTCTGAAAGTTCCCTCCTTTTTGGGAACCACGAACAGATTGGAATAGAACCCCAGACCCCGTTCGTGCCTCGGAACAGGAATTATTACTCCCAGGTCGGAGAGGTCCCGTACACATTGTAAGAACGCCTCTCTTTTTGTCTAGTCTACAGATAATCTTGAAAGCAGAAACCTGCCCCTGGGAGGAAAGTTCTTGAACTCTAGTTTGTATCCCTGGAACACAATGTCCACCAGGGATCCTGAACATCTCGAACCCAAGCCTGAGTGAAGAAGGAAAGTCTGCCCCTTACAAGATCCAGACCCGGATCGGGGGCAGGCCCTTCATGCTGTCTTTGATTCAATAGCAGGCTTTTTGGATTGTTTTCCCTTGTTTCAAGACTGATTTGGTCTCCAGGAAGGTTTAGACTGTTCCTGCTTGGAAGAGGAAGTGGAAGGATTTTCCTTGAAATTACTCTGACTTCCCTTTTGTTTGTTTCTCTTATCCTGAGGGAGGAAATGGCCCTTTCCTCCCGTAATGTCAGAAATTATTTCCGTCAAACCCGGTCCAAACAAGGTCTTTCCCTTATAAGGAATCGCCAAAAGTTTAGACTTAGATGACACGTCCGCAGACCAAGATTTTAGCCATAAAGCTCTGCGGGCTAGCACAGCAAAACCTGAAATCTTTGCTCCCAGTTTAATAACCTGTAGGGAAGCATCCGTAATAAAGGAATTGGCCAACTTAAGGGCCTTTATCCTATCCTGGATCTCTTAAAGGGGAGTGTCTGTCCTAATAGAATCAGACAACGCATCAAACCAGTATGCCGCCGCACTGGTGACAGTAGCAATGCACAATGCAGGCTGCCATTGTAAACCCTGGTGTACATACATTTTCTTGAGTAACCCCTCTAATTTTTTTTCCATAGGATCCTTAAAAGCACAACTATCCTCTAGGGGAATAGTAGTCCTCTTGGCCATAGTAGAAATTGCTCCTTCAACCTTGGGTACTGTTTGCCAAGACTCCTTGATAGAGTCCGCTATGGGAAACATCTTTTTAAATATAGGGGGTGGAGAAAAAGGGATACCCTGTCTCTCCCATTCCTTAGCAATGATCTCAGTAGCTCGATCTGGTACAGGAAAAACCTCCACCAAGGAAGGTACATCAAAATATTGAGAAAATGAAGAAGAATAGAGGGGCGCCTCGTGTGGTATCGTCAAGTACACAACAAACAATAAACACAACTCAGGCCAGTGCAGACTATTAATGGTATAACCAATAATATTTTCTTAGTGCAGAGGGTACTCACATTCTCACGGAGCACACCAATGTGCTTGTGGAAGCAGGCTGCAGATTGATGTAGGTGTGGCAGCTCACCCAAACAAATCTTAACTTGGTAGTGGTGTCACAGGTATCCAGAGATCCCAGTAAGCTCACTCAGGTTTTGAGCTGATCTCTTGTGTGTGGGTCTTGGCAGATGGTGGGTAGAATAAAATCCACTCAAGGAGTTAAAAATATAATCCAAATTTATTAAAAACACAAAGTCTTAAAAACAACAACAACACAATAGTTGCTGATAAAAAGTGGATAATGGGGTGTCAAGTGGTCCCCCAATATTGCAACGCGTTTCTCGGTTCACAGACCGTTTCATCAGGCCTACGGCTACACCCTAGGACAAAGCAGCCCATTTTTGCACTACTTAAAAAATAATAAAAATAATAAAATCTTGCTTGAAGAATCTTTTCTAACACCTAACTTTACCACTTCCTTGCTCTAACATAGGCAAAGAGAATGACTGGGGTGGGAGGGAAGGGAGGTGAAATTTAACAGCTTTGCTGTGGTGCTCTTTGCCTCCTCCTGCTGGGCAGGAGTGATATATCCCATTACTAATTAGATGATCTGTGGACTCATCGTGTCATTAGAAAGAAAACAATATTCCGAATCCACTGATTTTGAACAGAAACTGTTCAAATGTATTGAAATAAATTAAATCGCCCCCACCAGTTGAACTGGTTTAAGGACCGCACCTTCATGCAGTCTTAGGGGCTGAAATTAGTTTAATTTATAAGGCTTGGATTTATTTAAATTCGGAGTAAATCTCAAAATTAGAGCCAGAGGCCTTAGGGGAATGAAAAAACAATTGGGAGCTTAAAAATTACCCTTAGATTTCTTACCTTGGGGCAGAAAAAACTAAATTTCCCCCAGTAATAGAGGAGATAATAAAACCCATATCAGAGATTTAAGCCATAAAACTTTTCTTGTAAAAATGGCTAAAAACAAAGATTTAATATCAATTAAAATGACAAAAATATATCATCACCAATGAAATGATTAGCATGTTCAAGTAAAAGAACAATGCTTAGACAATTCAAAATCTGATAACTAAACTGTCCAACCAAAAAGTTGAAACAGCAGCAACATCAGCCATATAAATGGCAGGTAAATATGTTTCTCTAAGATAAAAAAAAATATCTTCCATAGGAGAGAAGTACATTTTGCAAGAGGAGAAATAGTCCCACCTTAGGGACTTTTACCAAAAAACTCTAATTTAGCCATAGGTAAAGGATATAGCTTTTTAAACCTAGAAGAAAGGTAAAAAGAAGCACCAAGTTTAGATTCTTTACTAAACATATATGATAGATAGAATCTGGAATAAGAAAAACTTCAAGAGAAACCTCAGAAGCTTAAAAAACAGAATTCAAACATTTGCTATTCTTGTTATTAAGAGGACTAGATTCCTCAATACCCAAAGTAAACAATACTTCCCTAATAAAGAATTAATACATTCAATAGAAAGGTTGATTTATCAATATCAGTCTCTGAAGTAGAATCCTCTGAAAACCTCATCAGCAGAAAATTCTTTAGTATGCTGTCGATCAATACAAACTTCATTAGATTTATGAAAAGTTAGGAGAGATTTTTTTACGTTAATTAGAAGGTGGAATAGCAGTCATAGCCTTCTCTATGTCTGTAGCAATATAATCCTTTATATCTACAGTAATATCATGTACCATTAGACTGTGAAGGTTAAACAGTAGATGTATTTGTACTATAGAAACATTATCAGTATGAAATAATATAACATAACAAGTGCCACATATTTGAGCTGAAGAAATAAAAGCAGCTAATTTAACAATATACACACTTAGTTTTGGTAGAAATCGTGTACAGGTAGCTTAGTTCCTACAGTAACATCAGAGACAGGATCAGTTTGCGACATCTTGCAAAATGTAACAAAAAAGAAAAAAAACAGAATTTATGTTTACCTGATAAATTACTTTCTCCAACGGTGTGTCCGGTCCACGGCGTCATCCTTACTTGTGGGATATTCTCTTCCCCAACAGGAAATGGCAAAGAGCCCAGCAAAGCTGGTCACATGATCCCTCCTAGGCTCCGCCTTCCCCAGTCATTCGACCGACGTAAAGGAGGAATATTTGCATAGGAGAAACCATATGATACCGTGGTGACTGTAGTTAAAGAAAATAAATTATCAGACCTGATTAAAAAACCAGGGCGGGCCGTGGACCGGACACACCGTTGGAGAAAGTAATTTATCAGGTAAACATAAATTCTGTTTTCTCCAACATAGGTGTGTCCGGTCCACGGCGTCATCCTTACTTGTGGGAACCAATACCAAAGCTTTAGGACACGGATGAAGGGAGGGAGCAAATCAGGTCACCTAAATGGAAGGCACCACGGCTTGCAAAACCTTTCTCCCAAAAATAGCCTCAGAAGAAGCAAAAGTATCAAACTTGTAAAATTTAGTAAAAGTGTGCAGTGAAGACCAAGTCGCTGCCTTACATATCTGATCAACAGAAGCCTCGTTCTTGAAGGCCCATGTGGAAGCCACAGCCCTAGTGGAATGAGCTGTGATTCTTTCAGGAGGCTGCCGTCCGGCAGTCTCATAAGCCAATCTGATGATGCTTTTAATCCAAAAAGAGAGAGAGGTAGAAGTTGCTTTTTGACCTCTCCTTTTACCAGAATAAACAACAAACAAGGAAGATGTTTGTCTAAAATCCTTTGTAGCATCTAAATAGAATTTTAGAGCACGAACAACATCCAAATTGTGCAACAAACGTTCCTTCTTTGAAACTGGATTCGGACACAAAGAAGGCACGACTATCTCCTGGTTAATGTTTTTGTTAGAAACAACTTTCGGAAGAAAAACATAATTTATGCTTACCTGATAAATTTATTTCTCTTGTGGTGTATCCAGTCCACGGATCATCCATTACTTATGGGATATTAACTCCTCCCCAACAGGAAGTGCAAGAGGATTCACCCAGCAGAGCTGCTATATAGCTCCTCCCCTAACTGCCATTACCAGTCATTCGACCGAAAACATGCAGAGAAAGGAAAACCATAGGGTGCAGTGGTTACTGTAGTTTAATGGAAAAATTACCTGCCTTAAAGTGACAGGGCGGGCCGTGGACTGGATACACCACAAGAGAAATAAATTTATCAGGTAAGCATAAAACATAATTTATGCTTACCTGATAAATTCCTTTCTTCTGTTGTGTGATCAGTCCACGGGTCATCATTACTTCTGGGATATAACTCCTCCCCAACAGGAAATGCAAGAGGATTCACCCAGCAGAGCTGATATAGCTCCTCCCCTCTACGTCAGTCCCAGTCATTCGACCAAGAATCAACGAGAAAGGAGTAACCAAGGGTGAAGTGGTGACTGGAGTATAATTTAAAAGATATTTACCTGCCTTAAAAACAGGGCGGGCCGTGGACTGATCACACAACAGAAGAAAGGAATTTATCAGGTAAGCATAAATTATGTTTTCTTCTGTTATGTCCACGGGATCATCATTACTTCTGGGATACCAATACCAAAGCAAAAGTACACGGATGACGGGAGGGACAGGCAGGCTCATTATACAGAAGGAACCACTGCCTGAAGAACCTTTCTCCCAAAAATAGCCTCCGAAGAAGCAAAAGTGTCAAATTTGTAAAATTTGGAAAAAGTATGAAGCGAAGACCAAGTTGCAGCCTTGCAAATCTGTTCAACAGAGGCCTCATTCCTTAAAGGCCCAAGTGGAAGCCACAGCTCTAGTAGAATGAGCTGTAATTCTTTCAGGAGGCTGCTGTCCAGCAGTCTCATAGGCTAACCGTATTATGCTACGAAGCCAAAAGAGAGAGAGGTAGCAGAAGCTTTTTGACCTCTCCTCTGACCAGAATAAACGACAAACAGGGAAGACGTTTGGCGAAAATCTTTAGTTGCCTGCAAGTAGAACTTTCAGGGCACGACTACATCTAGATTGTGTAGCAGACGTTCCTTCTTTCGAAGAAGGATTAGGACACAAAGGATGGAACCACAATCTCTTGATTGATATTCCTGTTAGTGACCTACCTTAGGTAGGAACCCAGGTTTAGTACGCAGAACTACCTTGTCTGAATGAAAAATCAGATAAGGAGAATCACAATGTAAGGCAGATAACTCAGAGACTCTTCGAGCCGAGGAGATCGCCATTAAAAACAGAACTTTCCAAGATAACAACTTGATATCAATGGAATGAAGGGGTTCAAACGGAACCCCCTGTAAAACATTAAGAACTAAGTTCAAACTCCATGGTGGAGCAACAGTTTTAAACACAGGCTTGATCCTAGCTAAAGTCTGACAAAAAGCTTGAACGTCCGGAACTTCTGACAGACGTTTGTGTAAAAGAATGGACAGAGCTGAAATCTGTCCCTTTAATGAACTAGCGGATAAACCCTTTTCTAAACCTTCTTGTAGAAAAGACAATATCCTCGGAATCCTAACCTTACTCCATGAGTAACTCTTGGATTCGCACCAGTATAGGTATTTGCGCCATATTTTATGGTAAATCTTTCTGGTAACAGGCTTCCTAGCCTGGATCAGGGTATCAATAACCGACTCAGAAAAACCACGTTTTGATAAAATCAAGCGTTCAATTTCCAAGCAGTCAGTTTCAGAGAAGTTAGATTTTGATGTTTGAATGGACCCTGTATCAGAAGGTCCTGTCTTAGAGGTAGAGACCAAGGCGGACAGGATGACATGTCCACTAGATCTGCATACCAAGTCCTGCGTGGCCATGCAGGCGCTATTAGAATCACAGATGCTCTCTCCTGTTTGATTTTGGCAATCAATCGAGGAAGCAGCGGGAAGGGTGGAAACACATAAGCCATCCCGAAGTTCCAAGGTGCTGTCAAAGCATCTATCAGAATCGCTCCCGGATCCCTGGATCTGGACCCGTAGTGAGGAAGTTTGGCGTTCTGGCGAGACGCCATGAGATCTATCTCTGGTTTGCCCCAACGTCGAAGTATTTGGGCAAAGACCTCCGGATGAAGTTCCCACTCTCCCGGATGAAAAGTCTGGCGACTCAAGAAATCCGCCTCCCAGTTCTCCACTCCCGGGATGTGGATTGCTGACAGGTGGCAAGAGTGAGACTCTGCCCAGCGAATTATCTTTGATACTTCCATCATTGCTAGGGAGCTCCTTGTCCCTCCCTGATGGTTGATGTAAGCTACAGTCGTGATATTGTCCGACTGAAACCTGATGAACCCCCGAGTTGTTAATTGGGGCCAAGCCAGAAGGGCATTGAGAACTGCTCTCAATTCCAGAATGTTTATTGGAAGGAGACTCTCCTCCTGATTCCATAGTCCCTGAGCCTTCAGAGAATTCCAGACAGCGCCCCAACCTAGTAGGCTGGCGTCTGTTGTTACGATTGTCCAGTCCTGGCCTGCTGAATGGCATCCCCCTGGACAGGTGTGGCCGATAAAGCCACCATAGAAGAGAATTTCTGGTCTCTTGATCCAGATTCAGAGTAGGGGACAAATCTGAGTAATCCCCATTCCACTGACTTAGCATGCACAATTGCAGCGGTCTGAGGTGTAGGCGTGCAAAGGGTACTATGTCCATTGCCGCTACCATTAAGCCGATCACCTCCATGCATTGAGCTACTGACGGGTGTTGAATGGAATGAAGGACACGGCATGTATCTTGAAGCTTTGTTAACCTGTCTTCTGTCAGGTAAATCTTCATTTCTACAGAATCTATAAGAGTCCCCAAGAATGGAACTCTTGTGAGAGGAAAAAGAGAACTCTTCTTTTCGTTCACCTTTCCATCCATGCGACCTTAGAAATGCCAGAACTAACTCTGTATGAGACTTGGCAGTTTGAAAGCTTGAAGCTTGTATTAGAATGTCGTCTAGGTACGGAGCTACCGAAATCCCTCGCGGTCTTAGTACCGCCAGAAGGGCACCCAGAACCTTTGTGAAGATTCTTGGGGCCGTAGCCAATCCGAATGGAAGAGCTACGAACTGGTAGTGCCTGTCTAGGAAGGCAAACCTTAGATACCGGTGATGATCTTTGTGAATCGGTATGTGAAGGTAAGCATCCTTTAAATCCACTGTGGTCATGTACTGACCCTTTTGGATCATGGGTAAGATTGTCCGAATAGTTTCCATTTTGAACGATGGAACTCTTAGGAATTTGTTTAGAATCTTTAAATCTAAGATTGGCCTGAAAGTTCCCTCTTTTTTGGGAACCACAAACAGGTTTGAGTAGAAACCCTTGTCCTTGTTCCGACCGCGGAACCGGATGGATCACTCCCATTAATAACAGCTCTTGTACGCAGCGTAGAAACGCTTCTCTCTTTATCTGGTCTGTTGACAACCTTGACAGATGAAATCTCCCTCTTGGGGGAGATAATTTGAAGTCTAGAAGGTATCCCTGAGATATGATCTCTAGCGCCCAGGGATCCTGAACATCTCTTGCCCAGACCTGGGCGAAGAGAGAAAGTCTGCCCCCCACTAGATCCGGTCCCGGATCGGGGGCCTCTCGATTCATTGCGGTAAGAACTGCGGAGCCTCCACGGCCCAACAAAGAGAGACTGACTCCTCCAGAACCAGGACCACCGGGCACGGCAATGCCGCGCAAGCCCCCCGAAACTCCAATCACAGACCGTGCAGGGGCAGAAAGGGCTGCCGCTAGGTATATCAACACTTCAACCAGGTAAGTGTCAGAGTCACTACTCTGTAACTTATATACCAGCGTGTATTTATCTTGTCTGTGGTATAGTTCTTGTGCAAGTACATCTCAGAGCCTCTTTCTTAAATACCACTTTAATGCCGGGTATAGTGAGTAGAGCAACTGACGATCATTGCTATACACTCATGTGTATCAGAGGGCTTGTCCAGGAAGGAACTGAGTCGGTACTTAGGAGTCCCTGTAGAAATGGCGTGCACCAGCCACCGTGCACCTCTAGGCTGCAATTTTAACTTCCCATGCTGGAACGGAATCCATGTTCCCAAGCCTGAGTGTGGCCAAGGGAAACCAATGCATATGTTGGTGTTAGATTTAGGCCTCTCTCAGAGGCACGGAGCGTCCTCAGCACCTGCAGCTACCTGCAGTTACCTGCATGCCCCGCCTCCAACAGGAAGTCGAACAAACATTTTCTTAAGGTAACCCTCTAATTTTTTATCCATTGGATCTGAAAAAGCACAGCTATCCTCCACCGGGATAGTGGTACGCTTAGCTAAAGTAGAAACTGCTCCCTCCACCTTAGGGACCGTTTGCCATAAGTCCCGAGTGGTGGCATCTATTGGAAACATCTTTCTAAATATTGGAGGGGGTGAGAACGGCACACCGGGTCTATCCCACTCCTTAGTAACAATTTCAGTTAGCCTCTTAGGTATAGGAAAAACGTCAGTACTCGCCGGTACCGCAAAGTATTTATCCAACCTACACAGTTTCTCTGGTATTGCAACGGTGTTACAATCATTGAGAGCTGCTAAGACCTCCCCTAGTAATACACGGAGGTTCTCCAATTTAAATTTAAAATTTGAAATATCTGAATCCAATCTGTTTGGATCAGAACCGTCACCCACAGAATGAAGCTCTCCGTCCTCATGCTCTGCAAGCTGTGACGCAGTATCAGACATGGCCCTAGTATTGTCAGCGCACTCTGTTCTCACCCCAGAGTGATCACGCTTGCCTCTTAGTTCTGGTAATTTAGACAAAACTTCAGTCATAACAGTAGCCATATCTTGTAATGTTATCTGTAATGGCCGCCCAGATGTACTAGGCGCCATAATATCACGCACCTCCCGGGCGGGAGATGCAGGTACTGCCGCGTGAGGCGAGTTAGTCGGCATAACTCTCCCCTCGCTGTTTGGTGAAATTTGTTCACATTGTACAGATTGACTTTTATTTAAAGTAGCATCAATACAGTTAGTACATAAATTTCTATTGGGCTCCACCTTGGCATTGGAACAAATGACACAGATATCTTCCTCTGAGTCAGACATGTTTAACATACTAGCAATAAACTTGCAACTTGGTTATAATCTTTTTTAGCAAAAACGTACTGTGCCTCAAAGAGGTACTAAACGATTAAATGACAGTTGAAATAATGAACTGAAAAACAGTTATAGCATCAAACTTTAAAACAACACAACTTTTAGCAAAGGTTTGATCCCATTAGTAAAATAACAATAATTAAATTTGACATAAAAATTACAGAGCAACGTTTTTTATTCACAGTCAATATAAAATTCTCACAGCTCTGCTGAGAGAATCTACCTCCCTCCAAAGAAGTTTGAAGACCCCTGAGATCTGTCAGAGATGAACCGGATCATGCAGGAAATATAAGAGTAACTGACTGGAATTTTTTGATGCGTAGCAAAGAGCGCCAAAAACGGCCCCTCCCCCTCACACACAGCAGTGAAGAGAAACGAAACTGTCACAAATAAAAGCAAACAACTGCCAAGTGGAAAATAATGCCCAAATATTTATTCACTCAGTACCTCAGCAATGTAAACGATTCTACATTCCAGCAAAAACGTTTAACATGATAAATACTTATTAAAAGGATTAGTGACTTTTAACAGAGTAGTTCCGGTGAAATACCATCCCCAGAATACTGAAGTGTATACATACATGTCATTATAACGGTATGGCAGGATTTTCTCATCAATTCCATTCAGAAAATAAAAACTGCTACATACCTCAATGCAGATTCATCTGCCCGCTGTCCCCTGATCTGAAGCCTTTACCTCCCTCAGATGGCCGAGAACAGCAATATGATCTTAACTACTCCGGTTAAAATCATAGTAAAAAACTCTGGTAGATTCTTCCTCAAACTCTGCCAGAGAAGTAATAACACGCTCCGGTGCTATTGTAAAATAACAAACTTTTGATTGAAGTCATAAAAACTAAGTATAATCACCATAGTCCTCTCACACATCCTATCTAGTCGTTGGGTGCAAGAGAATGACTGGGACTGACGTAGAGGGGAGGAGCTATATGCAGCTCTGCTGGGTGAATCCTCTTGCATTTCCTGTTGGGGAGGAGTTATATCCCAGAAGTAATGATGACCCGTGGACTGATCACACATAACAGAAGAAATATGTTTATATATAAATCGATTTAGCCCAGAAAATGTCTACAGTCTTAAAAAGCCCTTGTGAAGCCCTTTTTTTCTTTCTGTAATAAAAATGGCTTACCGGATCCCATAGGGAAAATGACAGCTTCCAGCATTACATCGTCTTGTTAGAATGTGTCATACCTCAAGCAGCAAAAGTCTGCTCACTGTTCCCCCAACTGAAGTTAATTCCTCTCAACAGTCCTGTGTGGAAACAGCCATCGATTTTAGTAACGGTTGCTAAAATCATTTTCCCCTTACAAACAGAAATCTTCATCTCTTTTCTGTTTCAGAGTAAATAGTACATACCAGCACTATTTTAAAATAACAAACTCTTGATTGAAGAATAAAAACTACAGTTAAACACCAAAAAACTCTAAGCCATCTCCGTGGAGATGTTGCCTGTACAACGGCAAAGAGAATGACTGGGGAAGGCGGAGCCTAGGAGGGATCATGTGACCAGCTTTGCTGGGCTCTTTGCCATTTCCTGTTGGGGAAGAGAATATCCCACAAGTAAGGATGACGCCGTGGACCGGACACACCTATGTTGGAGAAATAACATTTAAACAAAATATCCAATTTCCTCAAAAACATAAATTATGGTTACCTGATAATTTCATTTCCATCTGTGGGAGGAGAGTCCACTGCTTCATTCATTACTTGTGGGAATTAAGAACTTGGCCACCAGGAGGAGGCAAAGACACCCCACCCAAATGCTTAAATACCTCCCCCACTCCCCTCATTCCCCAGTCATTCTGCCAAGGGAACAATGAACAGTAGGAGAAATATCAGGGTATAAATGGTGCCAGAAGACTAAAACTAAATTTAGGTCTGCCCCTGGAGAAATGGGCGGGAGCAGTAGACTCCTCCCACAGATGGAAATGAAATTATCAGGTAAGCATAATTTATGTTTTCCATCTAAATGGGAGGAGAGTCGACTGCTTCATTCATTTCTTGTGGGAACAAATACCCAAGCTCTAGGACACTGAATGAAAAAACGGGAGGGCAAAAGGAGGCGGACACTAAACTGAGGGCACCACAGCCTGCAGAATCTTTCTCCCAAAAGCTGCTTCCGACGAAGCAAAAACATAAAATTTGTAAATTTTGCAAAAGTATGTAAAGAAGACCAAGTCGCCGCCTTACAAATCTGCTCCATAGAGGGCTCATTCTTAAAGGCCCAAGAAGAGGTACCATCTCTAGTTAAGTGAGCCGTAATCCTCTGAGGAGGCTTATTTCCCGCTGTCACATAGGCCAGACGAATCAGGCTCCTAAACCAAAAAGACAGTGAAGAGGCCCTCTGCCCGTTAAGCTTCCCTGAATACACAACAAATAAAGACGAAGTCTGTCTGAACTCCTTTGTGGCCTGAAGATAACACTTCAGAGCCCGAACTACATCCAAATTATGAAGCAACATTTCCTTTGATGAAGAAGGGTTAGGACACAAGGAAGAATTTACTATTTCCTGATTGATGTTACGAGTCAACACCACCTTGGGAACAAACCCCAATCAATTGCGAAGAACAGCTTTATCAGCGTGAAAAAAACAGGTAAGGAGCCTCACAGTGCAAGGCCGCCAAGTCAGAGACTCTGCGAGCCGATGCGACAGCCAATAGGAATAGAACCTTTCAGGAAAGAATTTTAATGTCAACAAAATGCATAGGCTCAAACGGAACCAAGTTTAAGCTCCAAGGAGGAGCAGCATTTCTAAAGACAGGTCTGATCCTAGACAGAGCCTGAACAAAGAACTGAATATCAGGAAGCTCCGCAAGCTTCTTGTGTAACAGTACAGATAAAGCCGAAATCTGTCCCTTTAAAGGAACTAGCGGCAAGACCCTTATCCAGACCGTCCTGGAAAGAAGCCAGAATCCTGGATACCCTGACCTTATGCCAGGGATATCCCCGTTCCTCACACCAGGACAAGTAGGTCCTCCACACCTTATGATAGATGCGCCGAGTACCGGCTTACTGGCCTGAATGAGAGTATCGATCACTCTCTACGAAAAACCTCTCTTGGCTAAGACTAGACGTTTAATCTCCATGCAGTCAGCCTCAGAGAATCGAGATTTTGGTGAAGAAAGGGACCCTGAATGGGCAACCTTCATGGAGGAGACGATGACATCCCCACCAGATCCGCAAACTATATCCTCCGCAGCCACGACGGAGCAATCAGAATAGCCGAAGCTTGCTCCTGCTTGATGCGGGCCACTACTCGAGGTAGAAAATATGTAAAGTAGGTTGAACTCCCAGGGCACCGCTGCGGCGTCTATCAGCTCTGCCTGGGGATCCCTAGACCATGACCCGTATCTGGGTAGCTTGAAGTTGAGACTGGACGCCATGAGATCAATCTCCGGCGTCCCCCATCTGATGCAGATCTCCTCGAACACCTCGGGTGGAGAGACCATTCCCCTGGTTGAAACGATTGTCTGCTTAGAAAATCCGCTTCCCAGTTGACCACACCCGAAATGTGGATCGCTGAGAGCGAACAATTGTGGATCTCTGCCCATTCCAGGATCCGAGATACCTCCCTCATAGCTAGCGAGCTCCTCGTTCCCCCATGATGGTTTACGTAAGCCACTGAGGTGATGTCCAAATGGAATCTGATGAATCGGGACGACCCCAAGCCTTCAGAGCTCTGAATATCGCTCGTAGTTCCAGAATATTTATCGGTAGGCTCGATTCCTCTCGAGTCCATCTGCCCTGTGCCTTTCTGGCACCCAAAACAGCTCCCCATCTTGATAGACTTGCGTCCGTGGTCACAATCTCCCAAGATGGTCTCAAGAAGGATGTCCCCTGGGACAGCTGTCCCAGACAGATCCACCAAGAGAGGGACTCCCTCGTACGGTTGTCCAGAGATATCTGTTGGGATAGATCTGAGTGATCGCCGTTCCATTGTCTCAACATGCACAACTGAAGAGGTCTGAGATGGAACCTGGCGTTTGGAATGACATCTATGCTGGATACCATGAGCCCAATCACCTCCATACACCTGCCACAGATGTCCTTGAGGAGGTCTGAAGTGCAAGACAATGGGACGCAATCTTGCAACGTCTCTGATCTGTCAAGACTATCTTCATGTCTGACGAATCTATTATAGTACCGATAAATTCCACCCTGTTGCTGGGGACCAGGAAACTATTTCCTTTGTTTATCTTCCATCCGTGGGATCGAAGGAGAAGAGCCCTCGAGTGATCTTCCGCGAGACTGCAGGACGGAGCCTGGACCAGGATATCATCCAGATAAGGAGCCACCGCAATACCTCTGGCTCTCGCTACCGCAAGCAGCGCTCCCAGAATCTTTGTAAAGAATCTTGGGGCAGTTGCCAGACCAAACGGTAGGGCCACAAACTGGAAGTGTTAGTCCAGAAATGCAAACCTTAGGAACCTGAAGTGACCCGAGTGGATTGGTACATGAAGGTAAGCATCCTTCAAGTCTATTGTCGTCATGAATTGTCCCTCTTAAACTAGGGGCAAAACTGACCTGATCGTCTCCATTTTGAACGATGGAACTGACAGAAACTTGTTCAGGCACTTTAGGTCCAGAATTGGACGAAATGTGCCCTCCTTCTTTGGGACCACGAAAAGGTTTGAATAATACCACAGACCTCTTTCTGCTAGAGGGACTGGGACGATCACAAGAGGAGAGTTCCTGCACCCTAGGAAGGCGTCTCTCTTATCTGGACTTGATGACATGTTTGACAGGAGGAACCTGCCTCTAGGCGGATGGGTCTTGAAACCTATCCTGTAACCCTGGGCTACAACCTCCAGAACCCAAGGGTCCTGAACGTCTCTAATCCAGGCCTCTGCAAAAAGATATAGTCTGCCCGCTACACAATTCAGAGATGGATCGGGGGCAGCCCCTTCATGCCAATTTTGTCTCAGTGGGCTTCTTGTCCTGCTTGGATCTGTTCCAAGAGTTAGCAGGCTTCCAAGATCCCTTGGACTGCTCTGAATTCGCAACAGGCTACTGGCGCTGAAACTTGTCCGCACGAAAGGGACGAAAAGTAGACCCCTTAGGCTTATTCTTCTTATCCTGTGGTAGGAAAGCACCCTTGCCACCCATGACTGTGGATATGATAGAATCTAGGCCCGGACTGAAAAGAACCTTCCCTTTGAACGGGAGGGAAAGTAATCTAGACTTGGAAGTCATGTCAGCAGACCGCGACTTTAACCACAGAGCCCTATGGGCTAATACAGAAAAACCTGATGTCTTAGCATTCAGGTCGAATAATCTGCATGTTTGCATCACAGATGAACGAATGAGCTATCCTTAAGGCCTTAATTCGTTCCTGTATCTCCTCAAGGGGAGTCTCCACCTCGACCAAAGCTGAGAGAGCATCACACCAATAGGTAGAAGCACCAGCCACCACAGCGACCACCGTTGCCAGTTGAAAAATGAACCCCGTGAGTTGGAACATCATCCTCAACATGGACTCCAACTTTTTATCCATGGGCTCCTTGAACGAAGAACTATCCTCAAGAGGAATAATTGCTCTCTTGGGGAGCATGGAGATAGCCCATCCACCTTAAGAATGGCCCCCCACAGCTTAAGCTGCGAGTCCGGAACGGGAAACAGCTTTTTCAAAGAGGTAGGAGAAAAGGATGAACCAAGCTTCTCCCACTCATTCTTAATAATATAAGCCATTTTAATGGGGACCGGGAAAGTCTGAGGCACCACCCTGTCCTCATAAACCCTATCTAGCTTAGGGATCGAAGGTTCTTCTGGAAGGATAAGTAGTGCCCTGGGGAGCTGCATGTGCAATTGGAGATGAGTGTAGGGAACGCACCTCTCGGGACAGAGAACCCTCTCGGGATGGCTCAGTTGTACTAAATATCTTATTCTTTTTAGATATTGCAATTTTATAGAAGCATGTGGAACAGAGTTGAGCAGGAGGATCAACCGGGATCTCCTCACAATAGACACAGTTAATAGGTTTAGCTAAAGAGAGAGAGAGTACCCTCTAACATAGACTCCTCCATCGCTTATGCAGACTAGATAGAATTTAAATGGTACCTTTATATCCCAAAGGCCAGGGCACTCACATATCCTATGACCCGGACCACAGAGAAACAGCTTTGTCTCTTCCAAAGATGCCACACCAGGTCACATGGAGTGCAATGCAGGACCGCCCCTGCACTAGAGAGAAAACGCGCCAAAAGGTCCGCATCAATCTCTTGCTAAGAAAACTGACTGTTCACACACTGACAGAGCCTCATCTCACACATGACGCAGCATAAAAACAAAATTTATGCTTACCTGATAAATGTATTTCTCTTGTGGTGTATCCAGTCCACGGATTCATCCATTACTTAAAGGATATTCTCCTTCCCAACAGGAAGCTGCAAGAGGATCACCCACAGCAGAGCTGTCTTCATGGCTCCTCCCCTAACTGCCACCTCCAGTCATTCGACCGAAGACAAGCAAGAGAAAGGAGAAACTATAGGGTGCAGTGGTGACTGTAGTTTAAAAATAAAAAACACCTGCCTTAAAATGACAGGGCGGGCCGTGGACTGGATACACCACAAGAGAAATAAATTTATCAGGTAAGCATAAATTTTGTTTTCTCTTGTAAGGTGTATCCAGTCCACGGATTCATCCATTACTTGTGGGATACCAATACCAAAGCTATAGGACACGGATGAAGGGAGGGACAAGGCAGGTGCTTAAACGGAAGGCACCACTGCCTGTAAGACCTTTGTCCCAAAAATAGCCTCTGAAGAAGCAAAAGTATCAAATTTGCAGAATTTAGAAAAAGTATGAAGCGAAGACCAAGTCGCCGCCTTACAAATCTGTTCAACAGAAGCCTCATTTTTAAAAGCCCATGTGGAAGCCACCGCTCTAGTGGAATGAGCTGTAATTCTTTCAGGAGGCTGCTGGCCAGCAGTCTCATAAGCTAAGCGGATTATACTTCTTAACCAAAAAGAAAGAGAAGTTGCTGAAGCCTTTTGGCCTCTCCTCTGTCCAGAGTAGACAACAAACAATGCAGATGTTTGACGAAAATCCTTAGTAGCTTGTAAATAAAACTTTAAAGCACGAACCACGTCAAGATTGTGTAATAGACATTCCTTCATTGAAGAAGGATTAGGACATAGTGACGGAACAACAATCTCCTGATTGATATTCTTATTAGATACTACCTTAGGAAGAAACCCAGGTTTGGTACGCAAAACTACCTTATCTGCATGGAAGATCAGATAAGGGGAATCGCACTGTAAGGCCGAAGAGAGCCAAAGAGATAGCTACCAAAAACAGAACTTTCAAAGATAAAAGCTTAATATCTATGGAATGCAGAGGTTCAAACGGAACCCCTTGAAGAACTTTAAGAACTAAATTTAAACTCCATGGCGGAGCAACAGGTTTAAACACAGGCTTGATTCTAACTAAATCCAGAAAAAACGCCTGAACGTCTGGAACTTTCGCCAGACGCTTGTGCAAAAGAATAGACAGAGCAGAAATCTGTCCCTTTAAGGAACTAGCTGACAATCCCTTCTCCAATCCTTCTTGGAGAAAAGATAATATCCTAGGAATCCTGACTTTACTCCATGAGTAACCCTTGGATTCACACCAATGAAGATATGTACACCATATCTTATGATAGATTTTCCTGGTGTCATAAAATCAGTATCTCTTTACAGCCTGTCCCCTTAATTATGCCTGTTGTGTTCCTTTATAAGCATTCTAGCTCATTTGCTCATTGTTTGTTATTGAGGAACCTTCCCTGGTTTCATTTGAGCCACTTACTGCCTTGTTCAGCTGCTTCCTGCAGCATAACCTGGAAGTCTGCCTTCAGATTCAGTGTGCACCTGGACGCCTCCCCCTTTCAGACTGGAGCTTTGCAGACAACAGAAGCCTGCTGTTCTTTGGTGACAACACATCCTTTTTGTCAGCAGATTCCAGAACATTTCTGATTATCAGCAGCTGTGACAGAACAAACCATATCTGGTACGAGTACACTGTGATGCCATTCGGCCTCTGCAACGCCCCAGCAACCTTTCAACATTTTATTAATGAGGTTTTCCGTGATTTACTGGATGTTTGTGTAATCATCTACTTGGATGACATCCTGATTTACTCAGAATCCTTGCAAGAACACATAAAACATGTAACTACAGTACTAACCAGATTAAGAGAGAATCATCTCTATGCAAAACCAGAAAAATATACATTTCATACCCAAGATATATCATTTCTTGGTTACAGAATTACAGCAGATGGTATCAATATGGAAGATACTAAGATATCCTCCATTACAAATTGGCCACAACCAACCAATGTAAAAGAACTTCAAAGTTTCTTAAGATTTTCGAATTTTTATCGAAAATTTATTAAAAAATTTTCTTCTATAGTGAAACCTCTCACAAGGCTTACAGGAAAAGGGACACCTTTTGTTTGGACTCTGAATGCACAACAAGCATTTGATTTACTAAAAGAATGTTTCACAACTGCACCAATACTTCATTTCCCAGATCCTACAAAACAGTACATCCTAGAAGTTGATGCATCGGAGTATGCAATAGGTGCCATCCTATCTCAAAGGACAAGTTTAACAGAACCCGTTCATCCGGTTGCTTACTACTCACGATCTTTAACACCTCCAGAAATTAACTATCCAATAGGGGAAAAAGAACTCCTATCGATCAAATCAGCTTTCGAACATTGGAGGCACTTGTTGGAGGGTACAGATATACCAATTCTTGTATATACTGACCACAAGAACCTAGAGTATTTGCAGACTAACCGCACGTTGTCATCAAGACAACTCAGATGGAGTCTGTATTTCTCTAGGTTTAACTTCCATATACAATACAGACCTGGATCACGTAACGGGAAAGCAGATGCTCTGTCAAGACAGAGAACACCCCATAACCATATTGAACCACAGAGAACTGTTCTATCTCCAGGAAATTTCATCTCCTGCATACAACCTTTTACACAAGAATTAAAGGATGCTCAGAGCAGGGATGTTAATACAAATAAATATAATCTCATAAAACATCCAGATGGTTTATATTATTTTGAGAATCTCTTGTATATACCACCAACTTTACAAAAGGTAATTCTACAACAAAACCATGACTCAGTCCTTAATGGACATCCTGGTATACAAAATACATATGATTTAATTAAAAGGAAATATTGGTGGCCTAAGATGTGGATGTGGAGCTCAATAGAGAATTACGTTAAAACTTGTACTTTATGTGTTCAAAACAAAAAGGATCACAAAAAACCTTATGGATATTTAATGTAATTACCGATACCCGATCGACCATGGAAAGAAGTCGCTATGGATTTCATAGTAGAGTTGCCTAATTCAAAGACTTATACTACAATTTTAGTAGTTATCGATTTATTTACTAAGATGGCACATTTCTTGCCCATACAAGCTTTACCCACTGCATCTCAAACCGCGGAGTTGTTTTTATCACACATTGTAAAATTACATGGACTACCAACAAGTATTCTCACAGACCGTGGTAGCCAATTCACATCTAAATTTTGGCAATCCTTATGTGACAAATTGAATATCACAAGAAAACTTACAACATCATATCATCCGCAAACGAATGGCCAATGTGAACGCACCAACCAAACTTTAGAGCAATATTTACGTGTTTTCTGTTCCCAGCAACAAGATAAATGGGCTGATTGTTTGGCAACCGCTGAGTTTGCCTATAATAACACCAAAAGTGATTCCACCCAGCTTTCCCCCTTTTTCGCCAATTATGGATTTCATCCTACTTATGATCTCCTACCCAATATGCATGCTCAATGTCCTACTGTTAACAACTTAGTTAATTCCATCGCTCAAAATTTTAAATTATTACAGGATAATATCACCCGGGCTCAATCCCGCCATCAACACTACTACAATTTACGCCGGCGACCAGCTCCGGATTACAAGGTCGGGGATTTGGTCTGGTTATCCACCCGTCACATACGAATACCAGCTACGAAAGCTAAATTCAATCAGTTGTATATAGGACCATTTCCCATAGAAAAAATCATTAACTGCAACGCTGTTGTACTACGGTTACTAGAAAGGTATCGCATACACCCTTCATTCCACGTTGCCATGATTAAACCTTATACTTCTGTCCGATCTGTTCCATCATCCATTCTGGATTCGGTTCAGTCCCTATCTGACAAAGAGGAGTATGAGGTCTCTGAAATTCTGGATTCTAGAGTGTTTCGGGGTGTAATTCAGTATTTAGTCCATTGGGAGGGGTATTCGCATGAGGAGGATTCTTGGGAGCCTGCCACTAACATTTCTGTTGGTCTCGCTTTTTCATCGGAGGCATCTTGAGAGACCCTCTTTCTGAATCGACTCCTGGAAATAAAACCTGGAGATTTTCCTTGTGTGGGGGACCTGTCATAATATCAGTATCTCTTTACAGCCTGTCCCTTTAATTATGCCTGTTGTGTTCCTTTATAAGCATCCTAGCTCATTTGCTCATTGCTTGTTATTGAGGAACCTCCCCTGGTTTCATTTGAGCCACTTACTGCCTTGTTCAGCTGCTTCCTGCAGCATAACTTGGAAGTCTGCCTTCAGATTCAGTGTGCACCTGGACGCCTCCCCCTTTCAGACTGGAGCTTTGCAGACAACAGAAGCCTGCTGTTCTTTGGTGACAACACATCCTTTTTGTCAGCAGATTCCAGAACATTTCTGATTATCAGCAGCTGTGACAGAACAAACCATATCTGGTACGAGTACACTGTGATGCCATTCGGCCTCTGCAACGCCCCAGCAACCTTTCAACATTTTATTAATGAGGTTTTCCGTGATTTACTGGATGTTTGTGTAATCATCTACTTGGATGACATCCTGATTTACTCAGAATCCTTGCAAGAACACATAAAACATGTAACTACAGTACTAACCAGATTAAGAGAGAATCATCTCTATGCAAAACCAGAAAAATATACATTTCATACCCAAGATATATCATTTCTTGGTTACAGAATTACAGCAGATGGTATCAATATGGAAGATACTAAGATATCCTCCATTACAAATTGGCCACAACCAACCAATGTAAAAGAACTTCAAAGTTTCTTAAGATTTTCGAATTTTTATCGAAAATTTATTAAAAAATTTTCTTCTATAGTGAAACCTCTCACAAGGCTTACAGGAAAAGGGACACCTTTTGTTTGGACTCTGAATGCACAACAAGCATTTGATTTACTAAAAGAATGTTTCACAACTGCACCAATACTTCATTTCCCAGATCCTACAAAACAGTACATCCTAGAAGTTGATGCATCGGAGTATGCAATAGGTGCCATCCTATCTCAAAGGACAAGTTTAACAGAACCCGTTCATCCGGTTGCTTACTACTCACGATCTTTAACACCTCCAGAAATTAACTATCCAATAGGGGAAAAAGAACTCCTATCGATCAAATCAGCTTTCGAACATTGGAGGCACTTGTTGGAGGGTACAGATATACCAATTCTTGTATATACTGACCACAAGAACCTAGAGTATTTGCAGACTAACCGCACGTTGTCATCAAGACAACTCAGATGGAGTCTGTATTTCTCTAGGTTTAACTTCCATATACAATACAGACCTGGATCACGTAACGGGAAAGCAGATGCTCTGTCAAGACAGAGAACACCCCATAACCATATTGAACCACAGAGAACTGTTCTATCTCCAGGAAATTTCATCTTTTTTTCCCATAGAAAAAATCATTAACTCCAACGCTGTTGTACTACGGTTACTAGAAAGGTATCGCATACACCCTTCATTCCACGTTGCCATGATTAAACCTTATACTTCTGTCCGATCTGTTCCATTATCCATTCCGGATTCGGTTCAGTCCCTATCTGACGAAGATGAGTATGAGGTCTCTGAAATTCTGGATTCTAGAGTGTTTCGGGGTGTAATTCAGTATTTAGTCCATTGGGAGGGGTATTCGCATGAGGAGGATTCTTGGGAGCCTGCCACTAACATTTCTGTTGGTCTCGCTTTTTCATCGGAGGCATCTTGAGAGACCCTCTTTCTGAATCGACTCCTGGAAATAAAACCTGGAGATTTTCCTTGTGTGGGGGACCTGTCATAATATCAGTATCTCTTTACAGCCTGTCCCTTTAATTATGCCTGTTGTGTTCCTTTATAAGCATCCTAGCTCATTTGCTCATTGCTTGTTATTGAGGAACCTCCCCTGGTTTCATTTGAGCCACTTACTGCCTTGTTCAGCTGCTTCCTGCAGCATAACCTGGAAGTCTGCCTTCAGATTCAGTGTGCACCTGGACGCCTCCCCCTTTCAGACTGGAGCTTTGCAGACAACAGAAGCCTGCTGTTCTTTGGTGACAACACATCCTTTTTGTCAGCGGATTCCAGAACATTTCTGATTATCAGCAGCTGTGACACCTGGTGACAGGCTTTCGAGCCTGAATTAAGGTATCAATGACCGACTCGGAGAAACCCCGTTTTGATAAAATCAAGCGTTCAATCTCCAAGCAGTCAGACACAGAGAAATTAGATTTGGATGGTTGAAAGGACCCTGAAGGAGAAGGTCCTGCCTCAGCGGCAGAGTCCATGGTGGAAGGGATGACATGTCCACCAGATCTTCATACCAAGTCCTGCGTGGCCACGCAGGTGCTATCAAAATCACAGAAGCTCTCTCCTGCTTCTTGGCAATCAGACGAGGGAGCAGAGGAAACGGTGGAAACACATAAGCCAGGTTGAAGGACCAAGGCACTGCTAGAGCATCTATCAGCGCTGCCTTGGGATCCCTGGACCTGGATCCGTAACAAGGAAGCTTGGTGTTCTGACGAGACGCCATGAGATCCAATTCTGGTTTGCCCCAAAGTTGAATCAACTGTGCAAACACCTCCGGATGGAGTTCCCACTCCCCCGGATGAAAAGTCTGCCGACTTAGAAAATCCGCCTCCCAGTTCTCTACTCCTGGGATATGGATAGCTGATAGATGGCAAGAGTGATCCTCTGCACCTAGAATTATTTTTGAAACCTCCAACATTGCTAGGGAACTCCTTGTTCCCCCTTGATGGTTGATGTAGGCTACAGTCGTGATATTGTCCGACTGAAATCTGATTAACCTGACCGCAGCAAGCTGAGGCCAAGCCTGAAGAGCATTGAATATCGCTCTTAGTTCCAGAATGTTTATCGGAAGGAGTGCCTCCTCCTGAGTCCACGAGCCCTGAGCCTTCAGGGAGTTCCAGACTGCACCCCAGCCCAAAAGGCTGGCATCTGTCGTTACTATTGTCCAATCTGGCCTGCAGAAGGTCATACCCTTGGACAGATGGACCCGAGATAGCCACCAGAGAAGAGAATCCCTGGTCTCTTGATCCAGATTTAGTAGAGGGGACAAATCCGTGTAATCCCCATTCCACTGACTGAGCATGCAGAGTTGCAGTGGTCTGAGATGTAGGCGGGCAAATGGAACTATGTCCATTGCCGCTACCATTAAGCTGATTACTTCCATACACTGAGCCACTGAAGGGCGAGAAGTAGAATAAAGAACACGGCAGGAATTTAGAAGTTTTGACAACCTGGCCTCTGTCAGGTAAATCTTCATTTCTACAGAATCTATCAGAGTTCCTAGGAAGGAAACTCTTGTGCGAGGGGATAGAGAACTCTTTTCTTTGTTCACTTTCCACCCATGAGACCTCAGGAATGCCAGAACAATGTCCGTATGGGACCTGGTGATTTGAAAATTCGACGCCTGTATCAGAATGTCGTCTAGGTAAGGGGCTACTGCTATACCCCGCGGCCTTAGGACCGCTAGGAGTGACCCTAGAACCTTCGTAAAGGTTCTTGGTGCCGTAGCTAACCCAAAGGGAAGAGCCACAAACTGGTAATGCCTGTCTAGGAAGGCGAACCTGAGAAGCCGATGATGATCTCTGTGTATCGGAATGTGAAGATAAGCATCCTTTATTTTAAGTCCACGGTAGTCATATATTGACCCTCCTGGATCATAGGTAGGATGGTTCGAATAGTCTCCATCTTGAAGGATGGGACCCTGAGAAATTTGTTTAGGATCTTGAGATCTAAGATTGGTCTGAAGGTTCCCTCTTTCTTGGGAACTACAAACAGATTTGAATAGAAGCCTTGCCCCTGTTCCTCCTTTGGAACTGGGTGGATCACTCCCATAACTAGGAGGTCTTGAACACAATGTAAGAATGCCTCTCTCTTTATCTGCTTTGCAGATAATTGTGAGAGATGAAATCTCCCTTTTGGGGAAGAAGCTTTGAAGTCCAGAAGATATCCCTGGGACACAATTTCCAACGCCCAGGGATCCTGGACATCTCTTGCCCAAGCCTGGGCGAAGAGAGAAAGTCTGCCCCCTACTAGATCCGTTTTCGGATCGGGGGCTGATCTTTCATGCTGTCTTAGAGGCAGCAGCAGGTTTTTTTTTGGCCTGCTTTCCTTTGTTCCAAGCCTGGTTAGGTCTCCAGACCAGCTTGGACTGGGCAAAATTTCCATCTTGTTTTGTATTAGAGGAAGTTGAAGCTGCGCCACTCTTGAAGTTTCGAAAGGCACGAAAATTAGTCTGTTTGGTCCTTAATTTGTTGGACCTATCCTGAGGAAGGGCGTGACCTTTTCCTCCAGTAATATCAGAAATGATCGCCTTCAGTCCAGGCCCGAATAGGGTCTGCCCCTTGAAGGGAATGTTGAGAAGCTTATACTTTGAAGTAACGTCAGCTGACCAGGATTTAAGCCATAGCGCACTACGCGCCTGAATAGCAAAACCTGAGTTCTTAGCCGTTAGCTTGGTTAAATGAACAACAGCGTCAAAAACAAATTAATTGGCTAGCTTAAGAGCTTTAAGCTTGTCAAGGATATCATCCAATGGGGTTTCTACCTGTAGAGCCTCTTCTAGAGACTCAAACCAGAAGGCCGCAGCAGCAGTGACAGGGGCAATGCATGCAAGAGGCTGGAGAATAAAACCTTGTTGAATAAAAATTCTTAAGGTAACCCTCTAATTTTTTGTCCATTGGATCTAGAAAAGCACAACTGTCCTCGACAGGGATAGTTGTACGCTTCGCTAGGGTAGAGACTGCTTCCTCCACCTTAGGGACCATTTGCCACAAGTCCTGTGTAGCGGCATCTATTGGAAACATCTTTTAAAAAACAGGAGGGGGAGATAACGGTACACCTGGTCTATCCCATTCCTTAGTAATAATTTCTTAAAACCTCTTAGGTATTGGAAAAACATCAGTGTAAACAGGCACTGCATAGTATTTATCCAATTTACACAATTTCTCTGGGACTACAATGGCATCACAGTCATCCAGAGTTGCTAAAACCTCCCTGAGCAACACGCGGAGGTGTTCAAGCTTAAATTTAAATGTAGACATATCAGAATCAGGTTGAAGTGTCTTCCCTGAGTCAGAAAAATCACCCACAGATAGAAGCTCTCCTGCTTCGGCTTCTGCACATTGTGAGGGTATATCAGACATAGCTACTAAAGCGTCAGAGAGCTCTGTATTTGTTCTAGCCCCAGAGCTGTCTCGCTTTCCTTGTAACCCTGGCAGTTTGGACAATACCTCTGTAAGGGTATGATTCATAACTGCCGCCATGTCTTGTAAAGTATACGCAATGGGCGCGCTAGATGTACTTGGCGTCCCTTGAGCGGGAGTTATAGGCTCTGACCGTGGGGATTTAGTCGGCATAACTTCCCCCTTGTCAATTTCCTCTGGTGATAAATCTTTTAAAGCCAGAATATGGTCTTTATAATTTATAGTAAGATCAGTGCATTTGGTACACATTCTAAGAGGGGGTTCCACAATGGCTTCTAAACATAATGAACAAGGAGTTTCCTCTATGTCAGACATGTTTAACAGACTAGTAATGAGACCAGCAAGCTTGGAAAACACTTTAATTAATGTGAAAAAGCAGAATATAAAAAACGGTACTGTGCCTTTAAAGGAAAAAAACAAACACAAAAACTGCAAAACAGTGAAAAAAAGCAGTTAACTCTACGAAATTTTTACAGTGTGTATAACAGACTAAAATAGCATTGCACCCACTTGCAAATGGATGATTAACCCCTCAGGCTCAAAAACGAAGCAGAAAAACGGTAAAACTGTTATAACAGTCACAAGCAAACTGCCACAGCTCTACTGTGGCTCCTACCTTCCCATAAAACGACTTTTGTAGGCACAAAACCCCTTTACAGAGGTCCAATATGTCAGGGGACTCCTTTAGGGAAGCTGGATGTCTCAGAAAGTAAAAACTACTTCGCAATTAGAGCGCGAAAATAGGCCCCTCCCACCATGCACTCAAAGTGAAAGGGCCATAAATAACTACTCCTAGGAGAAATCTAGCCAGTCATGTGCAAAACCAGGCCCCAAATAAAGATTTATCACCCTTAGTAAAAAAACGTTCTTTATATATCATGCAAACGTTTTACATACTAAGCCATAAGAGCAAGTAACATGAATATTACCCTTTACTCCAAGCATGATGCCAGTCGTTTGTTACATCACTGCAATCAGGATTACCTTAAATATATCAGACACTGTCAGCATTTTCTAGACCTTATCTTCTCTCTAGAAAAAAATATACTGAACATACCTCAGAGCAGTTAATACTGCAGGCCGTTCCCCCAGCTGAAGTTTTCCCATACTCTTCAGTTATGTGTGAGAACAGCAGTGGACCTTAGTTACAACCTGCTAAGATCATCAAAAACCTCAAGCAAAACTCTTCTTCTAATTTCTGCCTGAGGTAAAAACAGTACAACGCCGGTACCGTTTAAAAATAACAAACTTTTGATTGAAGATAAACTACACTAATTCACCATATCTCTCTTGATACTTCCTTTCTTGTCGAGAGCTGCAAGAGAATGACTGGGGGTGGCAGTTAGGGGAGGAGCTATATAGACAGCTCTGCTGTGGGTGATCCTCTTGCAGCTTCCTGTTGGGAAGGAGAATATCCCACAAGTAATGGATGAATCCGTGGACTGGATACACCTTACAAGAGAAAACACAATAAACAATATTATGCATAAAAAGACCCCCCCCCCCCATTCAATTAGCCCCTTTCCGAGGGTATTGCTCTTGATTCTATACATATAAAGGAGACACACTGTGACCCTGTCTTCTTACGTTATTAGTATATATGTATAAATCAAACGATCTTAGCAGAATCAACACCGTGGAACAGGAACGTGGCCTTTCAAGTGTGACAGATAGTAGCATCGCTCCTGACATGGACTTGAGAGCAGAAAGCAGGCACCGAAACTCGTCAACGCTGATTGCTTATGGAGCTGTTAATCTAAGTCGGGATGGGTTCGCAAAAAGACTCTCCCTGCATCTCCGGAGTCTAACTTTCAATGCTCTCACTAAGAGGCTGCCAGGACTACTTAAAACTCCAGTCCCATTTCGAAGAGTACTACCCTTCATAAGAGACTACTCCGAATCTTCCGACAGTTCTCTGCCAACCTCCTGTGACAAAAGGCAAAGAATGACTGGGGAATGAGGGGAGTGGGGGAGGTATTTAAGCCTTTGGCTGGGGTGTCTATGCCTCCTCCAGGTGGCCAGGTTCTTAATTCCCAAAAGTAATGAATTGAGCAGTGGACTCTCCTCCCATTAAGATGGAAATAGCAGTTTCAGGAATGGGAAAAATGCTTATGCTAAAATACTTAAATGAAAATAAAATCAAAAGCAAACATCATAGCCCTCTGTAAACAAAAGCAGAGAGCAAAAGAGGGAGAGACTTAATGTAACAATTTTTTGGCGCCAACAATTACGCAAAGATGACGCAAATGCAGAGAGAAAAAAACTTTTGTCGCCAAAGTTAACAAGAAATGACACGACTTACGTCATAACAGGCGCGCCAAAAAAATTGCGTCACTAAAGACCCAAGAAATTACGTGACTCGCGTCACAACAAACGCAACCTCCTCGCCAAAAATAAAGCAATAAATAGAAGCATTGTTCGCCATTGCGAGTCTAATTTGCCCGCAAAATTTTAAATAACAAGTCAGAAGTTACAACTAGCTGGAACCCCAGGTAAGAAAAAAATTACTAATAATATCTCCCAAAAATATAATTTCCATGCTATAACTGTTAGACTGCAAAGGGAAATAAACATAGACCTGACTCATGGCAAATATATGCAATATATATATAAAACTTTTAAATATAAAAGTGCCAAACATAGCGGAGAGTGTCTTAAAAAATAATATATACTTACCTGAAGACACCCATCCACATATAGCAGACAGCCAAACCATTACGGAAACATATCAGCAGAGGTAATGGTAGAGGAGTATAAATGTCGATCTGTAAAGGGAGGTGGCAGATGAATCCCCTCAACCGAATTTACAGAGAGCCTTAGAATAGATTTCCCATAGGTGAAAACATGACATCATCAGGCAATACTCCCTTCACATCCCTCAGACAAACATTGTACTTTGAGAGGAATTGGGCTTCAAAATGTTTAGAAGCGCCTTTCACAGAAGAAATCAAGCACGACTTGCTTCACCATCCTCCAACGAAGGCAAAGTTTGAAAAACTGAAGTATGAGTGAGATGGGAAGTGTATTTATAGGCATTTTGAGGTTTGGGAAACTTTGCCCCCTCCTGGTCGGAATGTATATCCCATACGTCACTAGCTCATGGACTCTTGCCACTTACATGAAAGAAATTAATGACATTGACTAACACTTTTTTTTGTTTTTGTTTAACATGCTAAACTTGTAGAAAACAAATCATTGTAAAACTACAAGTTAACATGAACTGGCTATTGATGACAGAAGTATGAAATCCCCTATTGGAAAGAGAAGGCTTTCCAAACTGGGGTTCTCTCTCATAACCCTGTGGGGGGGGGGGGAGGCTTTATAAATGCCCCCCTCCCTCTCAGTACACACTGCATAAGGGTTAATTGGTGCTAAACATGTTAAACTAGTACAAAATCATGAAAAACTAGTGCCAAAAAGTTAAAATGCATTTTCGGTAGTGTTTGCTTCAGATAGAAAGGATTTTACAGCTGCAGCCATCCCCATCCTTGTGAGAAGCTGCTTTCTGGAGAGCCCACAGGAGCTTTCATGTTTATCCAATTTTCTTTAAATACTCAGTATGGTCTTGGGAGAACCAGAAAGAGAGACTGGTAATACAGAGAGGGGAAAAAAGAAAAAGAGTGCAGTGGGAAGGAGGAGTCAGGAAGCATCGTTTTTAACTCCTTCAGAGTCATATTATACCCTCTATAGGTGGTTAACTGGGGCAGGTGATCACAATTTCACACAGTGAGCACCTGAAAATTCAAAGGGGTGTGATCACCTCATGCACCTTCACTTTGTAATAGATCCCATCCTGGCTCTAGAGGGACAAGTGACCCCTCATTAATAAGAGGCAATTCTCCTCTTTCAAACCTGTCAAATGAGAGGGTCACATGTATCTCTACTATAAACAGTGGGAGATAGGGGTTCGAGCCCCCTCCCCTCATCTGCTGCACTTTTGTAGTTCAAAGGGAAAAAAAAGAAAAAAAAAGGAGGTAAAGGCTTTGAAAACAAAGAAAAAACATTTATTCAAATGTATTCTCAACATAAATGATAATGTTATATGCCACAGTCCCATGAAGTGATTAGTCCAGAACATAAGCCAGTGCACGATACAGCATTTTAATCCACTTACTCAACCTAAACTTATTGACAAAATGAAACAACGGCCTTTTTTCTACCAAATGTTTTAAAAAACAAAATGTCTTCTTGCCTAATAAATTCCTCTCTTTCTTGGTAGTGAGAGTCCACAATCCTTACTGCTGGGAATTACGTCACCTGGCCATCAGGAGGAGGCAAAGACAGCCTACACCAGAGCTTTAAGTATCCCTCCTACTTCCCCTACTCTCCCAGTAGTACATATAGCAGAGGATAGGAAGAAAAGGAAGCAAGATAGTAAGGAAAAGGAGGTGCAAAAAAGGACTGCCACCACCAACAACAAAAATGTAAAAATGGGTGGGTTAGGGGACTCTTACTACTAAGAAAGAAAGGAATTTGCCAGGTAAGAATACATTTTGTTTTCTTTCTAATGGAAGAAAAAGGGTGAGGACATCGAGAAGAAACAACTATTCCCCGATTAATGTTGTCTGCAAACACCACCTTTGGGAGAAAACCATACTTAGTCCGTAGAACAGCCTTATCCTTAGGAAACACCAAATAAGGTGGATCCCAGGACAAAGCTGATAACTCAAACTCTGTGAGCGAGAAGAAGCAAAACTTTCCAGGACAACAGCTTGATATCAAGAGAGTGCATTGGTTCAAATGGAGGGTACTCTTAACACTCTGAGAACCAAATTAATATTCCAAGGAGGAGCAATAGGTTTGATCATAGGATAAATTCGAACTAAAGCTTGAACAAAAGACTGAACATCCTGAAGACGATCTAACTTTCTATGTAACAGAACAGAAGAAGCCAAAATCTGACCCTTAAGAGAACTAGCTGATAAGCCCTTCTCTGGGCACTCCAGAAGAAACTGCAAAATTCTTGGAAATCTCACAGAATGCCGGGAATAGCCAGGAGCAGAACACCATGATAAAATACTCCTTCCAAACCTTGTGATAAATCCGTACAGTAACGGGCTTGAATCAAGGTATCAATAACTGAATCAGGAAAAACCCTTTGAGAAAGGATCAACCGTTCCAATCTCCAAGCAGTTAAACTGAGTGATTGAATATTTAGATGAAAGAGATAGAAAGTCCAGAATCAGATGAAGACGCCACAGAGAGTCGTTGGAAATCTGCACCAAATCGGCGTACCAGGTTCTGTGCGCTGGAGCTATGAGAATCACAGATACCCTCTCATGCTTGAGACGTGCTAGCACTCTGGGCAGGAGAACAATCGGGGAACAGATAAATCAGACGATAATGCCAAGGACTCAACTCCATCTGAGGGTCCCTTGATCTTGACCCATATCTTGGGAGCTTGAAATTTTGTTGAGAAGCCATGAGGTGTATATCTGGACTACCCCACCTGACAACTGATTGAAAATCTCCTGACTCAGAGGGTGAACTGTCTGACGGCTCAGGTAATACGCCTCCCTATTCTTTGCAAGGTTGCATCTGGAGCCGCGGGAGCAGACATAATAAACAAAAAAAAGCAGGGGAGTCATGATTCCTTTATAGCCTGAAGCCCTAGGGAATTTGAATACTTCTCCTACTCGTTACCACTTAGCCCTATAGCCTATATTGTTCAGTACAGTACCCCATTCCTGTACTTGTTATGAGGTAACTCTCTAATCCCTTAGCTTATCCATATGGTATCTTATCTCACCCCTTTATCACTATACCCTTTTAAATATAGTGATCATATCCCCTCTTCCCACACCAAATATGTATGAGCAAGGTGCCACATATATTAGTTATTCATTAAAGTTAATAGGTATGGTTTTGGTTCTTTAACTATAAATTTCATAATACTCAACTTACATAGACTTGTTATGTTTCCATTTTACAATATCCCTATATCTATTTTCATATATGAATCTAGGGTCCATGAGTTTGTTGCTAATGGGGGGGGGAGAGGATTGTAACCTTAGAAGTTCAAAAATGTCTCAAGAATAATGTTTGTATTCTTCTTTTGTTTTTCTTTACGATAGTATAATTGTATCACGCAATTCCACAATAAAAACTGGTGTAGTGTGTCTGCGTCACTACCATTAGAAAGAAAAATAAATTATTCTGCATGTATAAATAAAAAGACTTTAGTTAACCTTTGAGTAATGCAACAGATGACTGAAGTCCTCTGTCAATATGGTGAATACATTAAAATTTGATGGTATCACTGACAGTAAAGACGTAGTTATTTATATGAGACATTTCCAGCCTCATTCTAAACTGTATTTGAACAATCTATATAAGGTGCATTAAAAAATAGGGCTTTATTACTGAGCATCTGAATACACTTCGTTCCTCTGGATCTCACTAATATACTACCTTCTTAACTTACTCAATTAAAACGTTATCCCCTCAAAAAACGTTCAAATCACTAAAATTGGAAAAGAGCATATATAGAGTAGCGCCCCAACTATACTCAGGGCTGAAGGTTAAATAGAAGCATATATAAATAAAACATATATAAATTCAGTTATAATTTATTTTATCTAAATAAATTCATTCAATTTAAATAATTTTATCTTAAAATAAGACCGATAATTCTGTATATACAAAATATTTATTGAAGCACGATATGTATCACCTTAAAAACTTTTTAAAAACAATTCTAAACAAATAATCCTAAACAAACAATTTATCTAATAACAACAGTTGTGGCCACAACTTTATATTTAAATAATAAAATCGAGTGATTTAGTTTCCCAACTCTGATCCTTTATAGGCAGTAAGAGGACTCTTATAAATGTCCTGATTAACTCGCTGTGTGCAGTACTCCTTTAGGAATTTATAAAGATACTATGTTCTCAATATTAGTATTAGTTGTTAAATAGTTTCAGTCGAGTGTATACACACTGGGTAACGTCACTCTAGCCGTTAGGTTTTCACAGTCAGTTTTAGATCACAGAACCAATCAGCTATTGGTATTTGGACAACTCCCTTATTTGAATTTCCAATGCCGGTTTGTAACTTTGCAAAGTTATGACAGTAGCAACAATAGTTCTCAGTGTTTGTGCAAGAAATTAAATATTCTCCTTTGTATCCAAACAGTCTCTTTTTATCATTCACTTTCTAACCGCTTTAACTTGTAGAAGAGAAAACGCTCTTACCTCGTCTGTGTCTCCTATTTTCCTTAGGCGGCTTCTTAATTCAAGCCTTACCTGGACACTTTTGAGCGATTCTCTGAAGTTATTGGGTATCGTGGAAAGCTGTATAAGTAGATTGTAGTCCTGACAGCTGCAGCTTGTCTTTGCGGTATGTTCCTAGTTAAATTTCTTCCGATGTTGTAACAGTCAATTCAAAGAGCAGAATTGTAATTCTTCCTTCACTTCTACGCGTTTCAGCATCCCATAGATGCCTTTATCAAGATGAAAGGAAGTTGGCTCTAATCCGTCTTTTATTTCCGCTCATTAAAGGGATAGGTTTCCTTGTTCTTAAAGGGATTGTCATTTCTAAAGCAATTGCATTCGTTGTATTTGGAATGCATATATTCTCTTACTGCCATATTTTATTTTAAGAGTATGGTACACTTCAAGTTATTGTAAAAACTTAATAGTCTAAGTACTCATTACTAAAAAATATAAAAATATATTAAAAATACAGAATAAAATCGGTGTTGCAATTAGTAGAAATAATACAGAAGTTTCACACAACCAATATAAAAAATATATATACACAATCAATAAGAATGAACTCATTGGTATCTGAGCTAGATAGAGAATGATAATTATATTAACTTAACGAGTATTATAAAGTAAATTCTACGTCATATTTACATTATAGAGGAATCATAAGGCGAAATACTTTTAAAATGTATTTAAAATTGATTCAATCTTAATATTTATAAATTATCTAAAAATATTTCATCACACTGAATTTCTATATTATTGCACTAATTTATCAAATATTTTTCCAATACTATACATAAAATTCTATATTTTCATTAAGGGGAATCATAAGATGATTTATTTTTAAATTTTTAAATTTATTCAAAAATAATTCATGCATCTTTTTCATCACAATGGATTTCAACGTTATTATAAAAATCAATTATTCAAACTATAAAATCATTTTAATGTTTAAAATATCTAAAACATTTCATTATCTCCGTTAGTAGAAATATCTAAAATTTCTAAAATATCTAAAATATCAGAAATATCTAAAAAATCCAAGTTATCTTAAAATATATCTATCTAAAATAATGGTTATATTCATCAAATAAAGGTTATATTCATCAAATAAATGGGTTTAAATCCAATTCAGCATTTAGGCATTTTAGGATCTTTTTTAACTAGGTACCAATGCTTATTTAAAATTTTCTTAATTAACGTATAATCAGAGCTAAAACTAGTGATAAAAGCTGTGTCAAGGGTCAAGAAATCTCCATTAAAGACACAGCTTTTATCACTAGTTTTAGCTCTGATTATAAGTTAATTAAGAAAATTTTAAATAAGCATTGGTACCTAGTTAAAAAAGATCCTTTACTCTGTGACCAAATTAGCGAAAAACCACAAATAATATATAAAAAAGCGAAATCTCTAAAAAACTTACTGTCCCCAAGTGAATTTTGCCAAAAGAAAGGAAATAAGAGGGATATCACTCTAACAGGTCAAAAACTGGAAGGTTTTTTCCCTTGCTTGAGCTGTAAGGCCTGCAAGTTTAGCAAGAAAACTAAAAGTGTACAAGCTAGCCACTCCAATTTTAAATTTAATATTACAGAGATTCTAAGATGCACAGACAATAATATGGTGTACATAATCCAATGTCCATGCGAAAAACAATATATAGGTCAAACGAGTCGCCCATTAAGGGACAGGATAAGACAACACCTACTTAATATTGAATGGGGTTTTGAGGATCACTTGCTATCCAAGCATTTTAAAGACTGCCATAATCAGAGTACTAAAGGTTTAAAATATTGGGGCCTAAAAAAAGTAAATCTACATAGAGGGGGTGATATAACAAATAGCCTCCTCCTCACTGAAGCTGAATTGATCTTTAATTTTAATACCCTAACTCCAAATGGCCTAAATGCTGAATTGGATTTAAACCCATTTATTTGATGAATATAACCTTTATTTGATGAATATAACCTTTATTTGATGAATATAACCATTATTTTAGATAGATATATTTTAAGATAACTTGGATTTTTTAGATATTTCTGATATTTTAGATATTTTAGAAATTTTAGATATTTCTACTAACGGAGATAATGAAATGTTTTAGATATTTTAAACATTAAAATGATTTTATAGTTTGAATAATTGATTTTTATAATAACGTTGAAATCCATTGTGATGAAAAAGATGCATGAATTATTTTTGAATAAATTTAAAAATAAATCATCTTATGATTCCCCTTAATGAAAATATAGAATTTTATGTATAGTATTGGAAAAATATTTGATAAATTAGTGCAATAATATAGAAATTCAGTGTGATGAAATATTTTTAGATAATTTATAAATATTAAGATTGAATCAATTTTAAATACATTTTAAAAGTATTTTGCCTTATGATTCCTCTATAATGTAAATATGACGTAGAATTTACTTTATAATACTCGTTAAGTTAATATAATTATCATTCTCTATCTAGTTCAGATACCAATGAGTTCATTCTTATTGATTGTGTATATATATTTTTTATATTGGTTGTGTGAAACTTCTGTATTATTTCTACTAATTGCAACACCGATTTTATTCTGTATTTTTAATATATTTTTATATTTTTTAGTAATGAGTACTTAGACTATTAAGTTTTTACAATAACTTGAAGTGTACCATACTCTTAAAATAAAATATGGCAGTAAGAGAATATATGCATTCCAAATACAACGAATGCAATTGCTTTAGAAATGACAATCCCTTTAAGAACAAGGAAACCTATCCCTTTAATGAGCGGAAATAAAAGACGGATTAGAGCCAACTTCCTTTTATCTTGATAAAGGCATCTATGGGATGCTGAAACGCGTAGAAGTGAAGGAAGAATTACAATTCTGCTCTTTGAATTGACTGTTACAACATCGGAAGAAATTTAACTAGGAACATACCGCAAAGACAAGCTGCAGCTGTCAGGACTACAATCTACTTATACAGCTTTCCACGATACCCAATAACTTCAGAGAATCGCTCAAAAGTGTCCAGGTAAGGCTTGAATTAAGAAGCCGCCTAAGGAAAATAGGAGACACAGACGAGGTAAGAGCGTTTTCTCTTCTACAAGTTAAAGCGGTTAGAAAGTGAATGATAAAAAGAGACTGTTTGGATACAAAGGAGAATATTTAATTTCTTGCACAAACACTGAGAACTATTGTTGCTACTGTCATAACTTTGCAAAGTTACAAACCGGCATTGGAAATTCAAATAAGGGAGTTGTCCAAATACCAATAGCTGATTGGTTCTGTGATCTAAAACTGACTGTGAAAACCTAACGGCTAGAGTGACGTTACCCAGTGTGTATACACTCGACTGAAACTATTTAACAACTAATACTAATATTGAGAACATAGTATCTTTATAAATTCCTAAAGGAGTACTGCACACAGCGAGTTAATCAGGACATTTATAAGAGTCCTCTTACTGCCTATAAAGGATCAGAGTTGGGAAACTAAATCACTCGATTTTATTATTTAAATATAAAGTTGTGGCCACAACTGTTGTTATTAGATAAATTGTTTGTTTAGGATTATTTGTTTAGAATTGTTTTTAAAAAGTTTTTAAGGTGATACATATCGTGCTTCAATAAATATTTTGTATATACAGAATTATCGGTCTTATTTTAAGATAAAATTATTTAAATTGAATGAATTTATTTAGATAAAATAAATTATAACTGAATTTATATATGTTTTATTTATATATGCTTCTATTTAACCTTCAGCCCTGAGTATAGTTGGGGCGCTACTCTATATATGCTCTTTTCCAATATTACTGAGCATCTGATGTGCTAATTAATCCATATGTGACTCTCACATGTCATATGGTGACATATCTATGGCAAAGGTACTCACTCATCTCCCTCTGGGCACAGGCCTGTGGTTTCATCGTACTTTGTGCAGTAGATATCTGGGCTATAGTTAAAGGTCCCATCTCGCCTTCTCACCGACCTCCGCCGACGCTGATTTACGAAGTGCCAGTGGAAGCAAGTGTATGGCCGGTGCTGGGTGCACTTGTGCTGAACAAATAGAGGACACTGCTCAGTCCGGAACTCCTTCAGGTACCTGGGTGGGGGGAAAACTTGTATGAATGAAGCTTCTGAAAATAACATACAAAGTTCAATTCACACAGGAGATTTTTATTATTTAAAGGGAGATGAAAAACATTTTTTTTCCTGACTCTGAGCATACAATTTTTTTTTAAAGTTTAAAATTTAATACTATAACATTTACTTCATTCCCACTGTATTCTTCATTGAAGAGAATACCTAAGTATGTAGAGGTAGGGGTACTTCATGGTAGCAGTTTTACAAGAATGCTTTTGAACACTAGGAGGCATCAGTGTCTGCAGACTATATAAGTGGTAAAGGTATACGAAACAGTACTCCATCAGTATTAACAAATATGTTAAATCAAAGAAACCATAAAAAGAAACATTGCGTTAAAAAAAAATAGTTGTTTTGCAAAATTAGCACTTAGGATTTCTCAATGTAGCCACCGTTCTCAGGGAAATAAGAGAGGAGACATTTTTGAAGCTGCATTCTGCCTCTGAGCATGAGCAAAACAGATTGTCCCTCTAGCACACTGGTTTTCAAACCTGTCCTCAGACCTCCCTAACAGGCCACATCTTCATGATTGCCTTGGACAAGAGCAGGTTAATAACCTGTTGAACAATTAGCTATTTCACCTGCTCTCCAGTTCAGATATTCACAAAAGCTGGCCTGTTATGGAGGCCTGAGGACAATTTTAAAAACCAGGGCTCTAGCGTTATTTGAATAGTAAACCAGCTCAGGTTACACTTGAAGATTTATGATATATTATCAAGCTAGGTATGCCTTCCTGTAAAGACCCCAGCCCTCTTGTATTGCTGTGACAGGAAGTAATGGGCACTGCACAAATTAAATAAAAAAACATATCAAATAAAAAAAGGTATAATCATTCTAAAATGATTAATAATACATACTGCAAATATTTCTATTAAAGTAACATGAAGCCCATTTATTTTCCTTTCATGATTCAGATAGAACATACAATTTAAACAACTTTCTAATTTACTTTTATTATCAAATTTTCTTCGTTATCTTGGTATCTGTTGTTGAAAAGCTCAGAAGAAGATTTTGGTGTTTCATATTCCTTTAAGCACAACCCAATGCTTAGTTCTTTTTTTATTACAACAATAAAACAGACTTTAATAACCTTTAAAGGCATTCTTGCAAAACTGCTGCTATATATTGCTCCACAGACATGCACACTCCTGAGTTCATTTTATCATAAAAGTATTTTTTTTTTATTGTACATTATATCATAAAAGAAATGTTGTGGGTGTCAGTCTAGTCAAAATGAAACGTTTATGATTCAGATAGGGCATGCCATTTTAAACAACTGTCCAAACTGCTTTTAGCATCAAATTTGCTTTGCTCTCTTGCTATTCTTTGATGAAAGATAAACTTAGGTAGGCTCAAATGCCAAATCTCTAAGCCCTTAAAGGCCACCTCTTATCTGAGTGCATTTTGACAATGTTTCAGAGCTAGACAGTGCTAGTTCATATAAAGATAACATTGTGCTCACTCCTTTGGAGTTATTCATGAGTCAGCACTGATTGGCTAAAAGGCCAGTCTGTCAAAAGAACTGAAACGATGGGGCAGAGTCTGCAGAGGCTTAGATACAAGGTAATCACAGAGGTAAAAAGTATATTACTATAACTGTGTTGGTTATGCAAAACTGGGGAATGGGTAATATTAGGGATTATCTATCTTTTAAAATAATAACAATTCTGGAGTAGACTGTCCCTTTAAGTAATATACAGCAATTAAATGGCATACAGGAGAAAAATAAAAAGAAAATTTATGCTTACCTGATAAATTTATTTCTTTTTTGACACGATGAGTCCACGGATCCTCTTAATTACTAATGGGATATTCACCTCCTAGTCAACAGGAGGAGGCAAAGAGCACCACAGCAGAGCTGTTAAATAGCTCCTCCCTTCATTCGACCGAAGTTAGGAAGAGAAAGGAAAAGCCAAGGTGCAGAGGTGTCTGAAGTTTACAATAACCCACAACCTGTGTAAAAGAACAGGGCGGGCCGTGGACTCATCGTGTCAAAAAATAAATAAATTTATCAGGTAAGCATAAATTTTCTTTTTTAAGACACAATGAGTCCACCGATCATCTTAATTACTAATGGGATTCAATACCCAAGCTAGAGTACACAGATGATACGGGAGTGACAAGACAGGTAACCTAAACGGAAGGCACCACTGCTTGAAGAACCTTTCTCCCAAAAGCGGCCTCAGCCGAAATAAAAGTATCAAATTTGAAGAACTTTGAAAAAGTGTGACGAGAGGACCAAGTTGCAGCCTTGCAAATCTGTTCCACAGAAGCTTCATTCGTGAATGCCCATGAGGAAGCAACAGCCCTCGTGGAATGAGCCGTAACTCTCTCTGGAGGCTGCTGTCCAGCAGTCTCATATGCAAAACGTATGCTACTCTTCAGTCATAAAGAAAGAGAAGTAGCCGTAGCCTTCTGTTATGTTTCCCTGAGAAAACCACAAAGAAAAGAGTGACGAAAATCCTTAGTCGCCTGCAGGAGATAACTTTAAAGCACGGACCTCGTCCAAATTGTACAGAGTCGTTCCTTCTGAAAAGAAGGAAGGATTAGGACGCAAGGAAGGAACAACAATCTCCTGATTAATGTTCCGATCAGGAACAACCTTAGGAAGAAATCCTAATGTAGTACATAAAACTACCTTATCTGAATGGAAAATAAGTTAAGAAGACTCCTGCTGCAATGCCGAGAGCTCTGACACTCTACAAACAGAGGAAATAGCAGCAAGAAATAAAACTTTCCAAGATAACTTAATATCGAAGGAATGCATAGCCTCAAACGGACCCCCTTGAAGAAGTTTAAGAACTAAATTCAGACTCCATGGAGGAGAAGCTGGTCTGAACACAGGCCTGATCCTGATCAAGGCCTGACAAAATGATTGTACATCCAGAACCTCCGCCAGACGTTTGTGTAACAAAATAGATAATGTTGAGATTTGGCCCTTTAGGGAACTAGTTTATAAGCCTTTCTCCAAACCTTCTTGGAGAAAAGACAAAATTCTAGGAATCCTAACTATACTCCATGAGTAGCCCTTGGATTCACACCAAAGAGATATTCACACCATATCTTATGGTAAATCTTTTTAGTTACAGGCTTGCTAGCCTGAATCATGGTCACTATGACCGAGTTACAAAAAACCCCCGCTTAGACAAAAATGAAGCGTTCAATCTCCAAGTAGTCAGCCTCAGAGAAACTAGATTTGGGAGAAAGAAGGACCCTTGAATTAGAAGCCACAGTGGCAGAGATGACATATCCACCAGATCCGCATACCAAATCCCGCGAAGCCAAGCAGGAGCAAAGAGGATCACTGATGTCCTCTCCTGCTTGATCCGAGCAATGACTTGAAGAAGCACAAACTGAGTAATTTGGTATGCTAGACTGAAGGTCCAATGAACTGCCACAGCATCTATCAGTTCCGCCTGGGAGTCCCTGGACCTCGACCCGAATCTCGGGAGCTTGGCAATCTGTCAAGATGCCAAGAGGTCTAATTCCGGCTGACCCCACCTGAGAAACAGGCTGGAGAACACTACCGGATGGAGTTTCCACTCCCCCATATGAAAAGTCTGCCTGTTCAGAAAATCCGCCTCCCAGTTGTCCACCCCTGGGATGTGGATCGTCGACAGACAACAAGAATGGGCCTCCGCCCACTGAATTATCTTGGTTACCTCTGTCATCGCTAAGGAACTCTTAATTCAATAATTCCTTAATTCAATTCAACAGCAGGCTTTATGGATTGTATCTCCATGTAGGCTTAGTCTGTTCCTGATTGGAGACAGTAAAGGAAGAACTTCCCTTGAAATTCCAAAAAGGAACGAAAATTGCCCTGTCGTCCGTTTTGTCTGTTTGTTTCTCTTATCCTGCGGGAAAAGATGACCCTTACCACCCCAGATATCGGAGATAATCTCCGACAGGCCAGGTCCCAAAAAGAGAAGGTCTTCCCCTTGTAAGGATAGCCAGCAGTTTAGACCGAGAGGACACATCCGCAGACCAAGGTTTTAACCATAAGGCTCTGCGAGTTGGAAAAGAAAAACTCAAAATCTTGGCTCCCAAATTGATAACTTGAAGGGAGACATCCATATAAAAGGAATTAGCTAGTTTAAGAGCTTTAATCCTATCCTGGATTTCATCTAAGGAAGATTCTGTCCTCTAAACAAAATGCCACCGCACTAGTGATGGAAGCAATGTACCCAGCTGGCTGCCTGTAAGCCCTGTTGTACATATATCTTATTGAATAGACCCTCTAACTTCTTTCCATAGGGTCTTTGAAGCCACAACTATCCTCTATGGGAATAGTAGATCTCTTAGCTAAGGTAGAAACGTCTCCTTCCCCCTTGGGAACTGTTTTCCAAGCCTCCTTAATTAATAAATGCAGGTATGTCAGGTTAAACTTGAATGAAATTACTTCAGATAAATGAATTACCGTCTGAGATTTTTTCCTCAGACACTACCGAAGAATATTTCTTTTCAGTTTTCAGGGAAGAAACATTAGGAAAAACTTATTCACTGATGTAACCCATTTCCTTTTGCACCAACCCCGCAACATGGGGAAAAAAAATGGCAAAGTAACTCCAGAAGGAGATTGAGATAAATCGCAGAGCACTGCCTGTGAGGGCTATAACATTGGGACACTTGAGGAGAGATTTGCGGCATAAATTGAACCTTATCAATAGATTCTTAAACAGTATCTGCCTTAAAAAGGAGTTGGCTCAGAAAAAGTCTATCTGAAACAGCCTAACATTCTTCACCTAGAACAGAAAAAATTGTGTATTCACATCAGCATCAGGGCATTAACTTTTAAAAAAAATCTAGCAAGACCTCTTGTTCAAAAATAAAAAATTAGCCAATAAACAGTTGAAATTTTTTTTTATTAAACATTTAGAACAGTAAAGATGTTACTGTGTCTTTAAATGTTAAAACGACATTTTTTCTTGCTTCAAAAATGAATGATCACATAAACAGTTGTAATCCTTATTACACATTTAAAACATAAAATATGTTACTGTGTCTTTAAATGAAAAAAATGTCATATATATTTCTGCATGTAGAGGAAAAGTTAACGGTACTCTAAGTACACATAAACATTTAACACATAAAAGATGTTACTGTGTCTTTAAATGTTAAAATGTCACATTTATTTCTGCATGTAGAGGAAAGGTTAACAGTACTCAAATGTACACATAAATAGTTGTAATCTTTTATTAAACATTTAACACATAAGAGATGTCACTGTGTCTTTAAATGTTAAAACGTCACATTTATTTCTGCATGCAGAGGAAATTATAACGGTACTCAAATGTACACATAAACAGATGTAATCTTTTATGCAACATTTAAAAACATAAGATGCTACTCTGTCTACAAATGCATTTTCTTTCTGCAGACCCAAAAACCTGGATACAGCATAGTAGTGCTGTCCGGTTCTCACGCAGCTCACTAACCACTGCCCTTATCCTTCCGTACTAGAAGGATGAACATGTTGCCAAAAAAAAGTAGAAACAGAGTGCGCAAGCTAAATTGGCGCCACTCAAAGCTCTGCCCATCGTGGGCGTTGTCAAGGCGAAATTCCAGTTGCCATTATTATAGAAAACGGATCTATTGCCGACAGTGAAATAAACATACTGAAAGTCTGCAGCCAAAATGGGTCTGTCCCTTTCTAGCCAGCAACTTAGCGTTTCCTAATTTCTTGTACAGACGCAGAGAAACAAGCTCATAGTGAAAAAGTCCTAAACTCTCCTCAGCCCCAGTGCCTGCTAATAAGGTGCTGTCTAAATTGTCCTCCTCTACAAATAGGAGTCCCATAAATTAAAGTGCTCCACTTCTTCTGAGATCTTATCCCCAGACCCAGAATAAAAAGTCAGCACTTACCTTTTAATTCTGCCCGACAGCAGGGCAGCTCAGCAGGTTTAGGAGGTCCTCTCCCTCCCATAGCCCTGGGGAGAAAGATAAAGCCTGAGTAATCTTGCTTAGGCTATCAGGGTTAGGGCAGCATAAATGTATGGGAGGCGCAGTGAGAATTATGTCCCACCAGTTCCCATTGCTCTAAAGCCACCAAAAGCTCTACTGTAGAGACTAATATGGACTACGGGCTACACCCTAGAACAAAGCAGCACAATCTTGCACTATTTAAAAATAATAAACTCTTGATTGAAGAATCTAAAACTAACACCTCACTTTACCTCTTCCTATCACTAACGTAGGCAAAGAGAATGACTGGGGTGAGAGGGAAGGGAGGAGCTATTTAACAGCTCTGCTGTGGTGCTCTTTGCCTCCTCCTGCTGACCCGGAGGTGAATATCCCATTAGTAATTAAAATGATCCGTGGACTCATCGTGTCTAAAAAAAGAAAAGGCAATGCCTCTGGACTGGCCATCATACACAAACAGAGAATCTGAAGCTAACACACTGCTGGGAAAATAATGAATCTGCCAGTCTCTAGCTTAAATATATTCCCATAAACAACAATATAGTCTCCTCTGATGTGACATTTAGGGCACTGTGTCAGAACAATAAACAACCACTCTAGAGAGCTCTAGCTCAGGGTTCTTCAAACGTTTTTCCCCCAAGACCCAGTGATACCACATCTCTTCACAACCCTATTTTTATGCTTGGTTGGAAAATATCTTAAAGGGAAACTGAACCCAAATTTTTTCTTTCATGATTCAGATAGAGCATGCAATTTTAAGCAACTTTCTAATTTACTCCTATTATTATTTTTTCTTCGTTCTCTTGCTATCTTTATTTGAAAAAGAAGGCATCTAAGCTATTTGTTTGGTTCAGTACCATGGAAAGCACTTGTTCATTGGTGGATACATTTATCCACCAATCAGCAAGAACAACCCAGGTTGTTCACCAAAAATGGGCCGGCATCTAAACTTACATTTTTGAATTTCAAATAAAGATACCAAGAGAATGAAGACAATTTGATAATAGGAGTAAATTAGAAAGTTGCTTAAAATTGCATGCTCTATCTGAATCATAAAAGAAAAAATTTAGCAACAATTTTTGGCAAAGTGGCTAAATGTTTTAAACTTTATTACTGATTGTAGTAATAACACACTCATATAACACACACTCTCATACAAAACACACACAGACCACACACTCTCATACAAACACACACACACTTGAATACAGCACACACCACACTCTCATATATCTCATTGCGATCCAGTAAACATGGTGTTGCAACCCAGTAATGGGTCGTGACCCGTAGTTTGAAGAACCCTGTTCTAGCTTGTCAAACAAAACTAAACTACCCCCATGAATACACAGCCATGCAGAGAGCTAGCATAGCTAACATCTAAGGCAAGCTCATCTCACACAAGGGGGTGCAGTGCATTTATTCATTTTTAAATGTTATACTCATAACATCATGAAATAAACAGGTTTCACTTCACAGCTGTACAATAAAAAGAAACTATACACATATAACGGACAAGCTTCACTGTATAATAATGAAAATCTATGTAGATAATGAACATGCTCCACTATATAATGATGAAAACCAACAAAAATGAATTGGTTTCATGAAACACTCTGATAAATATGCTTTGTATAATGGTATTGTGTATTAATTGATAAACAATTGGCAGACCAACACAGCATCCACCCTTATATTACACAAATATTACACTTGGGTCTAGATTTCTGATCCCTATTATTATTATCATCATTTATTTGTAAAGTGCCAACATATTGTTTACGCCTGGGTACAAGAGTTGCGGCATAGAATGACACTTATTCATGCTAAAAGAAATAAAGATGCAAGTGCAGTTGAAGGGTTGTATGATATCAGTCACTATAAAATGTCAGGGAACAACACTTGCTGAGGTTGGGAGAGTTCAGTGCACACAGCTCAGTGATTCGGTGTGTGTAAACAGTATGCATCTGTGACCCTGAGCTTGCACATAGCATCCTAACCCTGAATGTATAACTATGTTTCAAACCTGTATGTACATTTGATACTAAGCCTACGTGTATTCCCTTGGGCATATGTATGTAAAACTGTGATTCTGACACTACATGGGTATAGGTGACTCTCATGGCGCTGCATCTTTGAGTAAGTGACCATGACTCTGTATATGTGTATGGAGAGAGAGAGAAAAGAGAGAGAGAGAAAGAGAGAAAAGAGAGAGAGAGAAAAGAGAGAGAGAGAAAAGAGAGAGAGAGAGAGAGAAAAGAGAGAGAGAGAGAGAGAGAGAGAGAGAGAGAGAGAGAGAGAGAGAGAAGGTATAAGCATACATGTATAAGATACAGCCCATGTTATACTTTTGGCAACCATTTGAAAGGACTAAAGACTGCACATTCATCCCTTAGGATTTAATATGTTGACCATCATGAATGAAACACACTATGCTGTATAATTACATGTACTGTATATCACTCCTTTTACTGCACAACACCATGTACATCATCTCCCCATCTCTTTTAACCTCTGCTCCACCAGTATATATTTGCATTCTGAAGTTTATTGCTGTTTGTGGCCCTTCAGACTGACACTGGGCAAGCATGGCTTGCAACACTTTACTTCTAACATTACATATATATGACAACATGCTTAAGGTGATCACAAAAATGTATTCATAGTTTCTCATTAGAGAGTGTCTCAAAGATTTTTTTTTCATCAACGTCTGCCCTTTATGCCCATACAGCATAATATGCAGACATAGTCAAGAAGTTTAGATCTTGTTCAATCCAATAAAATACATGTGATTTTAGCAACTTGCACCATAACATTATTGCTGGTGATTTCAGCATATCAAAAAACAAGTGAACTTGTTAGATTTTCATGCATTGCAAACCTGAGAGTTAAAAGAGAAGTGTGCAATAAGGAAATCATGCAGTGAGAGTCAGTTCTATGTTTAAGAACATATTGTAAGTAAGAAAGTTTAGAGAAGAATAACTATATCCAATCAAGCCGGCAGAGACCACAGATACTCCCTCACTCTTTATAACTGTGGAGAGCTAAAAGACATCTATGAATGTACAACTCTGTTTGCTAAGAGCAGAAACTGCTTTGGAGCCCTTGAAGTGCAGGCTCGTTCAGAGGGGGTGAAGATAAATCCCCCCAAAGTCATTAATTCCGGATGAATGACGGGTCCCGCAAGAGCGGAGGCAGCTCGGCACAAGGAAATGTGCAATGATAACTCACCAAGAAGAAGGGTGGACAGGTTCCACGGCTGAGAACCTTGTCCTTCCATCAGATAGTAAATGGGACCCAATGCATCAAGCCTAGAGGTGAAGGGGTCTCAGCAGCAGAAGACCGCACCAAGTTCCACTCTTGTCAACAAGAGAAATAAGCTGAGACTAAACTGGGTATGTGAACCAGAACTGGTTAGATGTGATTATTTCTGCTGCACATTTGTAGATGGAAGTGTCAGAATTAGAAAAAAACAAAACATAAATCCAAGTATCTCTAGTGGTCTGTCAACTATGTAGAGAGTTGATGGTGGAGTAATAGCAGGGCTGGGCGATATGGGCAAAAATGAAAATCGCGATTTTGGACCCAAAAAATTGTGACTGCGATTTTCGCGATTTTCTTATAAATGACTATAATACCGTAATTTTTCAATAACATTTTTATTTGACACTACAGAATCTTAATGTACATGTTTCTCAATGTCCTATACACTCTGGGAGCATAAAAATACAAACCACAAAATAGTTAAAATAAAATTAGCTGCCTGTGCCGTGGTTACATAGTAGACACTAGCCAGTTCTTAGGTCTTCTGACACAACATTGTCATGTTATCTTGGGCAGTCAGTCTAGCTGTGGTATCATTAACATATGAAGCAGAGTGCATGGAGAAACCTGAAAAGTGATGACTTCCAGCAGCATGATTTGTGTTTATAAGTGCAGTAAAGGTAGTACAATGCACACTGCTTCATGTTTTAGTCATTTAGCTGAGTGACTGTCCGGGAAAACATGGGGGATGTGTCATTGACTCTCATCCTTCCTCTCCACCTCCCTTTTCATGCCGAACAGAGATTTATTTATTTTTAAATTGCGTACTATCATGGTTCTTAAATCGCTGAGATTATTCGCAGTTTTAAATCGCATATGCAATTAATCGTGCAGCCCTAAGTGAGTGATTTCTTGAAATAGATCAGTCCCTATAATATCAACTTGGCATGTAGCTATTGCAACATATGTTACCATTATTAATGATCATATGTATCCCTTCACAGCAACAGCCTAGTTGTTTTCAAATTGATGATTCCAACATAGTACTAAGCATACATCATATCAACCTGGTTCCACAAATATGGTGCTGAATTTAGTTTACACCAAAAGTCCATACAGTCCCTATACCTCAAACCAACAGCACCTTTGGGAATGGATAATAAGGAATGGGAAGTTCAAAGCATAAATGTCTGGTCAAAAAGACTGTAGGAACCATATGATGCTATTGCAACAGGATTGACCAAGGTGCGTAGGAAATATTTCAAGCATCTTGATGAATCCATTAATTCATGTTGCTCTAAAAGGCAAAAGGTAGTTCTACTTATTATTACATAAGTGTAGTAAATAGACATTGAAGGCCCGATAATCTTTGCAGAATGGAACGTAAAAACCACGCTGAAACTCTCAGGGGGTTTCCCTCAGTGAATTCTCAAAAAAAAAAAAAAGTACTGCCCCTGCGATTTGCAAGACGTCTCCTATAGAAAGTAATGGTGCGTGCTAGAAAGGTCAATACAAATCAGATTACCCTGTATTCAGTTATAGTATCCAACAATTTACTCTTTTTGTATGCATGTATTTTTCTATTAGGGTAATATGTGTTGAGTATTTTGACACAATCTCGCTACCTTTTAGTTTGACAGATAAAACAGCAAGATCTGTATGGGGGAAATGTTAAGAGAATATGTAAGAGAATACACTTTGGTTTTTGTACAAATTTCACAGCATTTTTTTGCATATGTAATGTAGTTTTATTACAAATGTATACTTTGTGCAACAAATATTTATTTTCAATACAAATTTTAATTTTTCTATAAAATAGTTACAATTTTGTTCCAATTTTCTTTTTTGTTCGTTTCATACGATTTTTTGCAAGCCCTATTGTAATGTATACATCGCCTTCACATACTTAAATGCAAGGAGCACCTCTTTGCAAGACACAGTGTTTATTGTTTGGATCATTTGAACATCAGAATTGTAATACAGAGAATGCCTTTATTTTTGCTATGTATTGCAAGGGGAATTTGGCATGTTCTAATATAATGATTTTCAATAATGTTTACAAAGTTTTGTGTAATGAATGTTTGCATAATTCACTCTATAAATTTATTCTTTGATAAATTGCTAATTGCACACGATTTCAAACACTTTAGATCATTACACATGCACTATTAGAGATGTGCGTTTGGATCCTTCATGAGGATCCGAATGCAGAAGTAGACAGCTACTCGTACTGTTCGGATCTTTTGATTGAGTCTAATAAAAAAATATCACCACACTACAAATCCAGATCTTAGTGTTGGAATCTTTCACTAGAATCAATCCGGCTACGAAAAGATCCGAATGGAACAAGTGGCCAGTGCCACATACTTTTGCATTCAGATCCTCACAAAGGATCCGAATGCACATTCCTATGCACTATTGAATTATGAAGCAGATAGCTTTACAGCATTACAAAATTACAACTACCTGTCAATCCTAGCATATTCCTAACTTCAGTTACTGAAAAACTTTAAAAATTAAGAGCCAGCATGAATAATGAAGAGCCAGGTATGCATTTTCCCAAGCCAGACAAAGATGTTTGTATATAGCAGAACCCAGAATAATTATTATCTCAACAGGTTGTTTACAGATAAAGACTTATTACTGTTATTGGAAATGAACAAACAGAGGCTAAGTGAAAATACCTATACTATGTTTGTTTCCTATCTTTTGAGATTATTGTACACACCTATCTAGCTACTTAATATTCTTGCAAGCAATTTAGATTTGGTATAAACTTTATTAACCATTGTGCTAAGAATAAATCACTCCATTATTGCATTAACCAATAGGTCACTTATACAGTATTTGATAAAGTAAGGGGAAAAGGTATATAATGTTTGTAGTTTGAGTTACTATCCCTAAAATTTGGTAGTTTGTATACAGTATATCATTATTCAGATAGAGCATACAATTCTAAAAGGTATACACCATCATATAACTGCATATAATAGACACTACTATAGAGAAGAATATGCACAGACACTGATATAAAAATCCCGTATAAAACCTTTTAAAAACTTACTTAGAAGCTCCCAGTTTAGCACTGTTGATATGGTTAGGCTGGGACACCCACTAAAAAGGGCTGGAAATGCACAAAGAGCCGACACCCTCCCCTGTATATGAAAAGTCCCATTACACAACAAGGAATCTGTAGACATCAGTATACATCTAAAACTTTGCGGCTTGGTTAGGAGTCTGAAAATCGGCACAATATTTAAAAAAAAAAAAAAAAAATTAAATTATGCTTACCTGATAATTTAAATTTCCATCGAGGGGAGGAGAGTCCACGGCTTCATTCATTACTGTTGGGAATTAAGAACCTGGCCACCAGGAGGATGCAAAGGCTTAAATACCTCCCCCACTTCCCTCATCCCCCAGTCATTCTGCCGAGGGAACCAGGAACAGTAGGAGAAATATCAGGGTATAAAAGGTGCCAGAAGATGATTAAATTTAGGTCCGCCCCACGGAGATACGGGCGGGAGCCGTGGACTTACCTCCCCTCGATGGAAATGAAATTATCAGGTAAGTATAATTTATGTGTTCCATCTAAAGGGGAGGAGAGTCCATGGCTTCATTCATTACTATTGGGAAAATATAACCAAGTTCTAGAGGACACCGAATGAAACTGGGAGGGCAAAAGGCGGACCCTAATCTGAGGACACCACAGCCTGCAAAACTCTTTCTCCCAAAAACAGCTTTCGCAGAAGCAAAAACGTCAAATTTGTAAAACTTTGTAAAAGTGTGCAAGGAGGACCAGGTAGCCGCCTTACAAATTTGCTCCATAGAGGCCTCATTCTTAAAGGCCCAAAACGAAGCCACAGCTCTAGTTGAATGAGCCATGATCCACTGAGGAGGCTTATGTCCCGCTATCTCATAAGCCAAGCGAATCAAACTCCTCAACCAAAAGGACAAAGAAGTAGTAGTGGCCCTTTGCCTCTTGTGCTTCCCAGAATACACCACAAAGAGAGATGTAGACTGTCTGAAATCCTTTGTAGCCTGAAGATAGAACTTCAAGGCACGAACCACATCCAAATTATGAAGTAACCTCTCCTTAGAACATTGATGTTACAGTTAGACACCACCTTGGGGAGAAACCCCAACCCAGTGTGAAGAACAGCCTTATCCGCATGAAACACCAGATAAGGAGGGTCACTTTGCAAGGCAGCTAGGACAGATACTCTGCGCGCCGATGCAATAGCCAACAGGAAGAGAAACTTCCAGGACAAAATCCTTATGTCAATGGAATGCATAGGTTCAAACGGAACCTTCTGCAAGACCTTAAGGACTAAGTTTAAGCTCCAAGGTGGAGCAGACTGTGTAAAGACAGGTCTGATTCTAGACAGAGCCTGAACAAAAAGATTGGATGTCAGGGAGTTCAGGGAGTCACCTATGCAACAAAACTGATAATGCCGAAATCTGTCCCTTTAAGGAACTAGTGGCAAGACGTTTCTCCAACCCCTCTTGGATACCTTCAGCTTGTGCCAAGGATATCCGAGCTTCTCACACCAGGACAAGGTCTCTACTCCTTATGGTAGATGCGACAAGTGACTGGCTTCCTTGCCTGAATTAGAGTATCAATCACACTTTCAGAAAAGCCTCTCTTGGCTAAGACTAGCCGTTCAATCTCCAGACAGTCAGCCTGTGACAGCAGATCCCTGCGACAGGGTAACCTCCGCGGAGGAGAGGACATCTTCACCAGATCCACAAACCACGTCCTCCGCAGCCACGAAAAAGCAAACAAAATGGCCGAGGTCCGCTCCTGTTTGATGCATGCCACTACACGAGGTAGAAGTGGAAAAAAGTAAGCTAGGCTGAAACCTCAAGGAACCACTAAGGCATCTGTCAGCTCTGCCTGGGGATCCCTGGACCTCAACCCGTATCGAGGCAGCTTGCAATTAAGTCTGGACGCCATAAGATCTATCTCCGGCGTTCCCCATCTGAGACAAATCTCCGCAAACACCTCGGGGTGAAGAGACCAATCCCCCGGATGGAAGGATTGTCTGCTGAGAAAATCCGCTTCCCAGTTGTCCACACCTGAATGTGAATCGATGAGAGCGAGCAGCAGTGGGACTCGGCTAACCACAGAATCCGAAACACCTCCCTCATCGCAAGGAAGCTCCTTGTACCCCCCTGGTGGTTGATGTAAGCCACCAAGGTAATGTTGTCGGTCTGGAATCTGATGAAACTGACCGACTCCAGTCTCCCCATCCTATCAGACTGGCGTCTGTGGTCACAATCTCCCAGGACAGTCTCAAGGATGTCCCCACGGACAGTTGCTCCAGACGGGTCCACCAAGAGAGGGAGTTTCAAGTCCAAGCATCCATGGATATCAGCTATGATAGATCTGAATGATCGCCGTTCAACTGTCTCAACATGTATAATTGAAGAGGTCTGAGATGGAACCTGGCAAATGGGATGACATCTATGCTCCACACCATGAGACCTATCACCTCCATACATTGAGCCACCGACGGGCTTGTGGAGGACTGAAGGGCAAGACAGGTGGACACAAGCTTTCTGCGCCACCGATCTGTGAGAAATATCCTCATGGACATAGAGTCTATTATCGTACCCAGGAACTCTACCATGTTGCTGGAAACCAGGGAACTCTTTCCTGAGTTGATCTTCCAACCGTGAGATTGGAGCAGAAGAAGAGCCCTCGAATGATCCTCTGCGAGGCTGAACGACGGCACATGAACTAGGATGTCGTCCAAGTAAGGCGCCACCGCAATGACCCTGGATCTGGCCACTGCCAGCAGCGCCCCCAGAACCTTCATGAAGACTCTCGGGGCTGTCGCCAGAACAAAAGGAAGGGTTGGTCCAGAAATGCAAATCTTAGGAACCTGAAGTGGTACCTGTGAATTGGTACATGAAGGTAAGCGTCCTTCAAATCTATAGTTGTCATGAACTGTCCCTCTTGAACTAGGGGCAGAACAGATCTGATTGTTTCCATTTTGAACGATGGAACATTCAGAAACTTGTTCAAACACTTTAGGTCCAGAATCGGGCGGAACGTGCCCTTCTTTGGAACCACAAAAATATTGGAATGGTACCCTAGACCCCTTTCTGCTAGGGGTACTGAAACGATAACCCCTAGAGTGGTGAGATCTTTCACACACTCTAGAAAAGCCTCTCTCTTCTCTGGATTTGAAGACAGGTTTGACAGGAGGAATCTGTCCTCGGGTGGATGGTATCTGAACCCTATCCTGTAACCCTGGGAGACAACTTCTAGAACCCAAGGGTCCTGAACGTCCTGCAACCAAACGTCTTAGAATTGAGATAATCTGCCCCCTACGTGATCCGGAGACCGGTCGGGGGCCGCCCCTGCATGCCGATTTGGTCTCGGCGGGCTTCTTGCTCTGCTTAGACTTGTTCCAAGATGGAGCTGGCTTCCAAGATCCCTTGGACTGGTCCGCTTTCGCGGCGGGATGCTGGTGCTGGGCCTTGTCCGCATGAAAGGGACGAAAAGTAGATCCCTTAAGGCTTAGCCTTCTTATCCTGTGGAAGGAAAGCTCTCTTGCCTCCCGTAACCGTGGATATGAGCGAATCCAATCCTGGACTGAACAGGATCTTCCCTTGAAAAGGCAGGGTCAACAGCCTCGACTTGGAGGTCATGTCCGCAGACCACGATTTTAGCCACAGAGCCCTGCGCGCCAAAACCAAAAAACCTGATACCTTAGCATTCAGGCGAATAATTTGCATATTGGCATCACAGATGAAAGAATTGGCGACCTTCAGCGCCTTAATCTTCTCCTGTATCTCGTCGATGGAAGTTTCCCCTTCGACCATGTCACACAGGGATTCGCACCAATATGTTGCAGCACCGGAGACCGCCGCCACGGCTGCTGCAGGCTGAAAAACAAACCCTGTGTGCTGAAACATCCTTCTCAACATGTTTTCCAGCTTTTTATCCATGGGCTCCTTAAACGACGAGCTATCCTCGAGCGTAGAGATAGCCCCATCCACCTTAGGGATGGTCCCCCACAGCTCAAGCTGAGGGAAACAGTTTTTTTAAAGAAGGGGAAAAGGGTGACCCTAATCGCTCCCATTCATTCTTAATATTTGCCATCTTAACGGGGTCCGGGAAAGTCTGGGGCACCACCCTGTCCTCGTACACCTTGTCAAGTTTAGGAATCTCAGGTTCCTCCGGGATCTTAGGTTCCGGAACCTCCAGAGTAGCAAGTACCTGTCACAGCAGAAAACGCAAATTTTCCATCCTAAACCTATAACCAGGCTCCTCCGCAGCAGGAAGCTTAGATGACACGGACTTCGAGCCAGACTGGGCCTCCTCTGAAGAGTCGGAGTGGGCCTCAACTTCATATAGAGCCTCTGGATCTGCCATCGGTGAGGACAAACCCTGGGTCGAGCAGCCCTGATACACCCTACGCTTGCGCTTAGCAGAACATGGTAAGGCATGGATCACTTTAGAAACCGCCGATTCCAGTTGGTCCGCAAAGTCTGACGGCCAAAGAATCTCTCCCGAAGGAGTAACGGTTGGACCCCGGGGCGCTGCATGTGCAATCTGAGATGAATGTAGGGAACGCACCTCCCAGGACGAAGAACCCTCAGAGGTGGACGGCTCAGTAGTACTAGACATCTGTTTACCTTTAGATGTTGTAACCTTATCAAGGCATGTGGAACATAGTTGAGCAGGCTGATCTACCAGAGCCTCCTCACAATAAACACAGGAATGAGACTTTATTAAGGAAGAAGATCCTTCCAACGCGTCAGAGTCCTCCATAGCTTGCGCGCTTGGCTAGACTAACTTTATTATTAAAAAGGCACCTTTATACCACCAATGGCCGGGGCACTCACCACCTCCTAGGAACGGACAACAGAAACCGCTACGTCTCCTGCACCACAGATCAACAGGAAGGATAGACAGCCACACCCAGTCACATGGGATGCCTGGCAGGACTGCCCCAGCACTAAGGAAAACGCGCCAAAATTGGCCGTGCAGGATTCCCGCAAAGTAACCTGAAGTTCCACACATTGCCAGAACCTCATGTCACACATAACGCATTAATGACACAATAAACAATATTATGTATAACCCCCCCCTGTTCAATAATCCCCCTTCCAGGAATATTAACCCTTGATTCTGTAAAGATAAAAAGGCGCTACACTGACCCTGTCTTCTATGTTAACATCATTATCATCATCAATCAAAAATGAAACGATCTTACCAGAATCTACGCTGTGGAACAGGAACACGGCCTTTCAAGTGTGACGAATAGTAGCATCGCCTCCGCCATGGACTTCAGAGAAGAAAGCAGGCAGTGAAGCAAAGTTCGACAACGCTGATTGCTTGCGGAGCTGTTAATCTGAGTCGGGATGGTTTTGCAGAAAGAAACTTCCTGCATCTCCGGACTCTAACTTTCGCCCAGGCCCTCACTAAGAAACTGACAGGACTACTTAAAACTCCAGTCCCACTGCGAAGAGTACTACCCTCCATAAGAGACTACACCAAAACTCCGGCACTCCTTTGCCATCCTCCTGTGACGAAAGGCAAAGAATGACTGGGGGATGAGGGAAGCGGGGGACGTATTTAAGCCTTTGGCTGGGGTGTCTTTGCCTTCTCCTGTTGGCCAGGTTCTTAATTCCCAGCAGTAATGAAAAAAGCCGTGAACTCTCCTCCCCTTTAGATGGAAATAAGCAAAACTATACATTTTTACAAAAACACTCCCAGTTGGGCTATATAAATGGATCATCTAAAAACATTTATGCAAAGAAAACTCTAGTGTACAATGTCCCTTTAAACTTTCCAGTTTACTTTTATTAGCAAATGTATTTATTCTCCTGGTATACTTAGTCTAAGGAGCGCTAATGGAAACTACCTGAGCACATCAGGTGAGCAAATGGCAAAAAAAAAGTACAGTCACCAATCAGCAGCTAGCTCCCAGTAGTGCTTTGCTTCTCCTGAGCTCACCTTAATAAGCTTTTCAACAAATGATACCAAGAGCATGAAGCAAATTATAAAATAGAAGTAAATTGAAAAGGTGATTGAGTTTCATTTTTTTTCTAAATCATGAAAGAACATTTTCTTGAGTTTACAGTAACCTATTAACTTTTTTTTTTTTTTTTGTTATCACATGTAGCCTGTTTCAATGTTTTCTGTTTTTTCATAGATGTGTTTTTTCAGGTTAAGTTTGCTACTCAATTTCTTAATTGATCCTCTATTTCAGAGCTCACAAATCAAGGTTCCTACAAAACCCCCTGATGGCAAAAAAACTGACCCTGGTACCCAGGAAATAGCTCTTCATTTGGTCCTTAGACAGATGAAGAACTGAGAGACGCTTCCCTCTCCACAAAGTGAGCTACAATTTGCAAATTTTGGCAACACATTTTCCTGCATATATTTTTAAATATGTGGCAAAATAAGGAGCAAATTAAATCAAACTTACTTTAAAATACTTTGCATGTCTTGTTGACTAGAGGCCTACATGTATGGCAAAATAATAAGTGAAACTTTTGATCTCAAAATTTTATATTATAACTGTAAAATTACACAAATTTTAGTTGTGAAAACCCAGCAAGTGAACGTATAGCTGTTAAATGTATGTGTATACACAATATTTCTCAAACAATACATAATTTCCACTAATTAAAGGAACCGCTTACCCAAAACCTCCCTCCCCTTTAAATTCTTCCCAATGAACCATTTGACCTGCTAAATTGTATTAAATTGTTTACAAATAGCTCCTTAGCCTTTATATTGGCATTTGAAATAGCTGATTTTGCCTATAGTACCCCTACCTATACTGAAGGTTTATATACCTAGGTATAGGCTATTGAGAAACTATGTAAAACACAGCCAGCAGAAAAAGATTAAACTCACAGTGGGAGGTGGAAGAGATAAAGCTCTGGAATGTTCATTTTTAATTGTTCTTGTGGATGTGGATGGAAAGCCATGCAAATTAGCACACCTTGGACTTGAGATACACCTGGAACAGCTTTGATGTGAGTTTAGGACAGGGCTCAAAAAAAACTTAGAAGCCAGGTGGCCACTGGCTCCTTAAAAATTAACCCTTGGCTTTCTGGAAATGTAACATTGAGGAAGCAGAGATTCCTACCAGAAATATCACATTAAAGCTATTTACAGTGGAGTGTGGACTCCTTTGACTTGCAATTGTTAGAACATATATTTTCTCACAAACCTAGATTACCCTTTTGTTTTTGGAGTGCATCCCTTGGAGTGAAATTATATTATAATAAAGATACATGTATACTCCAATGGATATCGTAGGGATGACAAAAAGTTTCTGTCACCTAAATTTATGGAACAAATTGACAAGCCCTGGTTGAGGATCATTGTCCTCTTCCACACAACTTTAAGCCATAACGGACGGAATGCTTCTGCAGAACAGAGATTAACTTGGTCAAAATTTAGTTTATCTTATGGAAGTCACCAACTTCAGAATAAATAAGCAAAGCATTCCAACGCCTGAATATTTCATGCACCATATTTATTTGTAGGCTTTACACATGTCATCTCCTCACGTGAATTCTGTGATTGGAACAAAACATTTTAAATTGTGATTCGTTAGTAAACATGATGGCTTTTCAAGTCCTCCATGGTGACATTTCTGTATTGGCCATGCTTAATGTTTAGACTTGTTTTTATCAAAGAAGTGGTTTAAAGAACTTTACTCTCCAATGAAGACTCCACTTTGAAAGTAATTTTTGACTAGGCCATTGTTTACTGGGATTGGATGTTCCCAGGTTCAGCTGGGCTTGACTTGTGGATGTTAGCCATTCCATAATGATGCTAGCTTGATTTACTGTTTGTCTGTAGGTTAGGTCACTTTAGCTCAGCCTGGGCTTGCTTTGGAAAAAATTATTTGGTTTAAGAAAATCTCTTCCGTGTGCATAGCTACAATTTGGCACTTGGAACATTTTTCAGCACTCAGGAAAATAAATGGTCAAAAAGGAGCATGGAGAAGCAATTTGAGGACATGACTACAAAAGGTATTTCAAAAGGCTCGAACAGAAGCATTTGGTGAAAAAATAGTAGAAGCACTAACATGATTAGGGGTTAATAATTAAGATAAAAATACAACGCACATATGTACACGTTGAATAAAGTCTCAAAAGTTTTGAAAGCGTATACACAAATTCTGTGTGAAGACAAAATTCATATAAACAGCAATATCTCATAACTAACCCATTTCATTTCTACACATCCTGAACAATATAAAATCAGTAGATCTTTAACCCCTTTTGAAAATGTATCTTATCAGAAATACACCATTAGAGGGACACTTTATATTGCTTACAAGCAGCTCTTTATATTCAATTTTCTTTATCTGCCTTCTTTAACACATAAATGGGAGGGACTTTATCTTGATATTTCAGAAGAATGGCACATTATATTCTATCAAATATAATGTGCCAGAAGTAATATTGGTCAAGCTCCATTTCAACTACTACTTGCAATGTGTCTCATAAAGTCAATGATAAGAATAAATCACACAAAATATAAAAACAGAAAGGAGTAAAACTATATAAATATATAGTCTTTGTGCACAAAGTTTATTTAAAAGTAGATACAGCACCAATTAAGATATCAAGATCCTTAAAAAAAAAAAAAAAAAAAAAAAAACTATGAAGTTTAAAAGTACCAAAGAAAGACACTCTTTCTATAATATGTTTGTTTGGATTGATAAGGAAATACTCCCTTTGTATACCCACAGATGGGAACTTGAGGCATGCTGATTACTTGACAGAGGTCAGGCACAAAAATTTAGAAACATCAGTGTAAAAAAGCAGTGTAGATTTCGTCAAACACTCTTTAAAATATTAGTAAATTCTGCATCTTGGATGAATTCCAAGGTACAGGAAAAATTTTCAAGACACCTTCCATAAAGGAATAGATGAACCTGGTAAATTATACATTGCAACTAGAACAGGTCCAATATTCATATCTAGGAAAACAAGACTTTTTTACAACATTAAAGTCTTTTTGGTCCACAGATAAAGTTAAAACATATAAGATAGTAAAAAGTCACTGACTTGGTTACACTAACCATTTTACTTTATATAGAGAAGCCTATAAACAGTAAGTTGATACTATCGGGGGAACTACCGACTACCTTGCATCATACTATAAGCGTTTTACAGTCAAACCTAATAAGCCTATATAAAGCTTGTCTATTACAAATAATAACTCTATTAGCCTTAAAAGGATGGTAAATCCAAGTGTTTAACAAACGCTAACATTTATCACCACTAAAAATTAAGGGGAAATTCATTGATCAACCATGTAAAAAAGGATGCTAAACTCACCCTTTCTGTGCTATTGCACAGTGCTAAATTCAGCAGCTCCAGCCACCCACGGCACAACTATCTTCTACCAATGAAGTGCCGCTTGCACCTCTGAACCTATAGCCGTGCGCAGGGCCGCCACTAGAAATTGTGGGGCCCCTGACTTAACCATTGATCAGGGCCCCCCCCCCCTTTTGACATGTGCGATTTTTGACCAAGTGACTAAAACGTATATGCACTTTATTCTTAAGTGTCTATTTAAACTTGGAAATGTTGTAAAGGTAGTATACATAGAAACACACAGACACACTTATACACTGAAGCACACTCACACATAAGGATTCACATATAGACAAGCAAAGAAACACAAGAACACACTCAGAAACAGACACCCAAACAGACACTCAGCACTTGATTACATTAACCTGACAAGTAATGAGGTAGACTACAGTTTTGTAAAAAAAAAAAAAGGAGATTTAGAAAACAAAATATGGAGTTCTGATTATCTTTTTATAAAGGAAGATGCCAACTAAATGATGACAACAGCATGCAGTGACTGAAAGGAAGGGACCTGAACTGCCTAAACAATAACTTAAAGGTTAAATGGTGGATTAGTGACTTCCGTAAAGGTCTCATTAGTCTCAAAGTCTGTAGAAAGATGTGTATAATCAGTAGTAAGGTCAAAATGTCCTAAAAAGGAACAGACAATGGACACACACACACAAACTCGCATACACACAAGGAAACACCGACAGAGACAGCCTCAGAAAACACACAAAGACATACGCACACACACAGAGACACCCACAGCAAACACACAGAGAGACAACCACATAAAACACAGAAAGACATACATACACACACCCTCACAGACACCCACAGAAAGCACACACCCTCACAGAGACATCCACAGAAAACACAGACATACATACACACACACCCTCACAGAGAAATCCACAGAAAACACAGACATACACACCCACCCTCACAGAGGCATCCAGAGAAAATACACAAAGGCAAACATACACACACCCTCGCAGAGACACCCATAGAAAAAGCTCAAAGACATATGCACACACCCTCACAGACATCCACAGAAAATGCACAAAGACATACACACCCACCCTCACAGAGAGACCCACAGAAAAATAAATACATACACACTCATAGAGACACAAACCAAAGCACAAAGACATAAACACAGACACCCACAGAAACACTCACAGGAGGAAACATTTAAGCACCTTGCATCCCCTAAATCAACAGTGTGTGACATGCATGATAAAAAAAATTGCAGAAATTAAGAGATCGCTTTTTAAAGAATCATATTTGTAAATGTGTAAACAAAAATAATTCCGTGAATTCAAAATTGTACATTGATGATCCGGGTAGATGGCTAGATGAAGAAAAGTACTTTTAAAAAGGTTGACATATGTTTGTTTTTTCCTTATTTTCCCCAACCAAGAGCACCACTTCAAATATAGTGTACAAATGTTCCCATCTGTCAGCTGTACTTATGGATTTTGAAAATGCTGTACTCTATATGGTCTTGGTGGAACCATAAGTTGTGGTACTCATACCATTAGATCTGGTTAAATGCAGGATTTAGGCTTGTTGGTATGTATTTCAAAATTAAGTCAGCTGTAGTGTAAACTGAACAGTTTTACGTTAACCTGTCTCATTTCAAACACTGAGTAATCTTAGTCTGAGAGTATAACATTTTATGCAGATGTAAAAATCTTAGATAAAATGCCTTCTTGCATCTGGAAAGTCTTTGCATAAAGGGGCACCTACCATTTGTGTATTGAGGAGGAAACATTTCAGCATGGTTTTAAATATATAATTTCTATAGCATTGTCAAAAAATCATAAATACACTGCTGCTAAAAAAAAATTGTTTTTATGGACCCCTGGCCCCACCATACAACTACTATCACACTGAAGTTACAATGTGAAATTGCACAAAGAAATAAAAAACATTTTCTAAGTAAGTCCTACCTCCTCTGCAAATGAAAGTGATCTGCCGCCTGACTCAGGCACACACTGTACAAACAAAGTGCCAAGTCTGTCTCACACTGTGCATAGTGGTTTAGTGCACACTCAGAAATCCTCTCAAATGCTAATACTTTACTCCTTGTAATAACATTTACCATGCTCAATTAGCACTCTGACAGGAGTCCCCCTAATGGCGGCCCTGGGGCCCGTGCATGCATACAGAAACCTGTCAGTTGACACGCATGGCTATTGGTTCAGAGGTGCAAACGTCACCTCATTGAAGATCGTTGTGCCGTGGGTGGCCGTAGCCGCTGAATGTTGCGATGTGCAACATCACAGAAAAGGTGAGTTTAGCACCCTTTTGTACACGCTTAATTAAACTCCCCTTGATTTTTAGTGATGGTAAATCCTAGCGTTTCTTAAATGCTTGTATTTACCATCACTTTAAGACTAACGATACTTCAGAACATATTAACCTTTTCTACCAAACTTCTTTCTTTTCTTTATTTTTTTCTTTCCTTTTACTACTTTTCTCTTCTATTGTTTGTAGCTAATTTTATTTAAACATTATGAATCCAAGATAGATTCATCAGTTTCATCAGCTTTTACAACAAATTGTATGACAAATCAAAACATATAGGATGACCAATATTTAAGAATGCCAGATGGAAAGTAATTAATTTTCTATAATACTCAGTAAATCCCCAAAAAATTAAGAAACTTTCAGAAAACAATTAACAATGCTACAACGTTAATCTCTAAACTTTGGAAATCCATTTGGCTCTCTCATCCTCTATGGTGTCCTCCCATGAACTACTATGTCTCCTTAGAAGCATTCCCACATCAAATTCTCCTATATCTAATCCAAGACTCCTACAAGTCTTACTCGCATCTCTCACTCCTACTACATCTTGCTGCTGGTGACATCTTTCCTAACTCTAGCCCTGTAACAATTACCTAACTTCCACACTCTTGCTCAATCAGCCATAGTAAAAATTCTACTAAGGTCAGGCAATTCTAACAATCTCATCTCCATTAACCCACAGCACTTATCCCCTTTCTTTTCTTGTGCTTTCTGGAACACTTGCTCTGTCTTCAACAAACTTACAACCATGCCCGACCTGTTTGTTTCTAATGCATTCAACCTTTTAGCAATTACTGAAACCTGGCTATCTTCTTTTGACACTACTTCCATTGCTGCTCCCACACATTGTGGTCTCCACTTTAGCCATACACCTAGGCCAGGTAAGAGACATGATGGTGGTGTTTGGATCTTGCTCTCCCCCTCCTGCACCTATCAGTACCTGCCTCCGCTCCTACCTCTCTCCTTTTCCTCTTTTGAAGTTCACTGCATTCGCCTGTTCTCCCCACTCCCTCAGAGTGGCAGTCATCTATCGCCCTTCTTGATCAACCTCCCAATTCCTTGACAACTTTGCCTTTCGGGCTTCCTCACTTTCTCTCTTCAAATATACAGACTAGAATACTACAGGACTTCAACATTCCCATTGATAACCCATCTGCTCCTGCTGCCTCTAAACTTTCATTCACATTCTCCTTCAGTCTCTCACAATCCACTCAATACCAGGACACTATTGACCCGGTATCTTCCCTCCTCTGCTCTGTATCTGACTTTCTCCGACGCCTTTCCCCCCCCCCCCCCATTTCAGACCACCACCTGCTTACCTATAATCTTAATGTATCGGCTAAACCCACTTCTCCATCATGCCCCCGCACCTGTAGAAATCTGCACACTGTGGATCCGCTCCTATTTTCCAAACTCATTAAATATCTCCTCCCTCACACTTCCACTATAACCTGCCCTAATCTTGCTACAGCCCGCTATAACCATACTCTCCCCTCTGCCCTACACACACCTCCCCAACTGCGCAAAAAACCCTGCCATAAGTTACAGCCCTGGCACTTTCAGCAAATATGCTACTTGCAAAAATGATCCCACACTGCTGAGCGTGCCTTGAGGAAATCTTGCTCTGAACAGAATTTCAGACAATATAGGCTCATTCATACACATCTGCCCTTCACTTAGCCAAACAAACCTAATTATCTTATATCTACTCTTTCCTCAAACCCTAAATGACTCTTCAATTTAAACTCTCTCCACCTGCACCACCCCCCCCCCCCCCCGTCTGTCTTTAGTGCTCAAGGCCTGGCAGACTACCTTTTAAACAAAATGCATACTTATCTGAAGAAATATCTCCACTCCCAGTCACCCCCTCTGCCACTCTCTGCCTCTTTCTCATACCTGCCCACTTAACCCTATTCCTTCACATCTAATACTTACTCTGTCTTCAACCCTCACGGCAGCTGTTATTCACATCTTCAACCTCTCTCTTCCTACCGGTTCATTCCCATCTTGTTTCAAACATGCAAAAGTCACTCCCATACACAAAAATCCCTCCCTTGACACTAATTATCCTGCAAACTACTGCCCCATATCTGTGCTTCCACCAAAACTCCTGGAAAAATTAGTTTACAACCACCTAACCCACCACCTGTTCTCACCAAGGTTACTAACATTCTTCTTACTGCTAAAAGTAACAGCCAGTACTCTATACTTAACTTACTTAACCTCTCAGCTGCCTATGACACAGTTGACCACCCCCTCCTCCTAAGGACACTCAGAATGTATTGGTCTCTGTGACACTGCTCTCTCTTGAATCCATACCTATCTTTTTAACAGGTTATTTTCTGTGTCATTTGCTGGGGACGCCTCTTCGATGCCTGACAGTTGGAGTACCTCAAGGCTCTGTCTTGAGTCCTCTACACTTCTCCATTTATACTTCTTTACTTGGTAAACTTATCAACAGCTATAGCTTCAAATATCACCTCTATGCTGATGACACTCATATCTACCTCTCCTCCCCTGCTCCCTATCCCTCTGTCCTTTCTCACATCAGTGACTGCTTATCTGGAAGTTCTTCTTGGATGGTCTTTCACCACCTGATGATCATATCCAAGACAGAGCTCCTTCTTATCCCCCCTCTAGCTCTACTCCAATTTCTGACTTTTCTATCACCATCAACAACATCACTATCTCCCCATCACCACAAGTTCGCTGCCTTGAAATTATACTTGACTCCAATATGTCCTTCATCCACTACAATGACCTGCATAATATTTCCAAAATGTGTCCGTTTCTGAGCGATGACACCACTAAATAGCTAATCCAATCCCTTGTAATTTCCATGACTGGACTACTGCAATAACCTAATAACTGTCCTTCCTCTCTCTTGCCTCTCCCCCTTCAATCCATCCTAAATGCCAGGCTAATACAGCTTTCCCACTGCTTTGCATCTGCTGCATCTCTCTGCAAGTCCCTTCACTGGCTCCCCATTCAAAGCAGAATTAAATTCAAACTTCTGACTCTGACCTACTAAGCCCTTACAAAAGCCGCTCCCCACTACCTGTCCTCAATCAACAAATACCCCAGGCCACCCCCTAAGCTCCAACAATGACCTGCTCCTTGCATCTTCTATCATCACCTCTTCCAATGCTAGACTGCAGGACTTTTCTCATGCCGCACCAACTCACTGAAATGCACTTCCTCACACTGAGACTTTACCCTGATTTGCCTTATCTTAAAAATGATCCCTAATGACATTTTTGTTCAGGGAAGTCTACCACCTAACTCTGTGACAAATTAATTCCACTTACCTAATAATTGCCCTCATCTAACTCTATATTAAAATCATTCTCACCCTTGCAGTCCTTATCTCCTGTTTCTCACCCTGCTACACTTCTAGATTGTAAGTTCGCACTGGAATAGGGCCCAAACTTCCTCCTGTATTTGTTTGTCAAATTTTGTCTTTTCTCTTACAAGTATTGCATCACTGTTTTACTTATATCAATTGTACCCATGGACAGAGCTGCTGAATATGTTGGGGCTTTATAAATAAAGTATAATAAATAAGAATAGAAATAATTTAAATCCCAACATTATGTTGGTTGCAGAATATGTTGGTACTTTTGAAATAAAGTATAATAATATAGAAGCATAGAATTTGACTGTAGATAAGAACCAAAAAGGCCCATCAAGTCTACCCATATTACTTTTTTCTTATTAAAGCCTTATGCATGTCCCAGGCATTTTTATTTTTTTAATTCCTTTACAGTCTTTGTGTTTATCACCTCAAATGAAAGTTTATTTGCAGGAATCCACCACCCTTTCTGTAAAAAAAATGCTTCCTCATATTTTCCCTGAATCTGCTACCCTCTAACTTTAGACTGTGAAAAATATATATATATACACATATATACACACACACACACACACACACACACGTATACACAGTCATAGCCAAAAATATTGGCACCCTGCATTTCTGACAGATAATGCACCACTTCGCCCAGAAAATTGTTGCAATTACAAATGTTTAGCCATTCTCATCTTTATTTATTTTGTTTCTATTGGTATGACAAAAAAGTGGATAAAAAAAAGCCAAATCAAACACATTCCACACAAAACAATGGACTTGACAAAATTATTGGCACCCCTTGGAAAAAAATAACTGAAATCAATCTCTTCCTGTAACCATCAATGAGTTTCTTACTGGAATTTTGGACCACTCTTCGTTCGACAACTGCTCCAGGCCTTTCTGATTGGAAGGGTTCCTTTCTCTAACTGCTGTTTTGGAGATCTCTTCACAGGTGCTCTATGGGATTGAGATCTGCATTCATTGCTGGCCAGTTCAGTACTCTCCAGCGCTTTGTATTAAACCCATTTCTGGGTGCTTTTTGATGTGCGCTTTGGGTCATTGTCCTGCTGTAAAACCCATGATCTCTGTCGGAAACCCAACTTTCTGACACTTGGCCCTACATTGCACCACATAATTCTTTGGTAGTCTTGAGATTTCATAATGCCATACACACAGTCAAGACATCCAGTGCCTGAAGCAGCAAAGCAACCCCAAAACATAAGTGACCATGTTTAACTGTAGGGACTGTATTCTTTTCTTTAAAAGCCTAATTTATTTTTCTTAAGAGTAGAATGATGGGCTTTACCAAAAAGCTGTAATTTTGTTTCGTCTGTCCACAGCACAATCTCCCAAAGGGATTTTGGCTTCTTCAGGTGAGCTTGAATTTGTCTGGTAGTTGATTGAGGTTCTTTATCCACTATTCAAACAATCATTCGTTCTTTGATCAATTTTTCGCTTTTGTCCACATTCAGGGACATTAGCTACAGTGCCATGGGCTGTAAACTTCTTGACAATGTTACGCGCAGTGGACACAGGAACATTAAGATCTCTGCACATGACTTGTAATCTTGAGATTGTCCATGATTTTTCGCAATTTTTGTTCTCAAATCCTCAGACGATTCTTTGCTGCTCTTTCTCTTCTCCATGCTCAGTGTGGCACACAGAGACACACAAAAGAAAGGTTGAGTCTGCCACCGGTGTCATTTCTATATTGTCAGTACCTGTTAAAGTGAGTTTAATTACAAATTACAGAAGCATCACAAACTTGGAATGCAATTATTTCTTACAAATTTGAGAAGGTGCCAATAATTTTTTCCAGTCCAATTTTGGAGTTTTGCATGGAATGTGTCAGATTTTGCTTTTTTCTCCACTTTTTCGTGTTATACCAATACAAACAAAAGAAAAACATGAGAATGCCTAAACATTTGTAATTGCAACAATTTTCTAAGCGAAGTGGTGCATTATCTGACAGGAATGCCAATATTTTTGGCCATAACTGTGTGTATGTATATATATATATATATATATATATATATATATATATATATATATATATATATATATATATATATATATATATATATATATATATATATATATATATATATATATATATATATATATATGTAACCAGGGGCGGGGAGCACAGGATTACCCATAATTTCAAAAGAACAATTTCCTCATAGATGTTCTATAAACAGAAAGAATAGGGTATAAAATGTGCAAAACAACAAAGAACAAAAAGTACTAACTATTGCCTGAATATTTCTAGTTTCTGTAAAACATTCAAAATATCATACAATGAAACGAAATAAACAGAAGTGCCAAGTAAAATGCATTATGGATTTACAATACTTTCTCTTGATAGCAACTTACTAAGAAAATATACACAGACAGATGATAGTTGATCTGCATTTACTGTGATTATGTGATTAGGGAAAAATTGAAGAATAATTACAAGAAACTCCTCCTTTTGGTTCCTAACAGCTTTGGCATTTGGAGGGTGTTTGGAATACAACATGTATGTTGGTGAATTTGCTCACTACTGTCAATTCCAGGGAAGTGGAAATAACCTCATCTATTTTGTTACCCAAAAGAGAAAATATAATTCATAAGACCACAAGCTAAATAAACCAAAGGACACAAAACCAAATCACAATGCAACCCAAAAGTCATGAAACAAATATACATAATATGTACATTTAAAAAAAAACACATTGCATATCCAAACAAAGCACAGGCAGCCCATGTACTCACTGAAAATACCAGGTAAGCAGACTAGCAAGCCCATGACAACACAGTGTAAAAAAAAAATGTAAAAGCAAGACTCAAACCCATCTAAAGACTCACGCAGCTTAAACTGACAGCAAAGTGAAAATTAAACTTTTATGATTCAGATAGAGCATACAATTTAAACAACTTTTTAAATGCACTTCTATTATCTAATTTGTTTTTTTCTCTTGGTATCCTTTGCTGACAAGGATATCTAGGTAGGCTCAGGAGCAGCAATGAAATACTGGGAGCTAACTGCTAATTCGTAGCTGTATCTTTATCCCTCCTCATTGGATCACCTGATGTAATTCAGCTAGTCCCAAGTAGTGTGCTGCTGCTGCTTGCGACAAAGGGTACCAAGAGAATGAAGCAAATATGATAATAGAAGTAAATTGGATTTTTTTAAAAATTTGGTTTTAATATCCATTTAAAGACATCTCTAGCACAATAATAAGGCACAAATTTACTTCATATAAAAACAAATCTCAGGGATTACATTTAAAGACATGATGAAACCATCAGCACAACCATTTTTTATTGGTTGGACAAAACCAACGGGATCCAAACTAGAGATGGACAAAACTAAACTTTAAAGAGATAATGGCATAACAGATGAGTTAAAAGAAACAAAGATATACTAATCCAAAGCCAAACTAACCAAAAAAGCCCAAACCATTTAAAAAACACATCCAATATACATCTCTATCAAACAGCTTCCAACACATGAATTTAACTCAGTTAAAGAAACCTCTATTAAATACTAGCCCAAATAAAATTATAGTCACAAGCTCACACAATAACTGAATTCAAACAATAAGCAGTAAATTTGAGAAACCACAAATAAAACTGAATGTCAGATTTTTCATAAAGGACAGAATTCCCAAAACCTACTGAGAAACTACCAATCCTGACAACCTAAACAAATCATTATGTAAAGAGATTTTTTTTTGCCACATTCCCATAAGATTCCAACATCAGAATGAAATATTACCATGTCAGACCAAAATCCAACAGGAACAGTCAATACAGTTATAAAGAAAACTCATAAGACACAACCAAATATGAAAATAATTCAACTATATTGTTAACAAAGGAAAATCTATTTATACGGACAGTTGCTACATTTGAAATAAAGAAAACCCCAATAAAATAACATGATAAAAAAAAGAGGGCACAAGAAAACTAATACTGTGGGATTTGTCAAAATTGTAAACATAATTTTCACAATAATCCTAAAAATGTATACTCAAATAGCGCATGGTATGAACACAACTCAAATACGAGGCAAGAAATATTCACCCAAGTTGTATGTGCATATGAAAGATATATGCTTGGTGAAACACAGAACACCTATTAAAGGTGGGATATTTGCATATAAATAAGCTCTTAAACAACCAAGTATTTGATCAACATAAGATCCTTAAATGAATGTGTCAACCAGCTAATCATCAACTAAATAATTATGACTCCCAAACCAATGATAATCCATGAGAATTCAATCCATTAATCAACAAGAGAACTCCATCCCAATCACAAACCCCCTTGAGACCTCAGGCCAATAATTAAATAAAAAATGTATCCCAATAAGCATGCAAGCCATACAACTTCAACTCAATACTGAAACCAGCCACAAGAATTCAAGTAAAGGGTAAATTATGAGACCAACCAAACTATCATCAAGTAACAAAAACCACGATTAACACAATAGTGTAAGCATCACAATAATATAGAAGATCCTCATTTTGCAACTAATACATGGGACTTTAAACACAATCAACCTAACACCCACTTAAAAATGGTAAAAACACAGGATAGCAGACCAATCATGAAAACCTCATCTCTAAAGTAGACAACTTAATTAAAATCAGAGACTAGGTATGTGCAAAATACATATATTTGTGTCGCACTTTAAAACTAATATAGCTGGTACCAAAAATAGCCAAATGCTGCAACCCACGGCCATGTTTGGAATGAGTTTGACAAACAAATATCAGAATACTGAATTTTTTAACAGTAAACTTTAAAATCACCTTAAAAAATTACAGATTGACATATTTCAAACAAATTATGAGACTTCAAACCAAGATGCCTGTTCATATCAAGAAACACACCTGTGGGATGTAAAGTTAACGAACAGGAAATGCCTGTCGGAAAGAGGCAACCAAGAAATGAGAACTCAACGTGACCCTATATGCAATGAAACAAAACAACCTTTCAGCCCAAATATATTTGATCCCGGCATTAGGAAATGAATTCATGGGACACCCCCATAATACAAAAGACCCAGATTAGACAACCAACACATAATATTTAAAATCAATAAACAAATGAGTTCCTTACTACTATTAAAAGCCCAACACATTATCCCAGACTAATAAAAGCACATACACAGCACCTGAAATAGGCAACAATTTTTACTTCAAGTCAAAAAGATTCTTAACTTGGCTTGATACCCTTATTGAAATAAAAATTAAAAACTATAGGATGCAACCCAAGAGTAAGTATAAGGCCCCACAACAATAATTTAGGCAATATCAACAGAAAGTGACTTTTAACCCAAAGGTAGATATAAAATTCTCATTCCACTCAAGAAAACAAACTATTGGATGCCCACCCTACCAACACAAAATTCCCACCACACAGTCAAGAAGAAACACAAATGAGATTGCTTTGAAAGCAATTGAAACTACAACAGCTAACCAAATGAAAGCCAAAAAAAAGTAAATGTCACTGACACTCCCCCATTAAAACCAAGTCAATAAAAAAAAAATCTTACTCCACCGAAAGAGAAAACAAACTTTGAACTCTACAAAGATGCAAGAGAATCCTATTATCCTCATTGAATGAGACAACACAACTGAGAGATCCACTACTAGATCTTCATAACTGCTCATGTATTGTGACCATGACCAGCACATATGTGTGAAATAGACCTGATGAGGTAATCACACAGCTGACTCATTAGGCTCACTTAATGTTTATCTAGGCACACCACCAATGGAAAAAGCATACACCTATCTGAGTGCGAGTCTGAGGCGTCCCTCAAGCAACACTCAGTCACATGGTGCCACCACAAGCCCCGCCCTCGCTTCTCCCGCCCTTTTTCATCTCCCTAGATCGGTTCGGTTCCCGCCGGCCTGGGCGCGGGACACTGCGCGTGACTCACGCCGCCCGCTGACGTCAGTCGTCTTGTGTGCTGTTTTTTTTACGTACGTGTAGTGCTGCGGCTTCTCGGGCTGGGCTTGCAGTGCGCCAGCAGCAGCTGCAGCCGGAGAAACGGAGGAAGGAGCTGGGGAACTTGGCACAGGGCCCTTCGACATCTTCGGGCCTCCCTCCTCCGCTCCTTTTATCGTTCGCTCTGCGCGGAACGCCGCGGTTTGCGCTAACAGCGCCTGCGCCAACTCCATGAAGGAAATGCGAATCGCTTCCAGGGGCGCGTAGGCTTATGGGAGCTGTAGTTTTTTTTTCTGATTTGAACAAAGTGCTGATGGGAGGGTTGTAGTTTCGGAATAACTACAATTCCCACTGAAAGATGGGGCTAATGACCCGGATGGCGTTCGAATGGAAATCCATTATGGGAAATGAAGTTTATTATTGGTTACAGACAGTAAAAGGGGAACTTCCAGGATCAGCTGTGTGTTTCACTTGAATGCAATATGAAATAAAAACCTAAAAATGCGTAGAAATAAAGATTAATTTCCATTTCAGGGTGCATGGGGTGTAATTACAGCAATAAGGCACTGAGTGGCGAGGATTATCATATTTCAAGATTGTAATAATCAAATTCTGACTTGTGGATATAATTAGGTAAATCTGGTTAAATCAATATTAATTAAACGTTTATTGAAAGCACACTATATAAATATGTGTAGTGTTTGTGGTGAAAATGCAAAATGTTTGATCTATATACAACATTTTAAATGTATTAATGTCAACTATAAACAATTCAAGTAAAATATGCTCTTTAAAAATTATATCATTACAAAATAAGGGGGTTAGGTTTGCAATTCCTGTTGTCAACATTTTAGATCATTAATGTAAAGTAAGAATATGGTCCAAAGGGCCTCATATTTAACACAGTGGCAGGACCAGATTTAGAGAAGGTTCTGGGGTACAGTTTGGCCCCCATTTACTAGCTGCCCCCTGCTCTCATGACCTGCCAATTACCCCAAACACCATATTACTGTTACTTAGTTGCGGAAAGCAGGCTTGCATGAGATCCAAAGCAGGATCCGCTGCTTAGTACATGAAGCTGTCTGTATCTTGAGTTGTGGCCACATTGCTTGCCCAACCACTAGAAGTCCCCGATACACAGTTTATTAGTTATTCCTGGAGTAGAAAAAACAAAAATGTCGTTTTTTTTTTTTTGGTTCTATTTGGGGGCCACAACTCTAGTGCAGAGGATCACATGTGGCCTTGGGCTGTCAGTTATCTAACCATGTTAGAGCATTTTCTTATTGCAAATTGTTTGCATATAAACAGTGCTGGAAATGTCCACTAATATTAATGAAGAACACTCCTATTTCCTTCTAAATACAGGGAGAATCCACAGCTGCATTCATTACTTTTGGGAAATACAGAACCTGGCCACCAGGAGGAGGCAAAGACACCCCAGCCAAAGGCTGAAATACCTCCCCCACTTCCCTCATCCCCCAGTCATTCTTTGCCTTTCGCCACAGGAGGTTGGCAGAGAAGTGTCAGAAGAATTACGGAATAGTTCCTTATGGAGAGTAGTACTCTTCGAGATGGGACTGGAGTTTTTAGTAATCTTGTCAGCCTCTCAGTGAGAGCCTTGATGAAGGTTAGAGTCCGGAGATGCAGGGAAAGTCTTTCTGCAAAACCATCCCGACTCATATTAACAGCTCCATAAGCAATCAGCGTTGATGAGTTTCGCTGCCTGCTTTCTGTACTCAAGTCCATGTCAGAAGAGCTGCTACCATCTGTCAAACTTGAAGGACCGTTTTGCTGTTCTACGGCATAGATTCCGGTAAGATTGTTTACATTTTTACATTTTTTAGCGCATTTACATCTTCCTGCCACATGCAAGAGAGGACTTACTCCGTGTGATCCTACCCAAGGTCCGGCATGTAAGAGGACGATGGTATCCGATCAGTTTTCTGGGGAAGCAGTGTCCTCTGAGGCTTCAGAGGTGCTACCTCCAGAGTCGGAGCCCCCAGATATTCCGACGGAGGTGAATTTTGCTTTTAGATTTAGAATGGCTTGCCTGCGTGTACTTATGAGGGACGTTTTGGCGACGTTGGCTGATCCATCAGTGGAATCTTCTGAATCAGATAGCGAGCTTGTTTAGACGACTGGAGAGATGGTGATCTTATTTCTTATCGTCTTAGTTTTGTTTTTTCTTTGTTTTGTTGTATCAGATTCCCAGTTCAAAACTCTTGAGGAATGGTGTCGCATGACGGGCTGGACCTGTCGGTTTCACTTTCCCTTTGGCTATCACTTGTGTGTGCCTAATTTCTTTTATAATCCCGTAGGATACGTTTTTATTTTCTTCTATTTTAGAGCTCAAGTTTGTTTCTCTGGGTTTTTCTGGTACTAGCGACCTTCATGGTAGTGATTTGATGTCTCTTCCGGTGGAAGATATATAAAAAAATTTAAAAAAAAAACAAAAAAAAATGACAAAAACACAGGATGTTTCTGGTCGGGGTGATGTTCCCCCGATATGTCCAAGACTATGTTTAAATGTTAGAGCTCATATGTTTAAATGTTTGTTATTCTCCCTTTTCTGGCTCTTCTAGAATGTTAGAATTTCTGTTTGAGACCCTTGAACAGATATGTTGTATCATAGATATCTGGCTGGTCCTGATTGGGTATTAGTTATCTCTGTTTTTTTGAGGTTCATAACAAGATATGTTGTATCCTGTATAACAGGCTGGACCTGTTTGGGTACTAGTTGCCTCTCCATTTTTCTTCTCAAGAGGTTATTTCCTTGTTCCTTTGGTCCAGAGGAAGCCCTTCTATCCTAGATGTTAGGCTGGTCCTAGTTAAATCATCTTGGTTGGGCATCTGATATTAGAGAAGGGCCTACGAGTTAATACCCTACTTGGCAAAGTTGTGTTTTGGCGTGTAAAATCTGCTGTGGCAGTTTTCTTCAGGAACTAAGCTTTCCCTTTTCGGAATGGGGGAGATGGGTGACTTTTTTTTCTTGGAGTCTTTTCGCGGTTCCTTCTCACAGGGGTTATATTATTCCCCCGCTATGGTGCTCCATAGGGGTTTTCTCATTCTTTTTTATACTCTCTATGCATGGTTTATTTTTTTCTTCCTCTTGAGGGTTGCTATGAGGCTCTCTCTCCCTTTATCAGGGAGATGGTTACTTCCTGTCCTCGTGTTGAGGATATCTGGATTTCAGGGCCGTTTCAGTATCCCCGTTCTGATCCTAGTTTTCTTGGGGTCTAGGGGGCTGTTTATTCAGTTTCCTGTTTCCAGGGTTTTGGCTGCTCCTACTTTTGGCGGTTCTGGTTTTCTCCATCACCTGCTAGAAGTTTTAGGAATTCCATTGTCCTTTCTGTCCTTGACGTTGGTTTTGTATTGGAGTTCCTGGGTAGACCCCAGGGTGATTTTTTGGATGAGGTTTGGTCTTTCAGACAGGAAGTCCTTTTAGGCCTTTTTGAGTTTTAGTGCTCTATAGGCTGGTCCTGCAGTTTTCCTTCAGACCTCTGTTGGTACTATGCGGGGGTGATGTTTAGCCTAGTTCCCAGAGGCGTAACTAGAAACCACAGGGCCCAGGTGCAAGAATTTTAAGAAGGGCCCCACCTACCCCCCACCAAAAAAAAGTGAATTTGATACATATCTTTTTTTTTTTTCTTCTTACTTTTAACACAGAAAAAAATGTGAATCAGATTACATGTCTGCAAAAGGAGGTACCCTGTGCCCACAGTCTGTGAGATGGCATGACCCCCTATTACTGTATATAGTGACACTGTTTAACCCACCAGTACTGTATATAGTGAGTCAGTGACACAGTCTGTAATCTGTCGGTGAGATGGCTGGCCTGACCCTACCCGCCCCAGTACTTTATAAAGTGACCACAGTAGTCTATGACATGGTCCAGCCCCCCGTACTGTATATAGTGGTACTCTATAGACTGACACTGTTTACCCCCTGCCCCCCCCCCCCCATGCTGTAATAACAAGGTCTGTAATTTGCTGGTTCCACAAACATACACACAGTCACATACATACATACAGTCATATACACACATACAGTCACATACACGCACATAAACACCAATGGGTAAAACAGAAACACTAACCCCTGTAGTCAGAGACACTAGTGAAGCATCATGTCACACTCACATGATATCAGTGCAGGCAGTGGCAGGTCAACGCTTTTTATTGTAAAAAAAATAGTTTTGCCCCTGCTAGTTCCGATTCTTCGGTTTGGCGGTGTTGCTCCTATATCTTCCAGATATCATCCTGTTTCTGGATTGTCCACTCCGGTCTCCAGTATGCGGTAGATCGTTCCCTGTTCTGGGATACCTATTTTGATCTTCTGGGGCAATTTTTATTTATCTCTACCATGGTGTGGGAGAGTGTATTTCGGGATTCCTTCTATTTTGGGAATCCTCGGTCAGTGGGTTTGAACCCAGGTAAAGCTCCTGCTTTCTGGTCTGCTGTGGGCTTTTGGTGTCAGCTAGCCTTCCAAAGCAGAGGGTGATACGCTGGAGACTTGATTTTCTGGGCGTTTGTGCCTGTCCCAGTCTATTTCATTAAGGGATCCTTAGGATGATCTGTGGATCTTTTAGGGCTTGGGGTGTTTATCCTCCTTGCCCTCCTTGACTTTGTCACCCCTTTTGGGTTGACTCTGTCAGGAGCAGGCGTCAGGTTATCTGATTGCCTTTCTTATGCTTTGACTTCAGTTCATAGTTTGGTCTTCCTCCTTATGGAGTTTGACTGGATTTTCACCTTTGGATCCGTGAGAGGATTATTTCTGAAGGGTGTCAGTCCTTTCCTCAACTTCTAGCTGTTCCCTCGTTATCTTGGGGATGTTGACCTTTCTCCCCCCTGTTTCTGGTGGGGTGGTGTTGATCCCCCTGTTTTTATATCCTTTCTTGAGGTTCTCCTTGGTCCTTTTTCAGGGTGTGCCGGAAGAAGGGTTTGTTAGCCGATTCTGGATGGGACAGCTAGTTCCTCTAGCTTGAGGGTTAGCCTGGCTACCCATAAGTCGGGGGTTACGGGTTGTATCATCTGTCACCTTCTGCCCTGGTATGTGGGCTCCTAAACAGGTTCTAGATGTCAGTGTCTGGTCTGTTCCCTGTGGTTAATGCACTCTTGCTGTTCATTTCCTTTCGCTAGGATGCGGATTGAGGTCAGGCAGTTCTGTTCTAGACTTTTTGCCTCTTCAGAAACTTAGTCTTTCCTGTTAAGGTTTTTGCATCGGTATCGATGCAGGCGATGGTTCTGAATTTTCTATTCTTTGACCTGTTCTGATGGGGAGTATTTCATACATGTCCTAGTCTCTCTTGCAGTCGGGTACGTCACTCTCCTTGGGTTTTCGCTCTATGGAATCTTTTCTTCGGGTTCTCCAAGGAGCCTCTTCCTCTGTTGTTCCCTTTTTTTTTCTGGGATGGTGCCTCAATGTCCTTTCAGTCTTTTTTTTGGCGTTTCAGCTTACTTCTATTTATCTTCCTATTGCGGAAGTGTAGGTATTGAGAGTCTTGGTTGTCCTCCTTGTCGTGTTCGAGGAGGAGTGTTCTTCATTTGGTCTCGTAGACAGCGGGACTTTAGTTTTTTTGGGCTCATTTTGGGACCTGTTATTTCTCTGGTTTATAGCGTGGGCTCTTTTGGATGATGATTGTTGGACAGTTACTTGGTACTCCTAACATTTATTTGATTATTTTGCTTCTGTTGAAGCAGTTTGCAGGAGATTGGGTTTTTCTCAGGCTGTGGTGCCCCCAGATTAGGTCCTCATCTTTTGTTCCCCCCCCCCCCCCATTAGCATTCAGTGTCCTCTATAGCTTGGGTATTGTTTTCCCAAAAGTAATGAATGCAGCTGTGGACTCTCCCTGTATTTAGAAGGAAAACATAAATTATGACTTACCAGATCATTTCCTTTCCTTCAATACAGGGAGAGTCCACAGCTCCTGCCCGTGCTCTCTGGTAGGTGGCCCTAAGTTTGTTATTTTCTTTTGGCACCTTTTTCACCCTGATATTTCTCCTACTGTTCCTTGATCGCTCGGCAGAATGACTGAGGGAAGTGGGGAGGTATTTAAGCCTTTGGCTGGGGTGTCTTTGCCTCCTCCTGGTGGCCAGGCACTGTAGTTCCCAAAAATAATTAATGCAGCTGTGGACTCTCCCTGTATCAAAAGAAAAGGAAATTATCTGGTAAGTCATAATTTGTTATTTAAAGGCATAAGAAAGTCAAAATTAAATGGATTTGATAGATCATGACATTTTAAACAACTGTGCAATTTACTTCTATAATCAATTTTTCTTAGTTATCTTGGTATCCTTTCTGAAAGGGACCGTACATGTAGAAATTAATGTTATATAATTCTACACATAGTGTAAAATGAAGTAACGTTAACCTAGCGACATTTAAAAAAAAAAAAAAAGAAGGATTTTAAAGTTTTAACCCCCCCCCCCCCCACTGTACTTCTGTTTTTTCGAAAGCGTGTCATGGGCGTGCTGTCTGATTTACACGACTTTTAAACAACTTTACGATTTACTTCTATTATCTAATTTGCTTGATTCTCTTGGAATCCTTTGTTGAAGGAGCAGTAATGCATTACTGGGAGCTAGCTGAAAGCAAATGACAAGAGGAACATATGTGCAGCAACCAATCAACAGCTTCTAAGCCACCCTAGGTATTGTTTTCAATGAAGGATACAAAGAGAACAAAACAAATTAGATATTAGAAATAAATTAGAAAACAAAATTTATGCTTACCTGATAAATTTATTTCTATTGTGGTGTATCCAGTCCACAGATTCATCCATTACTTGTGGGATATTCTCCTTCCCAACAGGAAGCTGCAAGAGGATCACCCACAGCAGAGCTGTCTATATAGCTCCTCCCCTAACTGCCACCTCCCAGTCATTCGACCGAAGACAAGCAAGAGAAAGGAGAAACTATAGGGTGCAGTGGTGACTGTAGTTTAAAAAAATAAATAACACCTGCCTTAAAATGACAGGGCGGGCCGTGGACTGGATACACCACAAGAGAAATAAATTTATCAGGTAAGCATAAATTTTGTTTTCTCTTGTAAGGTGTATCCAGTCCACGGATTCATCCATTACTTGTGGGATACCAATACCAAAGCTATAGGACACGGATGAAGGGAGCGTCAAGGCAGGCGCTTAAACGGAGGGCACCACTGCCTGTAAGACCTTTTTCCCAAAAACAGCCTCCGAAGAAGCAAAAGTATCAAATTTGGAAAATGTATGAAGCGAAGACCAAGTCGCCGCCTTACAAATCTGTTCAACAGAAGCCTCATTTTTAAAAGTCCATGTGGAAGCTACTGCTCTAGTGGAATGAGCTGTAATTCTCTCAGGAGGCTGCTGGCCAGCTGTCTCGTAAGCAAAGCGGATTATACTTCTTAACCAAAAAGAAAGAGAAGTTGCCGAAGCCTTTTGGCCTCTCCTCTATCCAGAGTAAACCACAAACAAAGCAGATGAAACAAAAAAAGAAAGGGCGCCTCCTAGTGTAGCCAGTATATATAAGGATAAATAGAATGAGATATAGATTTTGTACTCACATGTAGTGAAGGCAAAGATAATGCCTAGATAAGCAGTCTGGAAACTTATCAGTGTCCCAGTTGACTGTGCATTAGAATGCTAGGGCAGCTCCTCTTAGTAGATTTCCAAAATCATCTGAAAAGTAAGAAGATATACAGAGGGCGACTCCTAGTGTGGAATTAGTAAGCAGAGTGTGAACCCACCAGCTTTACCCTTCAGAGTTATAACTTGCCTGAGGAAACAGAGTGGTAGCTCTGAGAAACGCGTAGCGAATTCTACTGATTTTTATTGTACACTGTTATATTTTTATATAAAGTGTTTTTTATATATATCTGGAGTCTCCTGAATTTTTTATCTGAACCTTCTGAATACATTGGACCATCTTTCACCGGAGTGGTATGTGCGCTGGGCCACTTTTAATATACCCAGCTTGCTTCATTAGCACTACAGTGTGCTCTATACTTTGTGAGTATATCTCTGAAGGGTAAAGCTGGTGGGTTCACACTCTGCTTACTAATTCCACACTAGGAGTCGCCCTCTGTATATCTTCAAACAAAGCAGATGTTTGACGAAAATCTTTAGTGGCTTGTAAATAGAATTTTAAAGCACGGACCACATCAAGATTGTGTAATAGACGTTCCTTCTTTGAAGAAGGATTAGGACATAGTGAAGGAACAACAATCTCCAGATTGATATTCTTATTAGATACCACCTTAGGAAGAAACCCAGGTTTAGTACGCAACACTACCTTATCAGCATGGAAAATGAGATAAGGAGAATCACATTGTAAAGCCGATAACTCCGAAACTCGTCGAGCCGAGGAGATAGCTACCAAAAACAGAACTTTCCAAGACAACAGCTTGATATCTATGGAATGCAAAGGTTCAAAAGGAACCCCTTGAAGAACTTTAAGAACTAAATTTAGACTCCATGGCGGAGCCACAGGTTTAAACACAGGCTTGATTCGAACTAAAGCCTGACAAAACGCCTGAACGTCTGGAGTATTAGCCAGACTCTTGTGCAAAAGAATAGACAGAGCAGAAATCTGTCCATTTAAGGAACTAGCCGACAAGGAATCCTGACCTTACTCCATGAGTAACCCTTGGATTCACACCAATGAAGATATTTACACCATATCTTATGAAAGATTTTCCTGGTAACTGGCTTTCGAGCCTGAATTAAGGTATAATTGACCGATTCAGAGAAACCACGCTTAGATAAATTCAAGCATTCAATCTCCAAGTAGTCAGACGCAGAGAAATTAGGTTTGGATGGTTGAAAGGACCCTGAAGTAGAAGGTCCTGCCTCAGCGGCAGGGTCCATGGTGGACAGGATGACATGTCCACCAGGTCTGCATACCAAGTCCTGCGTGGCCACGCAGGTGCTATCAAAATCACCAAAGCTCTCTCCTGCTTGATCTTGGCAATCAGACGAGGGAGCAGAGGAAAAGGTGGAAACACATAAGCCAGGTTGAAGGACCAAGGCTCTGCTAGAGCATCTATCAGCGCTGCCTTGGGGTCCCTGGACCTGGTCCCGTAGCAAGGAAGCTTGGCGTTCTGGCGAGACGCCATGAGATCCAGTTCTGGTTTGCCCTAAAGTTGAATCAACTGAGCAAATATCTCCGGATGGAGTTCCCATTCTCCCGGATGAAAAGTCTGCCGACTTAGAAAATCCGTCTCCCAGTTCTCGACACCTGGGATATGGATAGCTGCTAGATGGCAAGAGTGAACCTCTGCCCATAGAATTATCTTTGAAACCTCCAACATTGCTGGGGAACTCCTTGTTCCCCCCTGATGATTGATGTAGGCTACAGTCGTGATATTGTCCGACTGAAATCTGATGAACCTGACCCCAGCTAGCTGAGGCCACGCCTGAAGAGCATTGAAAATCGCTCTTAGTTCCAGAATGTTTATCGGAAGGAGTGCCTCCTCCTGAGTCCACGAGCCCTGAGCCTTCAGGGAGTTCCAGACTGCACCCCAGCCCAGAAGGCTGGCTGGCATCTGTCATTACTCTAGTCCAATCTGGCCTGCGGAAGCTCATCCCCTTGGACAGATGGACCTGACATAGCCACCAGAGAAGAGAATCCCTGGTTTTTTGATCCAGATTTAGTAGAGGGGACAAATCTGTGTAATCCCCATTCCACTGACTGAGCATGCAAAGTTGCAGCGGTCTGAGATGTAGGCGGGCAAACGGTACTATGTCCATTGCCGCTACCATTAAACCGATTACTTCCATACACTGAGCCACTGAAGGACGAGAAGTGGAATAAAGAACACGGCAAGAGTCTAGAAGTTTTGACAATCTGGCCTCTGTCAGGTAAATCTTTATTTCTACCGAATCTATCAGAGTCCCTAGGAATGAAACTCTTGTTTGAGGTGATAGAGAACTCTTTGCTTCATTCACCTTCCACCCATGGGACATCAGAAATGCCAGAACAATGTCCGTATGGGACCTTGCAATTTGAAAAGTCGACGCCTGTATCAGAATGTCGTCTAAGTAAGGGGCTACTGCTATACCCCGCGGCCTTAGGACCGCTAGGAGGGACCCTAGAACCTTTGTGAAGATTCTTGGTGCCGTGGCCAACCCGAAGGGAATTGCCACAAACTGGTAGTGCCTGTCTAGAAAGGCAAATCTGAGAAAACAATGATGATCTTTGTGTATCGGGATGTGAAGATAAGCATCCTTTAAGTCTATGGTAGTCATATATTGACCCTCCTGGATCATAGGAAGGATGGTTTGAATAGTCTCCATCTTGAAGGAAATTTGTTTAAGATCTTGAGATCTAAGATTGGTCTGAATGTTCCCTCTTTCTTGGGAACTACAAACAGATTTGAATAGAAGCCCTGCCCCTGTTCCTCCTGCGGAACTGGGTGGATCACTCCCATAACTAGGAGGTCTTGAACACAATGTAAGAATGCCTCTCTCTTTATCTGGTTTGCAGATAAATGTGAGAGATGAAATCTCCCTTTTGGGGGAGAGGTTTTGAATTCCAGAAGATAACCCTTGGACACAATTTCCAATGCCCGGGGATCCTGGACATCTCTTGCCCAAGCCTGGGTGAAGAGAGAGAGTCTGCCCCCTACTAGATCCGTTTCCGGATCGGGGGCTGCTCCTTCATGCTGTCTTAGAGGCAGCAGCACGCTTTTTGGCCTGTTTCCCCTTGTTCCAAGCCTGGTTAGGTCTCCAGACCGGCTTAGACTGGGCAAAAATTCCCTCTTGTTTTGTGTTAGAGGAAGTTGAAGCTGCGCCACTCTTGAAGTTTCGAAAGGGCCGAAAACTAGACTGTTTGGTCCTTAATTTGTTGGACCTGTCTTGAGGAAGGGCGTGACCTTTTCCTCCAGTGATGTCAGAAATGGTCTCCTTCAGTCCAGGCCCGAATAGGGTCTGTCCTTTGAAGGGAATGTTGAGAAGTTTAGACTTTGAAGTCACGTCAGCCGACCAGGATTTAAGCCATAGCGCCCTACGCGCCTGAATAGCAAAACCTGAATTTTTAGCCGTTAGCTTGGTTAAATGAACAACGGCGTCAGAAACAAATGAATTGGCTAGCTTAAGGGCCTTAAGCTTGTCAATAATATCTTCCAACGGGGTTTAAACCTGTAGCGCCTCCTCTAGAGACTCAAACCAGAAAGCCGCAGCAGCAGTGACTGAGGCAATGCATGCAAGAGGCTGGAGAATAAAACCTTGTTGAATAAAAATTTTCTTAGGGTAACTCTCTAATTTTTTATCCATTAGATCTAGAAAAGCACAACTGTCCTCGACAGGGATAGTGGTACGCTTAGCTAGAGTAGAAACTGCTTCCTCCACCTTAGGGACCGTCTGCCACAAGTCCCGTGTAGCGGCGTTTATAGGAAACATCTTTTTAAAAACAGGAGGGGGAGAGAATGGTACACCTGGTCTATCCCATTGCTTAGTAATAATTTCAGAAAGCCTCTTAGGGATTGGAAAAACATCAGTGTAAGTAGGTACTGCATAGTATTTATCCAATCTACATAATCTCTCTGGGACTACAATAGCGTCACAGTCGTCCAGAGTTGCTAAGACCTCCCTGAGCAATATGCGGAGGTGTTCAAGCTTAAATTTAAATGTAGACATATCAGAATCAGGTTGAAGTATCTTCCCTGAATCAGCAAAATCACCCACAGATTGAAGCTCCCCTGCTTCAGCTTCAGTACATTGTGAGGGTGTATCAGACATAGCCACTAAAGCGTCAGAGAGCTCTGTATTTATTCTAGTCCCAGAGCTGTCTCGCTTTCCTTGCAATCCTGGCAGTTTGGATAATACCTCTGTAAGGGTATGATTCATAACTGCCGTACTTGGCGTCCCCTGAGCGGGAGTTATAGGTTCTGACACGTGGGGAGAGTTAGACAGCATAACTTCCTCCTTGTCAATTTCTTCTGGTGATAAATTTTTTAAAGCCAGAATATGGTCTTTGTAATCTATAGTAAAATCAGTGCATTTGGTACACATTCTAAGAGGGGGTTCCACAATGGCTTCTAAACATAATGAACAATGAGTTTGCTCTATGTCAGACATGTTTAAACAGACTAGCAATGAGACCAGCAAGCTTGGAAAACACTTTAATAACTGTGAACAAGCAAAAAATAAAAACGGTACTGTGCCTTTAAGAGAAAAAAAACAATCACATAAACTGCAAAACAGTGAAAAAAGCAGTAAATTCTACAAAATTTTTAAAGTGTGTATAATAGACTGAATTAGCATTGCACTCACTTGCAAATGGATGATTAACCCTTTAGTTTCAAATCCGGATCAAAAAAACGATATAGCCGTTTTTAAACAGTCACAACCAACTGCCACAGCTCTACTGTGGCTCCTAGCTGCCCATACAACGACTTTGGAAGGCACAAAAACCCTGTAGAGGAGTCCTATATGTCAGGGGACTCTTTCAGGGAAGCTGGATGTCTCAAGCTGCAAAAACTACTGCGCAATTAAGGCGCGAAAATAGGCCCCTCCCAACATGTACTCACAGTGAGAGGGCCTTAAAAAACTATCCCTATAGCAAAATCTAGTCAGCCATGTGGAAAAACTGGGCCCCAGAATAAAGTTTTATCACCATTTATAGTAAACGTTTATATACATCAAGCAAACGTTATATCTATTAAGTAATGAGAGTAAATAACAAAAATATTACCCTTTACAGCAAGCATGATACCAGTCGTTATTAAATCACTGTAATCAGGCTTACCTTAAATAAATCAGGTATTGTCAGCATTTTCTAGCTTATCATCTCTCTAGAAAAATTTAAAACTGCACATATCTCAGAGCAGGAGACCCTGCACGCTATTCCCCCAGCTGAAGTTACCCATCTCTTCAGTTATGTGTGAGAACAGCAGTGGACCTTAGTTACAAACTGCTAAGATCATCAAAAAACTTCATGCAGACTCTTTTTCACCTTTCTGCCTGAAGCCAAAATAGTACAACTCCGGTACCATTTGAAAATAATAAACTTTTGATTGAAGATAAACTACATTAATTCACCACATCTCTCTAGCTACTTCCCTTGTCGAGAGCTGCAAGAGAATGACTGGGAGGTGGCAGTTAGGGAAGGAGCTATATAGACAGCTCTGCTGTGGGTGATCCTCTTGCAGCTTCCTGTTGGGAAGGAGAATATCCCACAAGTAATGGATGAATCCGTGGACTGGATACACCTTACAAGAGAAAGTTATTTTAAAAAAAAAATGTAAAAATGAGTTTCATGTCCCTTTAAAATTCTTTATTCCTAGGCTAATGCTACATAATTCTGCACATAACATTAATTTCTACCTTTACTACTCTTTTAAAGTGATGGTATATTTTACCTATTTGCTTATCACATTATTATAGTTTGGTATGTGAGCTGTCTATATATACTGCCATATCTTGTTTTATTGCGCTTTGCAGATATTGTGTTTTTTACATATTGAAGGTTTGAGGCAACCCTGTGTCAAACATGTCTATTGGTGCTATTGTTCTAACATATATACACACACCACCAGCAAAAAGATTACGACTCGCTAAACACTCGGTTAGCATTTTTATAAATAAAGATTTTTTTAATTAAAGTATGTACATTGTTTGTTTGTATTTTTTATATGCACTGGTAAACCAGAAAATAGGTAACTCGCTTTATTGTGGTGATCTGGAACCAAATCTGCAATAGTTTCAAGGTATGCCTGTATACATTTTGTTCTATGTAAAATGATAATAAATATTTTTAATATGAATATTAAAAGTATTTAAATATTTTTTTAATTTATTTTTTCATGTTATTCGCTTTTCATTCCCCCACCTGCCCTCTTCAATGTGGTATTTTTTCTTCTTGTGCTATTTATTGCTGTAACCCAATCAGGAGCAATGCCGTACGGCTCACTAATTTTAATGTGTGGCCGTGAATGGATCGCCACATGAATGCTCTCTCCCAAATGCCGTTCACAGGACAGACAGATAGGCTGTTGTGAGCATGTGCATAAAATTACATGCAGACATCTCTGCAGCTCTCTGAGTAAAGAATCTTGTGATTCATTATATTCATTGTAGTGGCTGCATAGACGCACTGCGCATGCACATTTCTTATTACTATCAGGAGCACACATTACCTACTACGTAGAGAGCGGGTGGCGCCCCTCTCTATGTCACTTCACTACAGAAAAGGTTGAAGGGGGCGGAGGGAATAGCACCAAACAGTAATATAATAAAAGCTCATTTTTATTCATATATAAAATAATTAATTTAAAATATATTACAGTGATCTACACTGGAATGTCACACAGGTACTATACGTATATTGATAAAGCAGTAAATTTGCAGTCACTTTAAAGGGACAGTTTACCCAACATGTTTCTCCCCTTTAAATTGTTTGCAGTGATCCATTTTACCTGCTGGAGTGTATTAAGTAGTTTACAAATACCTTGTTTACCCTTATTTTGGCATTTGAAAAAGCTGATTTACTCTGTGGAATCCCAGCCTACACTGAATGGTTTTATACTGGAGTCTATGCTATTGACAAGCCTAAGTAAACACAGCCAGCAGAAGAAATTACACTCCCAGTGGGGTGAAGTATAGTTAAAGGGACACTAAACCCAAATGTCTTCGTTCTCTTGCTATCTTTATTTAAAAAGCAGGAATGTGATGCATAGGAGCCGGCCCATTTTTGGTTCAAACCTGGGTTATGCTTGCTTATTGGTGGGTAGATGTAAGCCTCCAATAAGCAAGCGCTATCCATGGTGCTGAACCTAAAATGGTCTGGCTGCTAAGATTTACATTCCAGATTTTAAAATAAAGATAGCAAGAGAACAAAGAAAAATTGATAATAGGAGTAAATTAGAAAGTTGCTTAAAATTCCATGCTCTGTCTGAATCATGAAAGAAAAAAATTAGGTTCAGTGTCCCTTCAAGTAATAAAATGTTAATTTTCCAGTGTTCGTTCTAAGTATTAAGATTTGGTTTACAAACAGATATAAGACAAGGAAGCAAGTGTGTGTACACAAAGTGATAACATAATGAGATCTGATATTACCTGCAAGCTCAACCCATTTCAATAGGCTGCTACTTCATATACACAAATAAACCTGAAAATGCAAATTCTCATACATTTTATACTCTGCAGCTTTTATAACAAGTCATTGAAAAATATATTAAGGGAAAAACGATTTAACAGTGTGCTGTCCCTTTAAAGAGTAATCCTTGGGGGGCGGAGCCTGACCGGGAAAGAAGATGGCAGCATAATTGTGCTGCTCCGTGCAGGACTATCTACAAAGGATCTTTTAAACTACTGGAAAGCTAGTGAACAACCCCAGTCCGGTTGCGGTTATCATTCCAGACTGAAAGGAGGAAGAGATGAAACATCAGAAGTCCGGTAATGTGCACATAAAGAGGAATTAGGGGAGAGGCCGCTCTGAGGAAGTTATGAGGAGGCGCCATTTTAACAGACAGCATGGGATGATACTGCAGCAGAGACAGGGGGAACTTGACTCTACTCTTGACTATAAGTCTCATCGTAAGTAAAGTGTATCTCACTAGTAAGCGATATGCAAAATAGACATAATATAAATATCTAGAAGAGTCTCAAAAGAACATCTGCAACGCAACATTTGCAATATTACTCTAATCAGATGCCTATACTGCTGTATATATATATATGACCCTTGATGCTGATCAATACTAATATGTGAGTTGGTGGGGATTGCAAGGTGCTTACAGTAAGGACTTTATTACGCTAAACCTAATGAGCTGCAGAAACGCACATTAAATAAGTAGTGAATTTGAAGGTGACTCTGGTAATATAATGTATACTTTTAGAAGTAGAGGCTGACTTGGGACACTCCATTAACCCTAATACACACAGCTGAAGGAACACAGGAGACTTTGAAATAGCGATATTCCTGCTGAATATCTGAGTCACCCCTACCTTCAGACAGTTTTTACAGATGAGGCTGCGGGGCCCAGTCGTGTATCTGATTTCAACAGTATATCTCTGAAAAGATAAGTACTACTCCTAAAGATCAAATCACATATTTGCCTCAATTAATGCCTTTGGAGAAACATACGTAATCATAATATTCAGAGACTGACACTCAGCACCTAATCCACTGCAAGATAAAGTTTGCATCACTACAGACATATTTCCTCGCTGCAGTAGAGATAAATAACATATTTGATAATGGCAACCAGGAAAATAAACAAGCCTACAACATCAGGGAAAGCAGCAGCAGCCAATCTATTTTTTAAATCCTCTAAAGGGGAGAATATAATGGAACCCCGAGATACAGAACAAGAGGAGGACATGGAAGCAGATTCAGACTCCCAGACATGTGACGCTGATTTAACCCCTGTCACAAGAGCGGATATTAAGACTTTGGTCTCTAAGAAGGATATTGATAAGAACTTTGAAAAACTGTGGAACAAAATGGACTCCTTCCAAACCACCATCACCAATAGCATAACAGAAATAAAACATGAGATGCATGACTTGGGTACCAGAGTTTCGGCATTGGAGGATAATGAGAATAATGTGGAGGAAAAGGTGACTACTCTGACTCAAACAACACAAGACCTTCAACAAGAACTAGATCTGCTCCAGGACAAAATGGAGGATTTAGAGAATCGCTCACGCAGAAGCAATCTGAGGCTGAAGGGAGTCCCGGAAATCGTAACGCAGTCAGACCTCCAGAACTACCTAAAACAACTATTTAGAGCAATCACTGGTTGCTCAGAAGAGGATAGCTTTCAGATAGAGAGGGCTCACAGGGCCCTAAAAGCAAAACCAAAGGGAGACTATCCACCCAGGGACGTGATAGTTAAGTTACTTTGATTCCCTGAAAAAGAAGCGATCCTTATGGCAGCCAGAAAGAACCCAACCTTCAAATATCAAGGTGCAGTCGTACAGTTCTACCAAGACCTATGTGTGCGTACCTTACAGAGGAGAGGATCACTCAGACCACTCACACAACTGCTTCGAAAGTCCCAAATAAATTACCGCTGGGGATTCCCCTTCGCCTTAAATATTGTACATGAAGGAAAAACCCTATCGATAAAAGATAGGAAGGATATCCCAGAGATCTGTGAATATCTGGGCTTAGATTCACCGGATCTACCATCCACTCTCAGCGATTCTGAAGCTGAACGTCAGACCCCAAATGAGGTCAATCATAAAAGAGCCAAGTGGGTTAAAGTCACCAAGAAGAAACCAAAATTTCGCACATGACTTCACAGCAGGACAAGTTGCAGATGAGTATACAAAGTTTTTTGACATTGATCTTGTTTGCCTTCATCTATCCCCTAGGTAGAGACTAAGACACCCATGCTCAGGGTGAGAACCCATATCGGGATTTTCTTTATTCCTGTACACTAGGGAGTTGCCCCTCATACTGCAATATAAACTGCTAACCCACAAGTTTAGATGCTTCTCTGGGTAATAATGATGATGCTGCAATGACTCTAAAGATATATTAAGAGACACTATATCTCTCCGAATACAACAACACTGAACATTATGAACTGTATCCAGAGATTTTGCTCGAAATTCACTAAAGTTTAGATAACCTTTGTTATTATTTTAGCTCCACATAAGCTACTTCAATAACCTGCACATAGCAGGCTGTTTACAGTTTATTTTCTTTTGTAGTGTTCTCCCCCCCTGTGTCTGTCTGTTTTTTTTTTCTTCTTCTTTTTTCTTCTCTTCTATCTTTTCTTCTCTTTACAGGGGTAAGTAAGATGGACATCAAAAGTTCTAATCGGGCGATAAGCCTGAACAATTGTTATATATGTTTTTCTAATTTGTTTCATTCACAGTTTGATATGTTAACAAGTTTTTTTATTGTTCATATTTACATGTTTGTGTGGCCTCTATATGCTTGTCAGACAGAGTACAAAGGTCAAACACCACAATACCCATTACTCAGTTACGGCACTGATAGCATACGAAGTGACAACGCCTTTAGTCCCCATGACCCATGACTTCATTGTTCTCTCACACAATGTGAGAGGCCTCAACACCAATATCAAACGCAAGGTAGCCCTTACCCAATATATAAAGCTAAAAGCTAAAATTGTGTTTCTTCAAGAGACACATTTCACACAGACCCTGATCCCTAAATATTGGCATCGACAGTTCCCGACCCACTTTCACTCCACATTAGACCAGAAAAAGAGGGGTGTCTCAATACTCATACACTCTTCCCTACAATTTGAGACAGACGAGGTTATAAAAGACCCTGAGGGGAGATTCCTCATTGTTAGAGGTCGCATACAAGGTATGACAGTCACCCTTTGCAACGTATATATGCCCCAAATGATGGCCAACACACCTTCTTTCACCATGTCTCTCATATGTTAACACAATGGTCTCACTCCAGAATAATACTTGAGGGTGATTTTAATATCAATATTACAATTCACTCTTCTAGGAAGTTAACTAAACCTTCAAACAAACACCTCAGACAACTATCAATAGCAAAATCTATAAGGGAATCGATGTCAGAACATAACTTACTAGACACATGGGAAACACTATATGGTAACACAACAGATCATACATTTTACTCACACGCCCATAATAGCTATACAAAACTAGATTACATATGGACTAGTCAAACCCTGATACCTAATATCATCTCCTCCAATATCCACCCATGTGTCTGGTCGGACCATTCGATAGTCCAACTCACCATGACAGGGCTAATTGATTTCCAACACCAAAAATCCTGGACATTTGACCCATCTATACTCCAAAATGCGCAATTTCACACTGAGATAGGGAGATTAATGAAGGAATACTGGTCTTCACTCAGCCCCTGGGCTGCGCATAAACCCTTTATACGTGGAATTCTGATAAAGGAGAAAGCCCGGATCATCGCGTTAGCAAATAAAAACATTCAGCAACTCCATTCAGATATTGCTATCTTAGAAACCCAACACAAAAACACATCTTCCAGTACAATATTTAGAACCCTTCAAGCTAAGAGAAAGCTACTATTGAAAATCCTAAATGATTCGGCGATGAGAGCCCTCCAAAAGCTAAAAGCTAATTATTTTTTACACTCTAATAAGCCCGATAGATATTTAGCCAATAAGCTACGTAATAGAACTAAATTATATTCGATAACTAATTTATATACCAAGGAGGGTACCCAAACTTCAAACCCCCAGGAAATAGCTAATATATTTGCTAATTATTATGAAACCTTATATGATGGGCAAAAAGTACAACATATTGACCAGACACAAAGGCTATTATCTCAATTTCTAAAACAAGCTAACCTCCCCACAATTACACCTGAAGAAAATGATATCCTCAATGCAGAGATCACTACGCAAGAAATCCTCAATGTAATTAAAGATCTAAAATCAGGCAAAGCAGCGGGTCCCGATGGTCTACCTAGCGAGTACTATAAATTATTTAAAATATCCTTAATACCCCACTTACAAAAATTCTGCAATGATATAATGCTAGGATCCGACATTCCCACTGATTTGCTCCGAGCCAAAATTATAGTTATCCCTAAGCCAGGTAAAGATCCTACTCGGTGCCAAAGCTATAGACCCATATCTTTGATTAACCAGGATCTTAAGATCCTGACAAAAATATTGGCAAACAGACTCCAGACGATATTACCCCGCCTGGTTCATCCCGACCAGGTGGGCTTTATTAAGGGTAGGGAAGCCCCAGACAATGTCCGCAGAACCATAGACTTAACTGAACACCTGAGAAGAAAGGGGACGCCTTCTCTGCTCCTCTCCTTGGATGCGGAGGAGTTCAATCGTATAGACTGGACCTATATGTTTCAGGTGCTCACAACAATGGGTTTTGGGGGATCGTTTATAAAAGCACTAAAAGGGATATATTCAAATCCTAAAGCCACGATTAGCGCAGCAGGATATATGTCTGACCATAAACATACAAAACGGAACAAGACAGGGGTGCCCCCTCTCACCACTCCTGTTTGCCTTATGCATCGAACCCCTAGCGGCATCCATTAGAAATGCAAATGATATTAAAGGAGTGAGGATCCGCAACTCAGAATATAAGCTTTCGCTTTTTGCGGATGATATTTTATTGACCCTAACAGAACCATTTGGCTCTCTGACTAATCTCTACCGGGTCTTACATGATTTTGCGGAGATCTCAGGATATAAGGTGAATGTTGACAAATGTGAAGCTTTACCATTAGCATTAACCCCTCACGCTAAAAAACTAATTGAAATCAACTTTAATATAAAATGGGTTAGGGACTCTCTCACCTATTTGGGGACAAAAATTTCAGATACCTATGACAGCTTATATAAACTAAACTATACCCCACTCCTACAATCCGTTAGGCGAGATCTTAGATCTTGGAAAAGGAACACCTTTTCATGGTATGGCTGCCTATCTTCCATAAAAATGAATGTTCTCCCGAGGATCTTATACCTCTTTAGAGCACTCCCGATCAGGGTCCCTCCCTCGGAGCTCCAGAAATTACAATCAGAGTTAATCTCCTTTTTAAGAGGAGACGGTACAGCAAGGATAGCCTCCACAACATTGACTAGACACAGACGCTTGGGAGGAGTGGGAGTGCCGAATTTACAAAACTACTATTTAGCAGCTAGAATAGCTCAAGCCTCACTCCTTCATAAACCTCTGCAGGAGGTTGTCTGGACAAAAATTGAGTCCGATAGTATAGAATTAGATCACACAGAGGACCGTTTGTGGGGCTCCGGAGGGGACCCATCCTGGGAGAATCTTAGTCTACCTTCAACAATGGACACACTTTTCCACTGGAAGCAGCTAACCAAACACCCAACAGTACTCCCTCCCGGGACGTGGGCTAAACCGATAAGATTCTTATTACCTAGGGAAACTCACAGATTAATAGATAAATGGGCCAACAAAGGGCTCTACAGGGTGGCGGATTTTCTCACCCAATCTCAGATAATTTCATACAATAACTTGCAGGAACAAATAACCCCACACAAGCTACACTGGTTCTTATACCTCCAAATCTCCTCTGCCCTCAATAAACATAGGATCTCCCATGGGAAACACTCACCCACTACTCTAGAACGAATATGCTCAAATCCGACCAGAGAAAAGCAACTCATATCTAGACTGTACATGATGATTCAGGATATACACTATACAGATAAATCGTCTATAGTATTGAAATGGGAAGAGGATGGGGCTGATCAACTTTCAAAAGATGAATGGGACCAATTATATTTTGAATCATGCAAGGGCCTTATTAGTACAGACCTTAGAGAGAATTCAATAAAAACAGCGTTTAGGTGGTATCTTACACCCCTAAAAACGTCACATTACTCTGTCAATAAATCAAAATTATGCTACAGAGGCTGTGGGATACAGGGGTCTTATAGACACATGTGGTGGGACTGTGAACCTATCAAAAATATATGGCAGATGGTTAATGGCCTCCTTAGCAGGGTACTAGATGAACAGATAGTACTAACCATCGATCAAGCACTCCTTCACAGACGATTTCCCAATTTGAACCCAGCCATTAATAAGTTCATTAAAATAATTTGTACGGCCACTAGAGTTTGCATAGCAAGACACTGGAAGGAGGGACCCCCTATTTGGAGAGAGGTTCTAGATAAAATACAAGATATCTACACCACATCTGAAAGGGTAGCATGGATACAGGGGGACACAGAACAATTCAACAAAATATGGTTTTACTGGATAATGCACAATACATCAGCAGAAAGGTAGTGGACACTACAAATAAAAGATTTTGACGGAAAACTTAAATACTCTGTAAATATAGACATGACTAGGCCAAATGACAAATTCAAATTAAGCTACGTAAGAAACTAACTCACAACACAGACATAGTTCTTGTTTATTTTTGTTTTTTTATAGGTTGTATAATTTTGTTTACTTATAATATCTAATATAGATTTTTGCTTAGGAAATATGATACACAAAATGTTTCTATGAAGCTATAAAGTGTAACATCGTCCATGATACTGAATATATTGTTCTCAGAATGTACAGTTTGTTATATATTTGATGTATGGAAACAAATAAAAACTATTTCAACATAAAGAGTAATCCTTTGTGAGTTCAGGACTTTGCACATTTTTGGTAGTCTGGCAGCAGTATTTGTAACATTGTTTCTTGCAATGTTATACATAATTGCAAACTGCAGCCTCCATTTTTTTTTCTTTTGAAAATTGATTCAGAGTATATAAATTTAAAAAGTTTCCAATTGAATTGTGTTATTAAATTTACTCCGTTTCCCTGGTATTTTTTTTATTGAAGCGATACCTTGGTAGTTGGCTGGAGCACTACATGTCAGGAAATAGTGCGGCCATCTAGTGCTCTTGTAAATGCAAAACATTTAGTGCTCCAGACACGAACACACTCCTGAGTTTACATCCCTGCTTTTCAACAAAAGATATCAAGAGAATGAAGAACATCTGATAATAGTACATTAGAAAAATTGTAAAATGACATGCTCTATCTGAATCATGAATAAAAAAAAATGGGTTTCTTGTCCCTTTAAGACACTAACACTCCTGAGCTCCCATCAGTCTTTCTAGATTTGCTCTTCAACAAAGGATACCAAGTGAACAAAGCAAATTTGATAATGGTAAATTGGAAAGTTGTTTAGAATTGCATGCTCTGAATCATGAAAGTTTAAATTTTACTTTACTGTCCCTTTAATACTGAGTACCCTTTTCTCTTTTTGCTGGGATTAACACAACATAAACATTGATTGGTGGCTATGCAGAAGTGCAGTTTTTGAATCTCTCACCACCTTATGTTCAGTTAAAGGGATATAAAACCCACATTTTTTGTGATTCAGATTGAGCATACAATTTTAAAACAACAGTAGTAAGAGAATGGAGGTTATGTCAAACTTTTTTGACAGTTGGACACGCCCCTTTCTCCTCCCCTAAACCCGCCCCTTTTCACTCCCACTTTTACGCCCCTTTTTTATATCAATTTGATATAACATTGATATAAAAAGGGATTTTGATACGAATTTGATATAAAATCGATATTAAAAAAGTGTTTTTAATACGAATTTGATATAAAATTGATATTAAATTGTTTTTTTTATTAGGATTTGGATTAAAAGGTTATAAGAGATTATTAAGCTTATTTTGATATGGTTGATTAGTAGCTTTATAAAAGACTATAAAGTTTATTTAATTAAAAAATGTGTAAATTATACTTTGATATTGTATTCTATTAAAAGGGGATATAAAATCTTAATATATATCCTCTATAATGTTCAATAGGTTTAATAAGGCATGTCAGGACTTGCTATGATTAATGTTCAATAGGTTTAATAAGGCATGTCAGGACTTGCTATGATTAATGTTCAATAGGTTTAATAAGGCATGTCAGGACTTGTCTTTTGCCAGAAATTCTAACATTATGTTAGGGGCGTGTCTTTTAACCAAAAACAATGAGGCGTGCCAGGACTTATCTTTTTGTCACAAAAATGTTACATGGCATGTTAGGACATGTATTTTACTCAAAACAGACTAATATCTCACACGTATTTCGTAAAAATCATATAAATCAATGTTTTATGAAAAAAATAGCTGTATACTGCCTAAAGAATGGAGTCTGCTAACGTCAATCGTGGACTTGTATTAAGAGAATTATATCATAATCCTATAAACCCCGGGTCATTAGGCGGTGTTGAAAATCTGTACAAAGCAGCTAAAAAATATGGATTCAACAGAAAAAAAATCATTATATTTATGGTAATCTATCATGGACACCAGGTCAGCTTGCCATTGTATATCTAAAGAAGATGCATATATTTTATTTCTTTCAAAAATACGTCTGGCTGGTTTATGTAGCGTATAAACATCTTGCTGATTTAAAAATTTTACAATTTTTTTATGTTGAATCCATACTTTTTAGCTGCTTTGTACAGATTTTCAACACCGCCTAATGACCCGGGGTTTATAGGATTATGATATAATTCTCTTAATACAAGTCCACGATTGACGTTAGCAGACTCCATTCTTTAGGCAGTATACAGCTATTTTTTTTCATAAAACATTGATTTATATGATTTTTACGAAATACGTGTGAGATATTAGTCTGTTTTGAGTAAAATACATGTCCTAACATGCCACATAACATTTTTGTGACAAAAAGATAAGTCCTGGCACGCCTCATTGTTTTTGGTTAAAAGACACGCCCCTAACATAATGTTAGAATTTCTGGCAAAAGACAAGTCCTGACATGCCTTATTAAACCTATTGAACATTAATCATAGCAAGTCCTGACATGCCTTATTAAACCTATTGAACATTATAGAGGATATATATATATTAAGATTTTATATCCCCTTTTAATAGAATACAATATCAAAGTATAATTTACACATTTTTTAATTAAATAAACTTTATAGTCTTTTATAAAGCTACTAATCAACCATATTAAAATAAGCTTAATAATCTCTTATAACCTTTTAATCCAAATCCTAATAAAAAAAACAATTTAATATCAATTTTATATCAAATTCGTATTAAAAACACTTTTTTAATATCGATTTTATATCAAATTCGTATCAAAATCCCTTTTTATATCAATTTTATATCAAATTGATATCAAAAAGGGGCGTAAAAGTGGGAGTGGAAAGGGGCGGGTTTAGGGGAGGAGAAAGGGGCGTGTCCACATGTCAAAAAAGTTTGACATAACCTCCATACTCTTACTACTAACATGCTGTGCTACTTCCTTAAGTTGAATTGTAATGTCACTGTAACCCTACCTGTCAGTATGTTTACTCAACTATTTATACCTGTGTCTCTTTAATAAAAAGAATTTTAAAAAAAATGTATTTAGTGCAAAGTGTATAATGAGCCTTTAAAAAATAAAATTGCAAAAACAGGTTGACAGGTGCATGCTGCTGAAATAAGGTATAATTTAACCCCTTAACTGCTGAGCCATTTCTCAACTTGTGCTGGGCTGTTTTAGAGTTGTTAGATGCTGCTCACATTTAAAGGGACAGTAAAGTCATAATTACATTCATGATTTAGACAGAGCATACAATTTTAAACAACTTTCCAATTTACTTCTATTATTTCATTTTCTTCCTTCTCTTGTTATCCTTTGCTGAAAGGTTTATCTAGGAAATCTCAGGAGCAGCAAAGAACCTAGGTTCTGCATATTTATACCGATTGCCATTGGCTCACTCATGTGTTCAGTTAGAAACCAGTAGTGCACTGCTGCTCTTTCAAAAAAGCATACCAAGAGAATGAAGTAAACTGGAAAGTTGTTTAAAATTGTATGTTCTACCTAAATCATGAAATAAAAATTTGGGGTTTCATGTCCCTTTAAGTGGTTAAACAGACACATAACTCAAAACTATATTTTACAAAAAGATGGAAAAAACAAACAAAAAAGTTGCTTTATCTTTTTAATCACTAGGATCAGCACCATATGAACACACCAGGAGTTGATCTTTTAAGACAATGATTAGTAAGTTTGCCAAGGTAAATGCTTTTAGCATCAAGTGAATGCACATAGCACTGTTGGAAGAAAAAAAAAAGGTAACACGGCCTCTTTCCAATATTGCTCAGCAACAACGGTTACACAACATACAGCATTGCACTTTGTTAGGTGAATCCTCAAGAGTTTACTGTCCCTTTAAAGGACACCAATTAAATACACCAATTTAAATACACCAATTTTCATATAACTGCATGTAATAGACACTACTATAAAGAAGAGTATGCACAGATAATGATCTCAAAAACCTACTATAAAACCTTTTAAAAACTTACTTAGAAGCTCCATGTTTAGCACTGTTGATGAAGTTAGGCTGGAAAACCCAGTGAAAGGGGCTGTGCGCAGACATCCCCCCTACTCTCTCTTCCCTGCATAAGAAAAGACAGATAACAAGCAGGAGCCAGCAGTAGACTGTAAACGGGTGTATACATCTGGCACTTTGGGGCTTGGTTAAGAGTCTGAAAATCAGCATAATGTTATTAAAAAATAAGCAAAACTAAACATTGTTACAAAAACACTCCCAGATGGGCTATATAAATGGATCACCTACAAAACATTTATGCAAAGAAAAATCTAGTGTACAATGTCCCTTTAAGAATAGTGAGACACGGAAATTATGGAAACTGTAAAAAAATGTTTTTCTCTCAGTACAGTAACATTTGTTTTACAAAAACTGCAATACATTGTAAAATGCCCTCTCTTACACAGAAAACATAAACAATTACTTGTGTCCCTTTAACAGCCTTTCATTGCCTTGAGCATGACACAAGAATAGGAAAAGGACATGAAACAGATTAATTAAAGGGACATTAAACTAAACAAATGTCTACCATACATATGAAAGGACATTGTTTGCATGAACAAAAGTTAAGTTAAAAACTGTTTATTTTGAATTTGAAATTAAACAGGAAGTGCATAAGGAAAACGCCCATAGCTCTATTGGTGACGCCCACAAAACTTTACTTTTCAGCATAGGAAGAAATAGAATGGATTATGTTGCAACTGAAAAGATTATCAAATAATTTATCTACAAAATAGCCCAGAGTTTAAAGGGACAGGAAACACCTTGAGATATTTTTTTATATAGAATGTTTAGTAATGTATAATAAAACAATTTTGCAATATAATTTTATTATTTTAAACAACTTTCCAATTTACTTTTATCATCAAATTTGCTTTGTTCTCTTGGTATTTTTTAGTTAAAAACTAAACCAAGTTAGGCTCATATCTCATGCTAATTTATAAGTCCTTGAAGGCTGGCTCTTATCTCAGTGCATTTAGACAGTTTTTCACAGCCAGTTCATGTGTGCCATATAGATAACATTGTCCTCACTTCCGTGGAGTTATTTAGGGGTCAGCACTGATTGGCTAAAATGCAAGTTTGTCAAAAGAACTGAGATAAGGCTTAGATACAAAGTAATCACAGAGGTAAAAAGTTTAGTAATATAACAGTGTTGGTTATGCAAAACTTGGGAATGGCTAATAAACGCAAATTCTATCTTTTTAAGCAATACAAATGTTCAAGTAGACTGTCCCTTTTATTGCAGTAAAGCGTGCCAGGTTGCTCGTGCTCTGTGACATCAAGCACCTGGTCAGCACATTCCCTTGCTCCTGTGCCACCAGCTATTCTTTCCCTTTCCTCTGTACCGTGTGCCATGCCGTTTACATTGAACGTTCCCCCAAGCAGGGTCCTCACAACCTTGTGTCTTTCTTTATGCAGTCACTGAGGAATATGTTACTACTCTATAGCGATGTGCATTTGTGTGATTCGTTGTACTGTGAAGAGTAAATATGGCTGCCGGCGGGAACATTCGGCTCTTTTCTGAGTCAGATTTTCTGCACTAATAATTTTTTTTTATAAATCTGCAGAAAATTAATAATTTGATTAGTAAAATAATGTATGGCCGATATATATATATATATATATATATATATATATATATATATATATATATATATATATATATATAAAGTCAAAATAGCATATAGCCCAGCACTCCAACCAGGTGGGGCAGCCACAACCTGGGTGCAATCCTTATGAAAGATAGTTAGAGAACAGTGTGGAAGAAGGGCACTCTCAGGGTTTGTATAGAGAAGAAGATTTTCTGTAGTCTTAGAACATTAATACATGGATCTATGATTACTGCCACTCGGCAGTTTAAAGATAATACCTGTCCTGATGAAGGCCCAACTGAGGGCCGAAACGTTGACCATGTATTAATGTTCTAAGAATAAAGAAAATCTTCTCTATACAAACCCTGAGAGTGCCCTTCTTCCACACTGTTCTTTCTCTCTCTCTCTCTCTCTCTCTCTCTCTCTCTCTCTATATATATATATATATATATATATATATATATATATATATATATATATATATATCTCCCCTCATTAGAGCGCCAAGGATGTTGGGGAATATATTTTGTGCATGAGTTTACCCTTTAGATGACACAGTCCAATAGTGGTACAGCACTAAGATAACAAGGTGGTGCAAGCTGTAAGGGTACCACACAAAACCCTTAAAGTAGTAGCACAGTCCAAAAAATTCAGCAGCACTCACCACTATGTAGAAAATTCCAATTTTATTGGGATATTTCGAAATAGAAAAGACAACGTTTCGGACCTCTAGTCCTTAGTCATGTCAAGGTTGACATGACTAAGGACTAGAGGTCCGAAACGTTGTCTTTTCTATTTCGAAATATCCCAATAAAATTGGAATTTTCTACATAGTGGTGTTTACCCTTTAGATGCACAGACAACACTGCGCAGGCTGTACCCTTTTTAATGTGCTGATGTGGCAGTGATATTTTGCAATGTCTGAATCACAGCATAATTGTGTTAATTTAAAATTCTATTTTTGAATTCCCTTCCCAGTCTCAAGTACATATATCTAGATCAATACCAGGTCAGAACCTTTAAAGAGACATGAAACCCCAAATTTTTATTTTGTGATTCAGACAGAGCATACAATTTGAAATGAGTTTCCAATTTACTCATCTTATCAAATTTGATTTGTTTTCATGATATTCTTTGTGGAAGAGCATACCTAGGTAGGTAGTAAGCATATGTCTGAATCACTACATGGAATCAAACACTACTGCTATCTAGTTCTCTTGCAAATGTCAATAAAATGCTCAAGAGATTTGCACACTCCTGAGACAACCTACCTGATTTTCAACAAAGGATAACGAAATAACAAAATATATGTGATAATAGAAGTAAATAATAAAGTTGTTTAAAACTGTATGCTCTATCTAAATCATGAAAGTAAAACATGTAAAAAAGGATATTTTATGTCTCTCATTAGTGTGAATTAATAAATTGTATAAAAAAAACTATTGTCTGCTAATGAAAATGTCTACAATGTATAAGTAAACACAGATAAATATTCTACAAGTTTCTATAATTCATTTAAGGGGCATGTGACTCAAAATGTAATGATTTAAATAGAATCTACAATTTTAAAACACTTTCCTATTTATATATTTTATCAACGTTACCTTTTTCTCTTAATTTTCTTTGATGAGACTCAGCTCTTTTTCATGAGAGCATACTGAGGATGGCTCAGGAGTGTGCACGTGTCTCCAGAACTATAAGTGTAAAATTGTTACAAACGTTGTAAACATTGCCGCTATACAATGCTCAAGACATGTACACATTCCAGAGCCTACCTCAGTATGTTCTTATTGGAAGGAGCTAAATTTATAAACAAGATACAAAATGAACATTTTTAATTTGATAATTTAAAGGGACACTGAACCCAATTTTTTTCTTTCATGATTTAGATAGAGCATGCAATTTTAAGCAAATTTCTAATTTACTCCTATTATCAAATTTTCTTCATTCTCTTTGTATCTTTATTTGAAAATCAAGAATGTAAGTTTAGATGCTGGCCCATTTTTGGTGATCAACCTGGGTTGTTCTTGCTGATTGTTGGATACATTCTCCCACTAATAAACAAGTGCTGTCAATCAACTGAACCAAAAATTGTCTGGCTCCTTAGGTTAGATGCCTTCTTTTTCAAACAAAGATAGCAAGAGAACGAAGAAAATTTGATAATAGGAGTAAATTAGAAAGTTGCTTAAAATTGCATGCTCTATCTGAATCATGAAAGAAAACATTTGGGTTCAGTGTCCCTTTAAGTAAATTAGAAAGCTATTTAAAATTATACACTCTTTCTGAGTCATGAGTTTTTGTGTGACTTTATATCCATATAAACATTATTTGACTTATTGACTAATGTATCCAAGACTTTTTCACAACCAATGCATGTTATCACATATGTTTAATATAAACCATAATAAAAAAATATTGAGTTTTAATTGTATGTTTAAAACATAAAATGACTTAATGAAAACCACCAGTTTGAGCAATTTAATATTTTTTTATATGATTTAAAGATAGGGGTGGTTATAAAAAATGTTTGTTTGTTTGTTTTTTCAGAAGTTTATTGAGAATCTGTTTATGTTAAACAATGATTTGCATATTCTCTATTCCATATAAACAGTTACCCCCCAGCCATATTAGCATATGTACTGAGTACCTTGGATATTTATCATTGTTTCAGGCAACTATTTCCCACCTTCTACTCCCCCACCCCCCATTGACAGATGAATATGCTGTAAAAAAAAATAAATCTTGATTTTAAAAGGAGTTCACCATATTATTAGAAGATATTTTTTATATTAGAATATATTTCTCTTCCAATTTTCTATTCATTTTAGGGAAAAGGTATACCTCTTTATGAGTTATGGGACACTTGAAAACATGGTTTTTATTACCTTTAATTACTCATTATGTCATTTCATAGCAGTCAGGTTACAAAATGAGACAATGTTACCGCTCTTGGAGATCAGTGATTCTCAATTCCTGAGGACACACTAACAGGTCAGTTTTTCAGCTCAGGTGATCAGCAACCATGGTTATTAAAGTGCTCTCACCCAAGGTAATCGTGATAATCTGGCCTGTTAGTGTGCCCTGAGAACTGGAGCCGAGAAAGACCTGTCTAGATGATGCTATGGATCCAAGTGTTTTGTTTTTGTATTGCTCTAGGTAAAGGAAAATCTGCTTTAACCTTTTAAAGCCGTTATGCCGTTCCATTCCGTCATAATTAGACTGGGCTTTAAAGCCGTTATGACGGAATGGAACGTCATAACTAACGGCTGTCCTGAAGCCTTCTGTGCTTCAGGGATTTAATCGCGGTCTGGAGGGCGTTCCTAGGATTGTAGGGACGCCCCCCAGATGCGATCCAATAATTGAAATCTCGCGATCGTATGCACGATCGCGTAGTTTCAATTTGTCTACATCGGAACAGTTGTTCCGATGTAGGCACTTTAACCCTGTCACGAAAGGGTTAAAGGGATACTAAACCCAATCTTGTTAATTCATGATTCAGATAGAGAATGCAATTTTGAGCAACTTTCTAATATACTCCTATTATCATGTTTTCTTTGTTCTCTTGGTATCTTTATTTGAAAAACAAGAATTTAAGCTTAGGAGCCGGCCCATTTTTGGTTCAGCACCTGGGTTGCTCTTACTGATTGGTTGCTAAATGTAGCCACCAATCAGCAAGCACTATCCAGGGTGCTGAACCAAAAATGGGCCAGCTCCTTAGCTTAGATTCCTGCCTTTTCCAATAAAGATAGCAAGATAACGAAGAAAAAATGATAATAGGAGTAAATTAAAAAGTTGCTTAAAACTGCATTCTCTATCTGAATCATGAAAGAAAGAAAAAAATCACGAAAGAAAAACACATAAATAATACCCATCCCAATCAAGTGTCAATAAACCACAAAACATGATAATATTCTAGCTGTTTAATATTATATATCTATACATACAAAAGCACAATAAAGTAGTGTAATCAATATATATAGATCACAACACTTTAATTCCAATTTGCCGCCAATATTTTAATCGTTTTTTTGTAATTTTCATAATTGGAAGTACTGTATAGTAAAACATAAAATAGGAAAGGATCTGTGCTGTTTAACTGTTGCACGTCCACATATACTGTATATAACAGCAGTACAACGTGTGTTTCTATTGGGTGCTAATGGTGACATCCTTCCTTTACGGATTGCGATGCCAGACAGCTACTCAATTAATTTGCTCTCTCTGATGGATTTAAAAAAATAAACCTGACAAATGTGATGGTTGTTGTTATGTGAGACATTCTGTGTGTGTGTAGCACCCTGTAACACAGACTGCTTTACAAGTATCAGGCAGTAGCACCAGCTGTAGATACAATGTAGCTGTTGGAAGGATACAGCACACACATTTTTCATTAACTTGTATTGTTGAGCTTTGCAACAAGCATAGGATACAAACACACCAGAAATCAGCCAATCAGAGCCCAAACCCTATACCGTATACTGATTAGTCAATTCCTCTACTTAAATAACCAATCACTGACTTAGTTTAAGAGCCAATCACAATCTTAATTTTTAACCAATAAACAAAGAGCTGCATGAACGACTTCCAAAAGGCGTAAACTTTACGTGTGACGTGACGTAATTTCCAAAAGTGCACTGTGACCAATTGCGGATCACCTAGCTGGGATGTGGGCGTGCCAAAACGTATTATGGGTATGACGTCGGTACGTTGGAGCTAAGCGCGTATAAAAGGAGGAACTCGGCGTTTGAATATTCAGACTGAGCTTGTTCGTTGGATTTGGAGGTTGTTGTGCACTCAAGAACGGTAAGTCTTTCGGCCCTTCCGTACTAGTGTTTTATACGTTTTACCTTTATTGTTTCTAGATTATTTTTATTGGGGACGTTTGTTGTTAATTCTGGCTTCTGTCCCGTTAGCCCGGTGTTTTCTGAGGGGGGCCGATAACATAGGTTCAACCGCGTTTTTCAGATAAATCTAATTATGTTGCCCTAAACAGCATTTTTAGACTGGCCCTGTATATAAACGTGTAACTTATTTGTGGGCGCTTACGTGATCTGGTGGGCGCTCTGGGGTTTCCGTTAATATCGGACTGGCTGGCTTTTTTATTTTTTTTATCACGTGACAGTTTAACGAGCCGTTGAGCACCTGCTCTCCACGTCACGCGTTTACGTCCATTTTTATCACGTGACCGGTTTTGTTTGTGGGCGGACTGGGAAAGTCCTAAATGCCGACAGCAGATAACGAGTGGGCGGTTACTTGTGTAGTGAGCTGGTCCAGATCAGAAGAAATCCTTTATTCTCTGGCTCTCACTAGGTGTAAATCTGGAGTATTGCAGGCCTGTTATGTAAGGGACCCACTGTATCAGTCGTTAAAGGGACAGTATACACCAGTTTTCAAATAACTGCATGTAAAAGACACCACTAGAAAGAATATTCAGATACTTATTTAAAATAAAGTCTAAAAACTTACTTCATAACAGTTGACTAGGTCAGACTGGGACACCCACTGACAGGGGCTGAGAGAAGACCCATTATGCAAGTAGGAGTCTGTAGACATCAGTATACATCTAAAACCTTAGTGCTTGGTTAGGAGTCTGAAAATCAGTATAAAAGTTTCAAAATACATCCTCAGGTGGGATCTAAATTGATCATCTACAAAACATTTATGCAAAGAAAAACCTAGTGAACTTAGTGGTTTGTAGTCACATTTGTAACTTTCTCTGATGTTGCACTTGCTATGGTATTAAAGGGACAGCCAACATGGTTTATATTCATTTTTTTTTACCTATGATTACCTTATCTAACCCTTTTCTGACAACCACCTGATCACATGTCTGTATATTTATCAATTGACTTGTTAGTGCAGTGTTGTGCACAACTTCACGGATGTGAAAACAATGTTATCTATATGGCAAACCTGAACTAGCAGTCCTGTTGTGAAAAGCAAATACAAAAAAAAAACATGTGATAAGAAGCTGTTTGTAGTGGTTTATAAACAGGCAGAAATTTAGGTGTTTTAAAGTGTATCTATCCTGGTTGTGCAAAGCTGGGTAATGGGTAGTAAAAGGTTATCTTTAAACAGTACCAATTTGGTGTTGACTGTCCCTTTTAACACCATGGCTGCCTATTTGTGTATTGTGGTAATTTTCTCTCCAATGTCTGCAGTTTATTTACAACTGCTGACATGTGTAAATTTGTTTACAAGTAGCTATCTAGTAATTTTAATTTTTTGTAAATCCTATCCTGAAAACTTAAGTAAAAAGTATTCAAAGAAATCCTACACCTTATTGGGGTGGAACAGATAAGATAATGAGGTCTATTGTGTCTGCAAAATCAACCCGTTTGATTGGATTGTTTCAATTTGCTCAAACAACTATTCAGCTTTTTATTTCTGAATTCTGCAGCTGGTAAAGCAAGTATTAGCGAAACCCATTAAAGGGGCAGTGTAAAATTATTTTCCCTTAATGTTTCCGATTACTTGTTTTAACAGCCGCAGAATATTTCTGCTTTATTTTGTATATGAAATAACTAAAACTTGATTCGTTTGTCGGGGGGGGGGGGGGGGGTAATAAACTGGTCTCTTAGAATAAAGTGATTTGGAAAGTTTCAGTACCTAACCATTTCTTTCTTCTAACTATAGAAGGTAGATCATGGCACGTACCAAGCAGACTGCCCGAAAATCCACTGGAGGAAAGGCTCCTCGCAAACAGCTTGCTACCAAGGCGGCCAGGAAGAGTGCTCCCTCTACAGGTGGTGTAAAGAAGCCCCATCGATACAGGTAAGCATCCCCCATTAGACTTGTACATACAGTATCTTTGTACAATGCTGAATGTGGAAGTAAGCAGACTTTTGTGGTGGTTGGATATTTTCAGAGCCACATTATTTCTTATCTAAGTGAAACACACTAAAATCACAAGTCTGCCTATTTCCACATTCAGCATTGGACACATGTAAGGTGTTTTTTTTTTTTTTTTATATATATATATATTTTTTTAATTTATAAATATGTATATGGTAAACGGTCTGTAACAATGTTGTGCCTTTACTCAGGCCAGGTACAGTTGCCCTCCGTGAAATCCGGCGTTATCAAAAATCAACAGAGCTTCTGATCCGCAAGCTGCCTTTCCAGCGCTTGGTAAGGGAAATTGCCCAGGACTTCAAGACTGACCTGCGATTCCAAAGTGCAGCTATTGGAGCCCTGCAGGTAGGTGACACATTTTGCTAGAAGTTGGCTATATACTATTCATCTTTGTGTTTGCGTTACTATTGATGAGTCACGTGTTAGACATTAAAAAAATCACATGTTGCTAACTGGGGTATATGTAATAGTGGTCAGTGTGACTTGCCAAATTAACATGAAACAGATGTGCTTCTATAGTGCATTGGGACTATTTTAAAGATCTTGGTGTTCTTTCCCATCATTCTAACCTTTGTCTGTTTTTATTCACATAGGAAGCCAGTGAGGCCTACCTGGTTGGTCTGTTTGAAGATACCAACTTGTGTGCAATCCATGCCAAGAGGGTGACCATAATGCCCAAAGACATCCAGCTTGCCCGCAGAATACGGGGAGAAAGGGCCTAAGTGGTTTTTATGGGATCCTGTTTTGTAGTAAACTATGTACCATACTTTGGTTTTATTTTGACTTATTTTGTATGAAGCTGTTTTATCTTTATATATTTACAAACCATTCCATCTGTCACTCAGGGTGATTAGTCTTGTATAGATGCCCCCTGCTATTAACTCTTGCTGGAGCTGATAAATGGGGGTGGGTGCTTCATGCTTCCTGTGCATGTTCTGGATGACTCCCTCACCCTTCCATGTTATTAATAGAACTGGTCTAGCCCATCTGGTGCTTATGTTTGTGCAATGCACTGACATCATGGGGGTTACTGAACTCCCCTCACAGGGCAAAAGACTTAACTCGCCCACAGCCTGGTACTAGAATCTTGTCTTAATGTGTATATACATAGGCCCTGCAGTAAACCTGCCACTGAGTGGAGCTTGTACTGTTAGTCTGACCATCACTGTGATACTGTAAGTACAAATGAGTAATACTGGCTGGAACCTGGGCAACTCCCTTGCATATCAAGTTGTAACTGCAGATGGATGTGTATACTAGGCAGCTACTGAACACAATGTGCATTTATAAGAGCTATTTTATATATTGTAGTGTCTTGTTTTAAGTAAATGTTTTACATTCATATTGTGGTCCTGTGTGTTTTTGTTAATGAAGTTTACACCATTATAACAGATTTTATTTTTTTTAATAAAAAGTGAATCAATCTCTGTATAAAAATAACCTCTTCCTTATTTACACCCAAATAAGAAATCACAGCTCTAAACCCCCTCCTGGAAGCTCTAAATATTGTGGCTTGATCAATATAGTGCAATATCCTGTCTGACTTTATCAGATGTCTTCACACAAACCATTCTGTGTGCTTAAAGCCAGTAGCTGAAAAACAAGACCTCATTTTAGAAAACTTGGTGTCAGATTGTATATCGGCTATGAACATATTGCTTTATAAAATGTTAAACAAGATTGGGATATAAAACAGTTTAGATGTAGAAAAAAAATGCAATAGACTTCTGTCCCCATTTAAACACAAACCAGTATAATCCTATCAAATAGCTAACCCTTAATTAACTTGTGTGCCCACTGCTATTTCTAAAAACTGTTCATCCAATCTGTAACTCCGGATTTGATTTTAAAGTGAATGTAAACATTGACATGAGGTTTTTTTTTTTTTCTCCCACCTGCTGCATGTCAGAAATGAAGAATCTGGCTTCCTCCTCCTGAGGCCAGGCTGTGAGGAAGCCAGATTCTTCATTTCTGACCTATAGAGATGGGGGGGGGGGGGGGGGGATTGCTGTTCCAGCTGTCAAGAAGGAAAGATATAAGTATTTTACCCAAACTGCTGAAATGTAAATGTTGATGAATGAAAGTGCCCCTGTGTTTAATAGGATTTTAAAAAGCCAGACACACGTCGGTTTACATTCACTTTAAAATCAAATCTAGAATGTTAGTGGTATTTGAGTTTAATTCATCAGTTGTAACAAACATGCACTATAAATTTAATGTAGATCTGGAATTCAAATTCCCACTGCTAAGCTGGCCACTTCAGAAGTCAATATTTCCATGAGCTAAAGGTTTGACTTGTTGTCTAATCAATGCTCAAACTAAAACCATGCAATTATATGGAGTGCTAATTAGACAACACTGTCACAGAATAAGAATTTATGCTTACCTGATAAAATTTCTTTTTTGACACACTGAGTCCATGGATCATCTTAATTACTAATAGGATTATTCACCTCTTGGTCAGCAGGAGGTGGCAAAGAAAAGTCCTGAGTTGCCTGCAGATAAAACTTTAACCCCTTAACGACTGAGGCAGTTAACGCCTGAGAACATACCCTGTACGTCCTCGGTGTGGAAAGCAGCTGGCAGCGATCCTGCTGCTTTCCGGTTATTGCAGTGATGCCTCGATATGTACTGGCAGAAAGGTGAAATGGTGGCATGAAATATACCAAAATGGGCCTAGATCAATACTTGGGGTTGTCTACTACCCTACAGCTAAAATTACCCCTTCACTGCTGGGCATAATACACGTGTGGTGCATAGTGGCATTTAGCAGCCTTCTAATTACCAAAAAGCAAAGCCATATATGTCTGCTATTTCTGAACAAAGGGGATCCCAGAGAAGAATTTACAACAGTTTATGCCATAATTGCATAAGCTGTTTGTAAATTTCAGTGAGAAACCGAAAGTTTGTGAACGTTTTTTGTATTTGATCGCATTTGGCGGTGAAATGGTGGCATGAAATATACCAAAATTGGCCTAGATCAATACTTTGGGATGTCTTCTAAAAATATATATACACACACATGTCAATGGATATTCAGGGATTCCTGAAAGATATTAGTGTTCCAATGTAACTAGCGCTAATTTTGAAAAAAAAGTGGTTTGGAAATAGCAAAGTGCTACTTGTATGTATGGCCCTATAACTTGCAAAGAACATGTAAACATTGGGTATTTCTAAACTCAGGACAAAAATTTAAAAACTATAGCATGGGTTTTTTTTTTTGGTGGTTGTAGATGTGTAACAGATTTTGGGGGTCAAAGTTAAAAAAGTGATTTTTTTTTTTTTTAATAGTAAATTATAAGATGATGAAAATAATGGTATCTTTAGAAAGTTATAAAGATATATAATATGTGTGGGTACAGTAAATGAGTAAGAGGAAAATTACAGCTAAACAAACACCGCAAAAATGTAAAAATAGCCTTGGTCCCAAATGGACAGAAAATGGACAAGTGATGTGGTCATTAAAGGGTTAAAGTACGGACCACATCCAAATAGTGCAGAAGTCGTTCTTTCTGAGAAGGATTAGGGCACAAAGGAGGAACAATCTCCTGATTAATGTTCCGATCAGAAAACAACCATAGGAATAAATCCTAATCTAGTACGTAAAACCACCTTATCGGAATGGAAAAAGAGACTCATCCCGCAATGCCGAGAGTTTGATACTCTACGAGAGAGGAAATAGCAACAAGAAATAAAACTTTCCAAGATAAAAACTTAATATCTAAGGAATGCATAGGCTTAAATAAAGCCATTTGAAGAACATTGAGAACTAAATTCAGACTCCATGGAGGAGTAACTGGCTTAAACACAGGCCTGATCCTAACCAAGGCCTGACAAAATGATTGAACATCTGCCAGCAGTTTGAGTAACAGAATAAATAGGGTAGAGATCTGACCCTTTAGGGAACTAGCTGATAAACCTTTCTCCAACTCCTCTTGGAGAGAAGACAAAAATCTATTTTATCCCCACTCTACACCATAAGTAGCCCTTGGATTCAGACCCATAGAAATATTAATGCCATATCTTAAAGGGACACTGAACCTGATTTTTTTTTTCTTTTGTGATTCAGATAGAGCATGCAACTTTCTAATTTACTCCTATTAATTTCTTCGTTCTCTTGCTTTCTTTATTTGAAAAAGGCATCAAAACTATTTTTTGGTTCAGACCATGGAAAGCACTTGTTTTGTGAATTTACCCACCAATCAGCAAGAACAACAGTGTGTTCACCAAAAATGGGCCAGCATCTAAGCTTACATTCTTGCATTTCAAATAAAGATACCAAGAGAATGAAAAGAATTTGATAATAGGAGTAAATTAGAAAGTTACTTAAAATTGCATGCTCTATCTGAATCACGATAGAAAAAAAATCGTCTCAGTGTCCCTTTAAGGTAAAACCTTCTAAAATACAGGCTTACGAGACTGAATCATGGTCTCTGACAGAGTCTGAAAATCCTGCTTGAATGAAAGAAACTGATTTTATCCCCAGATGCTACCGGAGTATCCTCTTCCTCACATCTGGGAGGGGACCTTGAGATAGTAACAACCGTGACAGGAACCTCGCTCACTGAATTGTTTATGTTTCCTCTTGCGCTCTATCTGCAGCATGGGAAAAAGCCGTCAACGCACTAGAGACCGTCTAGTTAAAATGTCTTGCAAGGTAACTCCAGGAGGAGCCGTGGAGGAAGCGCAGGGCACTGGTTGAATGGACGCTAATGTATAGAACATTGTCATAATGCCCCTTATCTTAACAGCATCTGAGACAATGTTAGCTCTGAAAAAGAGGTTTATTACTGACCTGTAAAATCCTCTCCATGCACGAGGAATAGAAAGGTCATTATCATCACTGACCTTGTAAAATCCTCTCCATGCACAAGGAATAGAAAGGTCATTATCATCACTGACCTGTAAAATCCTCTCCATGCACGAGGAATAGAAAGGTCATTAATATCACAACATAAAGAATGTTTTCACATTTTAATAAAAAATAAATTGAATATTCTAGAGTTACTGTGCCTTTAAATGTTAAGAGCAACATCCTAACTCTGCTTAATATCTATTTTATTAACATCCAAAACATCACATGTTGAAGGGCCTCCTGGACCGCTGTATTCACCGCTAGATCAACAAAAATGTTTGGTGTTACTGCATCTTTAAAAGATAAAATAAACTGCTTTATTTTAGTGAAATGTATTTACAAATTGACTTTCCAACATACCCAAACCTCAGCTAAGTCCTGCTGAGATTTGTTTGCCACCGGAAGAGAAACCAACTATTCATGGGAACTAACATAATACCCATCTGGTATATCCTTCATTCACACTCCTAAATAAGGCTTTCAAAACGAAATGTGAGACCCACCATCGCTCCATATCAGATAAGAGCTATGAACACAGCGTGCCAGAATGCTGCGTAGATTAGCTCCGCCCATCATGGGCATATCCAAATAAATTTCCCGGGCGGCTAAAACCTTAGAAAAGAAAGTGCCGTCTGACAAATAACTTCCATCATAGCGGTCTTTAAGATCCTTTGTATGTCTCACATTGCCTCAGCTCGCCCAGCCAGACTACCTCCCCACTGTGCAGAGAAGTCTGCAAACCATATCCTCCTCTGAGGGTGGGAGCAGATAGTTCCATCATGGTGGTGTTTGCTAAGAACTCCCGGTTGGCTAGTATATGTAAATGAGGCTGTCAGGAGTAGGATTGCACCAAACAGGCTTAGAAAAAATAAATAATCCTAGACAAATCTAACCTCCCAACCGGCTGTTTGAACTACACTAAAGCCGTAGGGAGTTGCCAACCACCACCATATATAAATATGGGAATAGTTTTATACTGTCAAAAACTGTATGCCCCAAACCTAAATATAAGAGCCATTTCTCCAAGTCCCCAGTGCCTGCATAAACTGCCCTATGACCTATCCCTCCTAGGGATAATGTCCTCTTGTGTCCATGTAAGAAGTAAAGTGCCAAACCACAGAAATGAAAATTAGCACTTACCTTCGAAATCTTACCGGCAGTAAGGCAGCTCACACGGCTTGTGAGGCCTCTCCCTCACATTGGCCTGTGGAAATAAAAATTACTGAGTATTTCTTTTTTCCCTTAGACATTCAAGGACAGGGCAGCATAAATGTATGGGAGGCACAGTGAGAATTATGTCCCACAAGTTCACATTGCTCTAAAGCCACCAATGCTCTACTGAAGAGACTGATATGGACAACGGTTACACCCTAGAACAAAGCAGCACAGTCTTGCACTACTTTAAAAATAATAAACTCTTGATTGAAGAATCTATTCTAACACCTCACTTTACCACTTCCTATCACTAACGTAGACAAAGAGAATGACTGTGGTTGGAGGGAAGGGAGGAGCTATATATAGCAGCTCTGCTGTGGTGCTCTTTGCCTCCTCCCACTGACCAGGAGGTGAATATCCCATTAGTAATTAAGATGATCTGTGGACTCATCGTGTCATAAAAAAGAAAATTAATTTGAAGTGAGCAGCAGAGCATTTTAAATTACAGATCTTTAAAGTAAGCTATAGTGCAACTTCATTACAACTGATTGATTTAAACTCCAGATGACTAACATTCTGTATCTGATTTTAAAAAGGGGAGAGTTTACCATCACCTAAACTAAATCATCCCAAACCTCTCTGGTAGAGAGCAAGCTAAATTTTCAGACCTATTTTGCAGGTGGAAATAAAATGTATCTAGAATAAAACCTTGTTTGGGTTGTAAATTGGAAGCAGAAAATGGACACAAAACCATTACATCATTCAGAGCATAACTTTTTTTTTTCTTTTTAATACATTTTAATTCTTTAACCTAATTAGTTTGTCCAAAAAACCTACCTAGGTAAGCTTTGGGAGCTAGCTTGTCATGGGTTTAGGTAGCTCCCGTTATTGTGTAACTGCTCAATAACCGATGTAGTGCTAGATTACAAGTGGAGAACTCATTTATCGACTCACAATAAATAACCAGCCATTACAATTGGCTGGTTATTGCTACCGCAAGCAATTAGCACTCAGAAAATGACCAGACCTCTGGTTAATTTTCTAAATGTTCCCCAAAATACAGTGGTGTGTGTTTTTCTATTACATATAACTACACAAAATAACCCCCAAAACTAAAGAATTTTTATTAAAAAAATAAAATATGTAACTAAATAAAAACTTGCAAAAAGCAGTAATGAGGCTTACAGTTGGCAGGCGTTAGGGAAAAAATGGCACCTAAAAGTGCCTTTATATAGCAGTCTATGGGAACTGTGTTCCCTGTCAATATATATGTCTTTTGCGAATCACTTATAATCTAGCCCTTAAATGAGTCACTAGTGTGCAACTAAGAACTTGCATATAGTGGAAGTGCAGACGCCATACTTAAAGGGATACAAAACATTTTCCTTTGGGATTCAGACAGAACATCAACATACCGTTTTAATTCCATTACCAAGTTTGCTTTTTTCCCCATGGTATTCTGTGTTATAGAGATACCTAGGTAGGCACCTATACCACTACCTGGCAGGAAATAGTGCTACCATCTAGTGCTCCAGAAATGGGCAGGCGCTTAAGCACCTGCTTTACAACAAAAGATACCAAGAGAACAAAGAAAAATAGTAAGTTTAAAACCACATGCTCTGAATTCTGAAAGGAAAGTTTTGGCTTTCATAGCCTTCTAGGAGGATTTGGAGATCCTGCAGTTTCTAGGTATAAAAAAGACCATGTACTCAAGCAGCTACTGCCTTTTAGACTTGTCTGATTATAGCAACAAATGTCTTGTAATTACAAGCCGTTAACTGTCCCTTTAAATTAATTCAGGTCTCACTGGTTGCTGTTATCCTGTTAGTAATTAAAGGGCCATGAAACCCCAAATTTCTTTTATGATTTAGCAAACAATTTTAGAACTTTTCAATTTACTCCTGTTTGCTTCATTTTCTATCCTTTGTTAAAGGAATTGCATTACTGGAAGCTAGCTTAACATGTGCAGCTAGCTCCCAGTTGTACATTGCTGCTCCTGAGCCTACCTAGGTATGGATTTAAACAAAGTATACTACGAATTCAAAGCAAATTTAAAGCATGAACATTTAATTTTGACTTGACTGCCCCTTTAAAAGCACAGTAAACAGATTTTTATACAAAATGTTTAGTTTTCATATGAATAAGTTCTGAAAATGATGGTTTCCGTAATTCTCAGAATTTGAAATGCACCCTGCTGACTACTCAAGGCTAATCCTTGTCTCTAATTGGCTTTAACTCAAAACAACTGCAAAAAAAGTGAATTTAAGAGTTGTTTAAAATTGCATGTCCTATCTGGACCATGAAAGTTTAATTTTCACTTGACTGTCTCTATAACAGGAGCATATATAGGCTTGTGTGAACACTCAAGCATATATAGGCTCCTCCAAATAAGGCACATTTAAAAATGATTACAAGAATTTTGTGTGTTTTTAAAACACTAACATCCTTTTTGTTATTACAAGGTGTTTAAAAATATGATTTAAAGGGACAATAAAGTCCTATGCTCATAAGTGATGGCCCAGATAAGCGCTTGATATCTGGAGGGTAAAGTATGGGCTTCAACTCACCTATTCTTTTTATAATCTCCTCACATTCTGTTGGGCTGGATGCTTCAAACACCAAGCAGTTGAATGATGAGTCACCTGGGTGCTCTGCTTGGTTACTAGAACAGAAAGTGAAGTTACAGTTTTGTACGCGCTTAAATAGGTCAATCAAGAAAGAAAATCTTATGTCCTAAATATGCACCCCAGCCATTCAGTATAGAGTGGAAAAACAAATTGTAGAGGTAAATTACAGGAAGAGCATGCCTATTTTACATTTTATAGGGATTTAATTTAAAGGGACACTCAGGTTTTATTAAATTTTCATGATTCAGATACAGCATGTCATTTTAAACAACTTTCCAAATTACTTACATTAAAAAAAAATGTGCAGTCTTTTATATTTACACTTTTTGAGTCACCAGCTCCTACTGAGCATGTGCAGGAACTCACAGACTATACTATATGCATTTGTGATTGGCTGATTGCTATCACATGGTACAGGGAGAGTGGAAATATACATAACTTTGAAATGTGTTAGAAAAGAATCTGCTACTAATTTGAAATTCAGAGTAAATACTATTGCATTGTCTTGTTATCTTGCATTTGTTGATTATGCAAATCTACTGTGTTTACTGGTCCTTTAAGTGTCTCTAATGTGACCCCTGGCAAACAGACCAGAAGGCTAAAATGTCACACTACTTACACAACACAGATGGCAAAGACCTTTCTATTGTCTACCCGGCGTCCTACACTGGAAACGTCAGGGTATGAGTACTTAAACATCACCTGTGGCAATAAATGATAGTTATGTTGGATTTCAGTCCCTGGTACAGGGCCTACCAGTAAGTCATTACCTCTGATGTCACTTTATCCTGTACTATCACTTCTGTCTCTTTGACATCAAACAAGCTGTCCTGTAAAAGACAAACTGTTTAGCATAATGGCCGCTGACTCAACAGCTTAGAGAACAGAAACGTTTTAAAGCATATCCTCACCCTTGGGATGCAATTCAGCTCTCGCACCCTTGTGATTCCAATTTCTAAGACTTCTTTGCCTCCATACTGTAAAAAGATACAAACGATAAGTGCATTGTTCTGCAGGCTAATGTTTTAGCTTTTGCCAATTAGACCAGCAATGGATGGAAAATCACCTGCCCAACGCCTGCCTGTCCTAAGTAATTTACAGGGTACATGATTCTGTGAAGAGAAAACCGGGTGTAAAGCGAGGAGCGTTCTTCTTGCAGTAAAAGATCTCCCCTACCACTGGCACCTACCTGCCATCCTGTTGGGGTCTGTCCTGTGCTTTCTCCTGGCTTCTTGGTTTTTGCTGGAGCTGGAAGTTGGGTACCTTCTCCTTTACTTCCCTGAGGTAGGTCAACAGGGGACGAAACACTTCCCCGTTCTTACAGCGCCAACGGATTAAGTGGAAGACCAGAGGCTCGCCCTTCAATTTGTTCAACACAGTTCCAGCCTGAGGATAAGAGAAAGATCTGAACAGCATGGCCTTGTATGGAACACTATTCTCACCAAGCAATAGCAGGTTCCTCTACCCTCTGTAGTAGGCAAATGTATTCATTAGAGAAAAATGCAGAATATTGCTGGGGACCAAGGCATTTGGCTCTTTCTGCAGCAGCATTTAATAGAAAATAAGTACAATACACAAATGTACGGATTTGTGCAGATACTCGGTGTTGCACTTTCCTCATATATCTGGTAGTTGGAAGACCCAGATGCTTCAGACATATTTTTGAATGCGGGTTATATATTAATATTTCACATTATTTGTTACAAGTAAATAAGCCTGCCCAGAGGGCAGTCCAATTATTTTTTAAACTACAGATGTAGAAACAACGTATTTTGTAACTCTTCTTTCTTTTTTTAAGACACGATGAGTCCACGGATCATCTTAATTACTAATGGGATATTCACCTCCTGGTCAGCAGGAGGAGGCAAAGAGCACCACAGCAGAACTGTTAAATAGCTCCTCCCTTCCCTCCCACTCCAGTCATTCTCTTTGCCTACGTTAGTGATAGGAAGAGGTAAAGTGAGGTGTTAGATCAGATTCTTCAATCAAGAGTTTATTATTTTTAAAGTAGTGCCAGAGTGTGCTGCTTTGTTTTACGGTGTAGCCGTAGTCCATATCAGTCTCTACAGTAGAGCTTTTGGTGGCTTTAGAGCAATGGGAACTTGTGGGACATAAATCTCACTGCTCCTCCCATATTTTGATGCTGCCCTGCCTCTGGAAAACCTGAGAGATTCTAACTCAGGACTTTCTCTTCATTCTCAGGTCCATGGGAGGGATAGGACCTCTTAAACCTGGAATCTGCCTTGCTGCCAGGTAGAAAATGAGGTAAGTGCTGACTTTTTTTCTAGGGGGATTTGGAAAGTCTCAGAAAAAGGTTGAGGGCACTTCATTTATTTTAAACATAAGCCTCATTCTTTCATAGTTTCCCCTTAGACATAGGGGACATTTGGGCAGTTTTTGCAGCAGGCACTGGGGCTTCAGGAGTCTCAAACATAAAGGAGACTCTTTATTTACTTATACACGAGCCTCATGTTTATCGCATAGTTCCCCTTAGACATAGGGGGCATTTGGGCAGCGTTGTAGAAAGCGCTAGGGCTTAATGGAAATGGAGTCTCAGAGATAAAGGAGACTCTTTATCTGGACCCATGCACAAGTAAATAAAGGAGACACTTTATTTCTTTGTACATGGGACATGCCTAATTGTAATCGCATAGTCTCCCATTAGACATAGGGGACATTTGGGCGAGGAGTCAATGTAGCAGCAGACCCTGGGATTTATCGGGCAGCGTTGCAACAGTCACTAGGGCTTTTATATTATTGTTATTATACTTTTCCCGGCCGGTTGGTAACTTTGGGTTTTCCTCCCAGAGGCAGGTTTCTGCTTTCAAGATTATCTGCAGATCAGACGAAAGGAGAGGCATTCTTACACTGCGTAAGAGAAACCTCAGACCTGGGAACGATTGTTCCAGTTCCAATACAGGTACTGGGTCTGTTTTTTTTTTATACCAATCGGTTTGTAGTTACCAAGAGAGGGAACCTTCAGACCACTTTTTAGATCTCAAGAGTCTAAACAGATTTTCTTAGTGTACCCTCCTTCAAGATGACAACTATTATTCGTTCCATTCTTCCCTTGATCCAGGAGGGTCAATTTATGACAGTGGATTTAAAGGACGTGTACCTGCAGGTGCCATTCACTAGTTGGACATACACTTCCAGTTCGTGGCCCTTCTTTTTTGGTCACAGCTCTTAGTTTTCACAAAGGCTCTGGGAGCGCTGTTGACATTCTAGTCCAGACGCCATCCTTACAGCTAACAAGATTTCACACGGACTTGGCGTTATCCTTCCCGTGGTCTTACGGGTGGAAGGTAAATTTGGAAAAGAGTTCCTTAGTCCCATGACAAGGGTAACTTTCTTGGGAACCAAAATAGATTCCATATCAATGACAATTTTTCTGACAGAATGTCAGGAAATCAGAGATTATCTATACTTGTTTAGTCATTTAGTCCACGCCTCGGCCTTCAGTGGCTCAGTGCATGGAGGTAATCGAGCTGATGGTGACGGCAATGGACATCATCCCGTTTGCTCGGTTCCATCTTGGATCTCTGCAGTTAAGCTTGCTCAGGCAATGGATCGGAGATTATCCAGATTTATTTCCTCGAATACTACTGGAGCAGGAGACAAGGGATTCTCTTCAGTGGTAGTTGTCTCTATATCATCTCTCCCCGGGAACCTGCTTTTGCAGACCATGTTGGGCGTTTGTGACAACAGACGCCAGCCTTCTAGGGTGGCGAGCAGTCTGGGGCTCCCTAAGGGCTCAGGGGGTTTGGATTTAGCCAGAGTCTTTTCTTCCTATAAACATTCTGGAGCTGAGAGCGATCTCCCATGTTATTCTGGCCTGGCCTCAGTTAGCCTCGGTCCAGTTTATCAGGTTCCAGTCGATCAAATCAATCATCAGGGAGGAACGAGGAGTTCCTTAGCGATGACAGAAGTGTCCACAATAATTCAGTGGACGGAGGCCCATTCTTGCTGCTTGTTGGCGAGCTACATCCCAGGGGTGGAACATGTCGGCGGATTTCCTGCGCAGGCAGTCCTTTCATCCAGGGAAGTGGGAACTCCATCTGGAAGTGTTCTCCAGTTTTGTTTTGTTTTTTTCCTCCGTTTGCTTTTCTTCCTTGGGCCATTGTTCGACTCAAGCAGGAGAGTGCTTCGGTGATCCTTATAGCACCGACTTTGCCTTGTAGGATTTGGTATGCAGATCTGGTGGACATGCCATCTCTGCCACCTTGGGGACTTCTGTTGAGGAAGTACCTTCTAATCAAGGGTTCCACCTTCACACAAATCTGGAACTGACTGCTTGGAGATTGAACACTTATTATCCAAGAAGGGTTTTTCTGACTGTCATTGTGACCATGATTCAGACTCGAAAAGCCTGTTATTAGTCAAATTTATCATAGGATATGACGTAAATATATTGGTGTGAATCCATGGACTACTCATGGAGTAGATAGGATTTATAGAATTTTGTCTTTTTTCTAGGGTTTATCGAGCTCTCTGCATTTCAGTATCAGTCTCCTTATCTTATTTCCATTCAGATAAGGTCGTTTTACGTACTAACTTAGGATTTCTTCCTAAGGTTATTTCTGTCGGGAACATTAATCAGGAGATTGTTGTTATTTCCTTGTGTCCTAATCCTTCTCCTAAGAAGGAAAGACTTTTGTACAATTTGGACGTGGTCCGTACTTTGAAGTTTTCCTGCAGGCGACTGAGGGCTTTCATCAGTCTTCTTCTTTGTTTGTGGTTTTCTCAGGAAAACACGGCTAGTTTTCTTTCTTTTTGTCTGAAGAGCATCATACGTTTTGCATATGAGACTGCTGGATATCAGCCTCCTGAGAGAGTTATGGCTCCTTTCAGAAGGACTGTTGCTTCCTAATGGGCATTCAAAAATGAAGCTTTTGTAGAACAGATTTGCAAGGCTGCAACTTGTTCCTCTCTTCACACTTATTCAAAGTTTTACAAATTTGACATTTTTGCCTCGGCTGAGGCTGTTTTTGGGAGAAAGGTTCTTCAAGCAGTGGTGCCTTCCATTTAGGTTCCCTGTCTTGTCCCTCCCGTATCATCTGTGTACTCTAGCTTGGGTATTGAATCCCATTAGTAATTAAGATGATCCGTGGACTCATCGTGTCTTAAAAAAGAAAAGAAAATTTATGCTTACCTGATAAATTTATTTCTTTTTTGACACCATGAGTCCACGGCCCGCCCTGTTCTTAGACAGGTTATGGGTTATTGTAAACCTCTGCACCTTGGCTTTTCCTTTCTCTTCCTAACTTCGGTCGAATGACTGGAGTGGGAGGGAAGGAAGGAGTTATTTAACAGCTCTGCTGTGGTGCTCTTTGCCTCCTCCTGCTGACCAGGAGGTGAATATCCCATTAGTAATTAAGATGATCCGTGGACTCGTGTCAAAAAAGAAATACATTTATCAGGTAAGCATAAATTTTCTTTTTATATAAAAATTGAAGCTACAGGTGTAGCAATACTATAATTTTAATGGACTACTATCTTAAATATATCAAAAATATTTTCTATATAATAAACTACAGAAATAGCCACACTCTAATTAGACAAACTACTGTCCTAATTAAATACAAAGTTTCTTCTCTTTAAATTATATCTACTTTAAGTATATTTCTTTATATACATAACCCCTAAACCACAAAACCCCTATATCGCAATAAACCTATTTACTCTATTAACCCCTAAACCGCAAAACCCCTACATCGCAATAAACCTATTTAACTTATTAACCCTTTAAACCGCCAAAACCCACAACGCAAATAACTATTTAAATAACTAAGTACAGTACACTAACCTAACACCCCCTAATCTAACAACCCCACAACCTAACACACCCCATTAAATAAACCCATATTACCTAAAAAATCAAATTACCAAATTTATCAAAATTAAACCTAATCCCTATGAAAATAAAAAAGACCCACCCAAAATAAAAACACCCCTTACTCTAAGAATAAACTACCAGTAGCCCTTAAAAGGGCTTTTTGCAGGGCATTGCCCCAAGATAATCAGCTCTTTTTCAAGAAAATACACAAAGCCCCCCCTAACAGTAAAACCCACCCACCAACCCCCCCCCCCCCAAATAAAATAACCGAACACTAAAAAACCTAAACTACCCATTGCCCTGAAAAGGGCATTTGTTTGGGCAATTTACCTATTTTTCTGCCCATCTCTAATCTAAATAAAACAAATCCCCCCAAAAAAACCTTAAAAAATCCTAAATCTAACCCCCAGGTTGGTTACTCACGGTTCCTGAAGTTCGGCGGAGAAGGTCCTGTTCCAGGCGGTGAAGTCTTCTTCCATGTGCAACCTCTTCTTCCAGGAACATCCTACACAGAGCGGAGATGAAGACTGAAGACCGCGGAGCTGAAGACCGGCGACCATGGAGCCATGGAGCATGCAGGATCCTCTTCGTACGATCTCCGCCGTACACTGAATTCAAGGTACGCGATTAAAGATGGCGTCCCTTGAATTCCTATTGGCTGATTTGATTCTTCCAATTCAAATCAGCCAATAGGATGAAAGCTACTCAAATCCTATTGGCTATTTAAATTAGCCAATAGCATGAGAGCAAGTGAAATTCTATTGGCCGATTTGAATAGCCAATAAAATTTCACTTGCTCTCATCCTATTGGCTAATTTGAACAGCCAATAGGATTTGAGTAGCTTTCATCCTATTGGCTGATTTGAATTGGAAGAATCAAATCAGCCAATAGGAATTCAAGGGACACCATCTTTAATCGCGTACCTTGAATTCAGTGTACGGCGGAGATCGTACAAAGAGGATCCTCCACGCTCCATGGCTCCGCGGTCGCCGGTCTTCAGCTCCGCACAGGATGTTCCTGTAAGAAGAAGAGGTTGCGCTTGGAAGAAGACTTCACCGCCTGGAACAGGACCTTCTCCGCCGAACTTCAGGAACCGTGTGTACCAACCTGGGGGTTAGATTTAGGATTATTTTTTTTTGGGGGGGGGGGATTGGTTTTTATTTAGATTAGGGATGGGCAGAAAAATAGCTAAATGCCCTATTACCCCAATGGGTAGTTTAGGTTTTTTAGTGTTAGGTTATTTTATTTGGGGGGGGGGGGTTTACTGTTAGGGGCAGCTTTGTGTATTTTCTTGAAAAAGAGCTGATTATCTTGGGGCAATGCCCTGCAAAAAGCCCTTTTAAGGGCTACTGGTAGTTTATTCTTAGAGTAGGGGGTGTTATTATTTTCTTAGGGATTAGGTTTAGTTTTGATAAAATTTGGCAATTTTATTTTTTTATTTTCTGTAATGTTAGTTTTATTTTTTGTAAACTTATTTTTTTATCTTTAGAATTAATTAGATTAGGCAATTTGGGTTTACTTAGTGGGGTGTTAGGTTAGTGTACTGTACTTAGGTATTTAAATAGTAATTTGCGTTGTTGGTTTTGGCGGTTTAAAGGGTTAATAAGTTAAAAAGGTTTATTGAGATGTAGGGGTTTTGCGGTTTAGGGGTTAATTGGGAAAATAGGTTTATTGCGATGTAGGAATGTTGCGGTTTAGGGGTTAATAGGGAAAATAGGTTTATTGCGATGTAGGGGTTTAGGGGTTAATAGGGTAAATAGGTTTATTGCGATGTAGGGGTTTATAGGGTAAATAGGTTTATTGCTATGTAGGGATTTTGCGGTTTAGGAGTTAATACTTCGTGTAGGATTTTTTTGTTGTTGTTATATTTCGTGCGGGCGGTGTTTTTTTTGTTTGTTTTTTTTTGTTTTGTTTTTAATACTTGATGCGGGCGGTTAGTTTTTTTTTTAGTCCAGTGGATTGCGAAAATGGCATCCTTTTGTCCTCGTGCTGCCAACATTCCATTGAGGATGCATGCGCAACTGCCGACGGACATTACAAACGCAATTATAGTACAGATTGCTATATTAGCATGTGGCTGTTATAGCCCTATCCTGAGTGGCATTAACCTCACTAGAAGCTGTTCACGAGTCTAAAAAAAAAAATACTGCAGTGCATCTCACCTGTCCGTTTAGTGCATTCCTTAGCGATACTCCATTTATCTCATCGATCACATCTCCAGCCAGCACCATCTCATCTATCTCTGCCTGACTGCCCGGCAGGATTTCTACCACAAATACTCGTCCCTCCACGTACCTGGGGAGAGAGAGAACAACCAAGATTAAGTGCCATGAATAAAGTGGAATAGTGCTAATGCTGGTGATCCTTTCTATATGTAAATGCACTATTATTACCCCTTTGGGTGCTTGTGCACAAAAAAAAAAAAAAAAATCAGCTGCCCCATTGTCTGCAGTGGGCGATACCTTGTTCACTGCTTATTGCTGGAGTTGTAGTGAGGATCTCACAACCCTTGGACACTAGAAGTATTTTTTGCAATAGTCATCAAAGCAGCATGAAGAGAGTGTGGCTAAAGGCATTGTGCTGCCAGGTCAAAGAATAAAATCCCCCCCCCCCCAGCTGTTTATCCACTACATTCTATACTATTGACCTACCAGCAAAAACAAAGACTATGGGGTATGTTAACAAGCACCTATGCATTTACACATAGTGGGGATCATGTGCATTGACGCTATTTAGTGTTCCTTTAACCGTGTGGAAAAAAATTAAAAGCTCATGTCCACTGGATCTAATCATATTGCACCATGAGTTTTAGATTCATTCAAAGGAGCTTCCAATAAAGTATAATCATATGGCACATAGACCTAAGGAAGCTGACATGTATTAGGTATCCAGTGCACTAGTGTCTATACATGTGTTTAGCCCCCTGTAAAAGGGGTTAAACACAGTTACAATAAGCAGATCCTAAACCAAACAGTGGTGGTTACTCCATTCCCAGTTTAAAGCAGATTTTTACTATTATTTAAACTGCTTTTGTGGAAGTTAAACACGTAGGTACAGGCAAGTAGGAGTGCACCAAAATAACGCTCTAAGGAATTAGAACATTTCATTTTTGCCTCCTTACATTCCTTTAAATAAGCGTGGCAAGGGCGTTACTCTTGTGAACTCTGGTCAAGCCAGTTTCTGAGTCCACCACGCCCCATCAGCTGAAATTATAGGGTTGACTGAATGCCCTGCAGATATCTAGAGTAGGAGGGGTGTGTGTGTGTGTGTGTGTTCTACTGCAGAAACCAACCAGATGGTGACACAGTTATTAGAGAGATCTACATGATTTAGTGTAAATACCGGGGGTAGGGCACATAAGCTATAATAACAGCCGAGAGATATTACACAGAAAATCTAGTTTTTTGGTTGTTGCTGTGATTGAGCAAACAACAGCAGCCATCACAACATAGTAAAAGCAGCGTTGTTATAGATGATGTCACAGAGAGACAGCTGTGTCTTTAGTTATGTTACTAGTTAGTTACCAGTCTGTACCAATGAGGACAGAGTTTGGAATGCTAGCTAGACATTAATTAGCTGTCACTGGTTAGTTAGTTAAATGGAAAGTAAACAATTTGAGATTGTAAAATTTTGCATCCCTAAATAAAGTCTGAATACTTCACAAGCCTAAACCTGCCACATATTTGTCCCTGACCAGCTTCAGCAGAACTTATCATGAATATAAGTAGCTAGATTTGTTTGTTCCATTAGCAAGTCCTGCTTGGCTCCTCTATCTCGCTTTTACAAGGTGTTCACTATCCCTTTATAGGAAAAGGAGTATGAAAACCAAACTTTTTATTTTGGGATTCAGACAGAGCACACATTTAAAAAAACTGCTACCCGTGCTGCAAACACATGCACTTTCCTGCTTTTCAACAATGGAATAAACAAGAGAATGAAGAAAATGTGCTCTTTTCTGAATCATGAACTTTTAAAGTCATAACATTATATATATATATACACACACGTGTGTGTGTGTATATATATATATATATATATATATATATATATGTGTATATATATATATATATATATATATGTGTATGTATATATATATATATATATATATATATATATATATATATATATTATGTATATGTATATATACACACACACACACGTGTGTGTATATATATATATATATATATATATATATATATATTCAAATATACATATATCTGTAGCATATATCAACAATAGCAAAAATCTGCATACAAAATAAAATATTTTATAAGAATTTACAACTGTCATTATGGCAGTAGAATTTGCATTTTTTGCATCACACAAATATATATTCTTTTGTGTAGCCACTTGAATAGATATAAAATGATCAAGGTAACACTGTGTAGTGCGTTGCTGGATCAGAGTTCTGATATTATTCCAGAAGAAAAGGCAAATGTAAAAGGTCCATTAATGGGAGAGTCAACACAATAGATAATCCATTTATCACCCATTCCCCAGTTTTGCAAAGCTACATATATAATAATACACTTTTTGCCTCTGTAATTACCTTGTATCTAAGCCTCTGCAAACTGCCCGTTTATTTCAGTTCTTTTGTCAGACTTTAAATGCCAATCAGTGCTTACTCCTAGGTTATTTCACGTACGTGAGCTCAATGTTATCTATGACACACATGAATGAACGCCCTCTAGAGGTGAAAATCTGTCAAAATGCATTCACATAAAAAGGCGGCCTTCAAGGTCTAAGAAATTAGCATATGAGCCTATCTAGGTTTAGCTTTCAACTAAGAATACCAAAAGAACAAGCAAATTTAGTGATAAAAGCAAATAGTAAAGTTGTTTAAAATGACATGCACTATTTGAATCATGAAAAGTTTATTTTGCACTTGACTGCCCCTTTAAATATAGCAGAATATCGAAATCAATAAATGCATAATTAAAAGACAATTGGTACCAATTTTTTTGGAATTTCAAATGAGCAGTAGATTTTTTTCCTGATATATTTTAGTTTCTTAGCATTTCCCTGCATCATGCGACAATCAAAGACTACTATCCGTATATGCTGTAAACTCTTGCACATAGAGCTAGTGTCTCTGAAAGAGAGCACAGAAAATGTCTGTGCACAGTTTGATAATAGTGTTTGTTTTTTAACTGATATGCTCCGTCAGGATCATGGAAGTTTAATCTTTACTGTCCCTTTAATAGTGAAAAGACACTGCAAATATTTCTTTTTATTATTAGGACAATTTATAATTGATAGAATTCTTACCTAAGAACCATTCCCAGTTCCCGGCATGGTACAGTCTGATACACAGCACACACCTAGAGGCAACACAGGCTGTCATTTCTTAGAAATACTAACTCAAGACAGGTGTGTGAATTTATCGGTTGATTATAAAAGAAATTCACAAATCAATAGGAATAGAGATAGGAAAAGATTTAAAAAAGGCAAGTGTGGCGCATAGGCAATTTAACCGTAGCTACAACCTTGTTACATTTTTGATCAAATAACATCCCCATGTGTCTATTATAAGGTAATGATACAGTACAACCTCATCCAGACATGTATTTAACAATACAATGTAACCTAGATTGTAAGCTCTTATGGTCAGCAGACATGCAGCACGTACCGGCAGGAGCCAGCTCTCGTCTAGGAAGCTAGAGTTCTGCAAACAAACAAAAGCCGTGTGTTACATTAACCAGGTGTAACATCACATTTGTTGAGAATAAGAATTTCGAACAGCAGATAGACGATATAGCAAATTTGAGGGCAAGTCATACTGTATTGGGACTGTAATAAGATTACATTTTATTGTGCTGCTCTAATTGGATTCCAATACACCCTATAACAGTTACCTGCAGATCCAATAAGAAATCGCTCTGAGAGATCACCAGCAAGATGGAAAGGAAAGGCTCTGAAGGGAGACACAGGACAACAGGACTATTACATAACTGATGTGTGCACAGTGGGTACCACCAAGTGAAAGATAATGAGCAGATAGGTGGCCACCAAGTGAAGGACAATGGGTAGAGAAGAGGGCATGACAATGATGGGTGTTAAGCCCAGATTGTTTAGAAGAGTGATTGGGCAGATAATACAGAGACTCAGCTGCTCCTTAGACAATGTGGATTAAAGTTATAGGGGAAAAATGGGTAGAAGGGTCAAAATCATAACATTACCAAAATGCTCCTCATTTCTCAGGACAGACAGCAGCGGATCGTACCACTAGAAATGAGGGAACTCACATTAGAAAGAAGATTATTTTAATGGAATTAATATATTCTTGGTGGTGTAATGTGCTGCTGAGAACATTGACACTTATTCTGAGGGAAAATCGTAAAAAGGCTACCATAGTGAATGTTTAAGAGTAACTGTGTTCTGAATGTAAAACTTCAGATTATGTTATATCACCTCCAGTAGTTTTGGAGTGTGTAGCAGATGCTGGATCGCCAATGCCAGTGACTTCCTGTTAAGAGCCATGCGCAGGAAGTACCGCCCCCGTCCTTGAGTATTTATTACTTTGGGGCAGGCTCTGGTCTTCTCTACCATGACTGACAAATGTGAAACCCTAATTGAAAAACACACATTAATAACAGGGCTGATAATATCCATCAAAACAAACAGATTTTTGGCCTTTAAACAAATATCCTCTGGCATCTCTGAAAACTATAGTCCACCATAACCCCCAGGCCCATCTGGTCCCAGTTTGTCCCCAAATACCCTCAAACACTTCTGGTCCCAAGAGTCCCCAATTACCCTCTGCCCCTTCTGATGTCAGTGTGTCCCCAATTAGCCTTAGCCATTTCTGATGCCAGTGCCCCCCCCAATTACCCTCAGACATTCCTGGTCCCTGTGAGTCCTCATTACCCTCAGGCACCTGTAACCCCTGCATGCTTCTCTCTCGTCTTTACCTGCCGCAGGTATCATGCATGGGCAGTTCCTCAATCCAGTCCCAGAAGTCACGTTTTTTTAATCCTAGCACTGCACCTGATAGAAGAAAAGAGTCCAGGGATAAGCAGATCCCAGCACTACCCTCTTCAGTTGTCTGTCTGAAACTACATATCATTACCCACCCCATAATAAAAGGACAATTAAAAAGGGACCTGAAAGTTGCATTCTCCCAGTAGTGAATTGCTACTCCTTCCACAATGGATACCAAGAGAATAAAGCAACTTTGATATGCTGTCTGAATCATAAAACTTCAGTATGATAGGAGCTAAGTCACAACTAAGGAGACCAAGAAAAATAGGTCCATTTGATAACAGTAAATTGGAATGGTTTTTAAACTATGGACTCTAAATCCTGAACGTTTAATTTCGACTTCCCTGTCCCTTTAAACCCTTCCAGGCTACCAATCTGGTCGAAGTCAACAGCATTGCTAGGGTTATTAACAGAACAATTTACCTCTTTAGCTTAGCTGTGGTTACCCTGGCAAATAGATTACCAACTCCCCTACATTTAGACAGTCACTCACTCTTCAGTCCTTTGCGAAGAATCATCTCCACTACGTCGCAAAGAGGGGTCACATGTGGACAGTCATCTGTGATTGGGTCTGAGCCAGCTGCCTGCAGAGCCAGGACACAGGCTATAGCAAAATGTGATAGAGAAGTGTATAGTGATCAATTTCTTCTCCAGATAGCCCCAACCTCTATTTCACATCTAACCAATCAAATTATTTCTCCTCCATGTGTCAGCTCCTTAGTGACCCAACTAACCGAATTCCCCAACTTTTAGCATATCTCATGTTTACTCCGACATCTAGCACCCCTTCTTCCCTGCTAGTGACCACTGCACTTGTTCCCACCTAATTTCTAGCCATTCATTATCCTCAGCAGTGATTCAGTCCTATTCTCTCATAATTTACCATACTTTGCTGCTCACTATTCTCTCATCATTTTATCGTCCCCAGCAGTGGTTCAGTCCTATTCTCTCATAATTTACCATACTTTGCTGCTCACTATTCTCTCATCATTTTATCGTCCCCAGCAGTGGTTCTCTGCCCCATTCTTCCTTCTTTCAATGTCCCTAGAGAAATATCCCCTTATTACTCAAACTTTTCAGTGTCTCCCCTACTCTCTCACCTTCCAGTCACTGGTACTGCATCTCCCCTACCTTCCAGTCACTGGTACTGCATCTCCCCTACCTTCCAGTCACTGGTACTGCATCTCCCCTACCTTCCAGTCACTGGTACTGCATCTCCCCTACCTTCCAGTCACTGGTACTGCATCTCCCCTACCTTCCAGTCACTGGTACTGCATCTCCCCTACCTTCCAGTCACTGGTACTGCATCTCCCCTACCTTCCAGTCACTGGTACTGCATCTCCCCTACCTTCCAGTCACTTGTACTGCATCTCCCCTACCTTCCAGTCACTGGTACTGCATCTCCCCTACCTTCCAGTCACTGGTACTGCATCTCCCCTACCTTCCAGTCACTGGTACTGCATCTCCCCTACCTTCCAGTCACTGGTACTGCATCTCCCCTACCTTCCAGTCACTGGTACTGCATCTCCCCTACCTTCCAGTCACTGGTACTGCATCTCCCCTACCTTCCAGTCACTGGTACTGCATCTCCCCTACCTTCCAGTCACTGGTACTGCATCTCCCCTACCTTCCAGTCACTGGTACTGCATCTCCCCTACCTTCCAGTCACTGGTACTGCATCTCCCCTACCTTCCAGTCACTGGTACTGCATCTCCCCTACCTTCCAGTCACTGGTACTGCATCTCCCCTACCTTCCAGTCACTGGTACTGCATCTCCCCTACCTTCCAGTCACTGGTACTGCATCTCCCCTACCTTCCAGTCACTGGTACTGCATCTCCCCTACCTTCCAGTCACTGGTACTGCATCTCCCCTACCTTTCAGTCACTGGTACTGCATCTCCCCTACCTTCCAGTCACTGGTACTGCATCTCCCCTACCTTTCAGTCACTGGTACTGCATCTCCCCTACTCTCATACCTTTCAGTCACTGGTAATGCATCTCTCCTACTCTCCTACCTTTCAGTCACTGCATCTCCCCTACTCTCATGCCTTTCAGTCACTGGTACTGCATCTCCCCTACTCTCATACCTTTCAGTCACTGGTAATACATCTCTCCTACCTTTCAGTCACTGGTACTGCATCTCCCCTACTCTCTCACCTTTCAGCCGCGTCCCTTGCATTGTACCCCTCCTACTCTCATATCTTTCAGTGTCACTGGCAATACATTTTCGCACATTTAAGCGTCCCTTGTAATGGGCCCCTCTTACTCTCGCACCTTTCGGCGTCCATTTCGAAACCTCCCCTATTCTCACAACTTTCAGCGTCCCTTGCATGAATGGACCCCGTTACTCTCATACCTTTCAGTGTTCCTAGCAGCGGCTCCTTGCCTGCCATGCTGAATCGGACTCTTCCGCAAACAATATGGATCTACCATTTGCAAAAGGGAGGGGTTATATTTAACCCGTGCAACTTTGTAGTGACTGCAAACAAGTAGAAGTAACACGGTGCCCCCTATCGACTGTAAAGGTGGACTGACCCAGATGAAATATATAACGCTGGAATCAGTCCATATACAGTAATTCATTAGTTGCACAAATTCATCCTCGAACTGCACTGCGTGTAGAAGTAGCTTGGTTATGTGTTGGATGAAGTGACATAAACGTGGTAAATATAGAATAAAAAAAAAGGGACGAGTACAAAGGGATCAGGTGTGACACATAATTAAGATCTGTTCCTCTGATCATGATCCAGTGTAACAATTTACATTATAAATGAATCTCCTCCTGGTTAATCAGCCTGGTTCAGAAATGGCACAATCATAATGGGTGAAGATCTAAATAAGTATAAAAGTTTGGCTAGTATTGGAAATAGCTCCGTTACGTTTATTTTTGCACATGGAATATCTGTTTTGCATTGAAAACACAGCCCATTTAAACAGGCTGAGGTTGCAGAAAAGCAGACACCCTTTTCTATTTATCTCCACATATGCCTCTTTATCTTATATTTGTCTAGACATAAAGGATAATACCTAGAGAGAGCAATTGAAAATTAACCTTTTAGTATCTGTCACTCCCATTCCCACAGGGCTGCTGCTGATTCTTGTTTACATATCTTTTCTTTAGAGAATACAAAACTATTTATATTTTTAGTATAGATGGTGTTCAAACAGTCAAAATCAGCTATTTGAAATAACAAAATAAAGGTAAAGGAACTATTTGTAACCAATTTAATACACCCCAGCAGGTAATATGGATCAATGGGAACATTTTAAAGAAGATCATTTTTTACAGTACAATGCCCCTCTAAGTATCTTTAAGACATGCTTTGCATGCCCCTTAGGAGCGTAAAGGAGCACACAGTGGCAGCTGGGAACTCAAGTGATATTACTGGGTAGATGTATGTCTAATACAGACAATAACACAACTCTGTGATGTTTTGTAACACGATACCATGTTACTTTAAAGGGACACTGAACCCAAATATTTTCTTTTGTGATTCAGATAGAGCATGACATTTTAAGCAACTTTCTAATTTACTCCTATTATCAAATGTTCTTTATTCTCTTGGTATCTTTATTTGAAATGCAAGAATGTAAGTTTAGATGCCGGCCCATTTTTGGTGAACAACCTAGGTTGTCCTTGCTGATTGGTGGATAAATTCATCCACCAATCAAAAACTGCTGTCCAGAGTTCTGAACCAAGAAAAAAAAGCTTAGATGCCTTCTTTTTCATATAAAGATAGCAAGAGAACGAAGAAAAATTGATAATAGAAGTAAATTAGAAAGTTGCTTAAAATTGCATGCTCTATCTGAATCACGAAAGAAAAATTTTGGGTTCAGTGTCCCTTTAAACATTTGGTGTTAGTAACAAAAAAAAACAACTAGATCCCATATAGTAACACAATTTACTGACATACAGTAATGTGACACCAGGTAACTTGACACTATATAGTCACTGCAGCATAAGTAATCCTATCAGAGTGACATAACTAAACGGGCAATGTATTTTTAGACCATATAGTCACAAATGTACAATGTAGTTTGTAACTATATAGGGCACAGCACTCCATAAAATTACCGGACATCCTATAAGTGATTGGCCACACGTGGTAGGTGGGAATAACAGAGTGTCTCCCCAAAAGCTCAACCTTAGCCCCAAGGTTGATCCCACCAAGTATGTTTTCCCAAATCAGCAGTCACTTTGCCCCCTTGGTTGCCAGTAACACACATACTCTTAACTGACAGAAGCATACACAGAGCAATGATTTTACACCCCATGGCTGCATGTGACGCATATAATAGAAAGTGCACAGTTATTTCTTTTTGAGCTACAGTATATTTAAGAATAAAAGCATAAGAGGCCCTATACATTTAGCTGACACTTAAGGGACTATAAAAATATTGGACATTTAAGTGTCCAGTGTTTTTGTATAAATTTTACTAGACATACTGGACTATCCGGTTAAATACTTGTCATCTGGCAACCCTAAGAGTGGCACAGATAATACATTTCACTGACAAAAGTTGACTTTGTACTAGTGACACAGTTTATTGGAACACAAATAAATAACTATATGGTGACACATCAGTGATTCAAATTATATTAACACTATACACTATAACAAACTGGAGACTGAGTGATACAGGATACTACCACACAGTAAATAAATGCAGTATGTGGACACAGTCAAAATGCAAAACAGTGTTGTAATTACCACAAATATGCCACTGACTGTAAGGAACCACTAAACAGTAACAGAATACAATATTATGACATCACATACTGACTGCAAAGGACCACTAAACAGTAACAGAATACAATATTATGACATCACATACTGACTGCAAGGGACCACTAAACAGTAACAGGATACAATATTATGACATCACATACTGACTGTAAGGGACCACTAAACAGTAACAGGATACAATATTATGACATCACATACTGACTGTAAAGGACCACTAAACAGTAAGCGGATACAATATTATGACATCACATACTGACTGTAAGGGACCACTAAACTGTAACAGAATACAATATTATGACATCACATACTGACTGTAAAGGACCACTAAACAGCAACATAATACAATATTATGACATCACATACTGACTGTAAAGGACCACTAAACAGTAACAGGATACAATATTATGACATCACATGCTGACAATAAGGGACCACTAAACAGTAACATAATACAATATTATGACATCACATACTAACTGTAAAGGACCACTAAACAGTAACAGGATACAATATTATGACATTACATGCTGACAATAAGGGACCACTAAACAGTAACAGAATACAATATTATGACATCACATACTGACTGTAAAGGACCACTAAACAGTAACAGAATACAATATTATGACATCACATACTGACTGCAAGGGACCACTAAAAACAGTAACAGGATACAATATTATGACATCACATACTGACTGTAAGGGACCACTAAACAGTAACAGGATACAATATTATGACATCACATACTGAATGTAAAGGACCACTAAACAGTAAGCGGATACAATTTTATGACATCACATACTGACTGTAAGGGACCACTAAACAGTAACAGAATACAATATTATGACATCACATACTGACTGTAAAGGACCACTAAACAGTAACAGAATACAATATTATGACATCACATACTGACTGTAAAGGACCACTAAACAGTAACAGGATACAATATTATGACATCACAATACTGACTGTAAAGGACCACTAAACAGTAACAGGATACAATATTATGACATTACATACTAACTGTAAAGGATCACTAAACAGTAACAGGATACAATATTATGACAGCACATGCTGACAATAAGGGACCACTAAACAGTAACAGAATGTCTGTAAGGGACCACTAAACAGTAAGAGGATACAGTATTATGACAACACATACTGACTGTAAAGGACCACTAAACAATAAGAGGATACAATATTATGACATCACATACTGACTGTAAAGGACCACTAAACAGTAACAGAATACAATATTATGACATCACATGCTAACTGTAAAGGACCACTAAACAGTAACAGGATACAATATTATGACATCACATGCTGACAATAAGGGACCACTAAACAGTAACAGAATACAATATTATGACATCACATACTGACTGTAAAGGACCACTAAACAGTAAGCGGATACAATATTATGACAACACATACTGACTGTAAAGGACCACTAAACAGTAAAAGGATACAATATTATGACATCACATACTGACTGTAAAGGAATACTAAACAGTAACAGGATACAATATTATGACATCACACAGTGACTCATCGTCTTCACAACACTGCACAATCACCTCAGAGAAACATCACACCACACAGTAATGTGACATCAGAGACACAAAGTAATTTGTTTTTTTACAACAGAACCATGGCCAGACACCATAGGCTCTGTTGTAATAGGATGTCGTGTGGTTTGTTGGTTGCTAAGGGACGTTGGGTGTAATGGTTGCTAGGCAACTTGACCTGTTACACTTTGTTATTAGATGCTTCGGTGAATCCTGCCAGTCACAATACAAATGTATGCTACTAGGGGTGGGCGTGGTTATGTGTTCAAGTGACCGGTGGGCGTAGTCGGTGACGGTCGCGGAAGTGGTGTTTTAATAAGGGAAGGATGGTGTCTGTGCTTGTGGATGACGCCCGCCGGGTGTTTGTGCAGAGTTTCGGGGGGGCCGAGCCTCGGGTTGGGGTGTTCGCTCCTGGGAGGGTGAATTTGATCGGGGAGCATACGGACTATAATGGGGGCTTCGTCCTGCCCATGGTGAGACATCACGCTGTATAGTGACAGTGACACGAAGTACCACAGAACCATGACAGACACTATAGCTGAGTTACATAGTGAAACCACATGACACTCAAATATCACATGATACCTATATTAATGTCATGTATTCATGTACAATTAAAATTCAGCCACTATGGTACACTGATACTATGACAGACAAAATTAAAGGGACAGTCTACTTTAAAAAATGTATTTCCCCAGTTTTCCATAGCCAACACTGTGACTTATTACCTATGTGATTCCTGTGTATCTAAGCCTCTGCAGACTGCCCCTTATCTCAGTGCTTTTGACAGACTTGCTTTGCAGCTAATCAGTGCTGACTCCTCAATAACTCCACGGGAGTGAGCACAATGTTATCTACATAGCACACATGAACTAGCACTGTTTTTTTCTCAACGGTTTAGAAATCAGTTTGAGCCTACCTAGGTTTAGCTTTTTTTTTAAAAAAAAGAATACCAAGAGAACAAAGCAAATTTGATGATAAAAGTAAATTGGAAAGTTGTATAAAATTGCATGCCCTATCTGAATCAGGAATTTTGATTAGATTAGACTGTCCGTGTGTGTGTGTGTGTGTATATATATATATATATATATATATATATATATATATATATATATATATATATTAGTGCAGTGAGATTTCCTGTTTTGTTGATATTCCTTTGCTATTAGTTTTTAACAGCTGTTTGGCTAGAATAGATAATGGTTTTGTTAAACTGTTACATTACTTGCTTTTTACATAGTTTAGCATTAACCTTCATATGATCAGAGGTCAAGGCTTAGAGACAAGACTAATATACAGTATGATACATGTGTCTATCTGATTTGTTCTGCTGCAGTTTAGATTTTATGAGTAGGTGATTGTACAGTATATTTATTAACAAACACTTGTACTGTAAAATGTTCTTCCTTTATTGTGCTCCCAATTAACTATTTCACCTACTGAAGTGTATACAAATACAAATTGTATACAAATAGCTCCTTTACATTCTCCCTGTCATATGAAAGAACTGCTTTATTTAGCCTGTTGAAACTGCCATTTATACTGAAAATTTCAGTACTGCATTATTGGCAATAGAAAAGCTATGCAAACAAGTGGTAGGACCAACCTGCTCTTGCAGCTGTTTTGAATACAATTCAGTTTACTACTGGAATGAAAAAGGGAAATTCTCGATTTATAAACAAACTCCTTCCTATAATGAAAAAGGGAAATTCTCGATTTATAAACAAACTCCTTCCTATATCTTCTTGCTTCTGAAGGGGAGGGAACTGTTGTTGTTTTTTTTGGGGGGAGAGGTTCCCAGCACTGAAAGAAATAAAGGGACACAATACACTTTGATGTTGTAATGAAATCTTTTCATTTATCCTTTTGATTAATTTTGCAAAATAGAACCAACCAAATTTACACAGATTAAGATTCAGATATATGATGATCAATTCTATAATAAGTATTTCATACATTTATATATTATTTCCTTAAAGGGGCAGTCTGCTCCAGAATTTGTATTGTTTTAAAATATAGATAATCCCTTTATTACCCATTCCCCAGTTTTGCACAACCAACACAGTTATATTAATACACAGATAAAACGAGGATTGAGTCCTTGTTGAGGTGCGCAAATATGAGATGCAAAACACATAGACCAAAACCAGTCTCGGAGGAGGCAAGGTAATACCACACCGCAGGCCACCCGAACTGGCGGCAGCACTCCCAAAAGTAGGATAATGGCAGATATCTGTAGGAGCAGAGAACAGAGAGAGGCGCCTTATGGGACAGTATCGTGGTATCGCTAATATGCAGATAGAGGCAGACAGCACACACAGGTGGAAGAATACTCACAAGTGAGGCGGCATAAACGTATGCCAAACTAAACAGGACGGAACCTTAGTCGCCCGCCAGACGGTCCAATGGGAGAAAAACTCTCACGTTCCAGTGGTCCAATCCGCTACGGCGGACAAAGGCAGACGTCAGGTGCCCACAGCGTCTGTGGGAGGATCAATGGCTCAGAGTCCTTAGTGCAAGTAATAGAATATTGCTCCACACATAGGATCAGATGGAAAATGATGAGAGCGGGGTTATCATAAAAGATATTTTTTTATTAATCATAAAAATAATATTAAAACTGTTTTAAAATACATATAACAGCAACGCGTTTCTCGACCTTCCGGTCGTTTCATCTTTTATGATAACCCCGCTCTCATCATTTTCCATCTGATCCTATGTGTGGAGCAATATTCTATTACTTGCACTAAGGACTCTGAGCCATTGATCCTCCCACAGACGCTGTGGGCACCTGACGTCTGCCTTTGTCTGCCGTAGCGGATTGGACCACTGGAACGTGAGAGTTTTTCTCCCATTGGACCGTCTGACGGGTGACTAAGGTTCTGTCCTGTTTAGTTTGGCATACGTTTATGCCGCCTCACTTGTGAGTATTCTTCCACCTGTGTGTGCTGTCTGCCTCTATCTGCATATTAGCGATACCACGATACTGTCCCATAAGGCGCCTCTCTCTGTTCTCTGCTCCTACAGATATCTGTCGTATATTAATACACGTTTTACCTCTGTGATTACCTTGTATCTAAGCCTCTGTAGACTGCCCCCTTATTTCACTTCTTTAGACAGACTTTTAGACAATCAGTCCTGACTCCTACGTAAATCCACAGGGAGTGAGCACAATGTTACCTATATGGCACACACAAACTAGCTCTGTCTAGCTGTAAAAAACGGTCAAAATGCACTGAGATAAGAGGTGGCCTTCGAGGGCTTAGAAATTACCATATGAGCCAAACTTGGTGTTGCTTTTAAAATTAAATACCAAGAGAACAAAGCAAATTTGATGATAAAAGTAAACTGGAAAGTTTTTTTAATCTTGCATGCCCTATCTGAATCATGAAAGTTTAATTTTGACTAGACTGTTCCTTTATGCTTTACAAATACTCTGTAGCTCTCCCCCTTCTTCCCATTTACCCTCCCATGCTTTTTATCTGTCATGCGCTAAGTTCCAGTTTCCTCTGAGGATTTCTTAAATTACATATTGTGTATTTTAATTAATAAAAAAAAAATGTTTGTATTCTAAAGGAATATGAAACCCACTTTTTTCCCCTCATGATTCAGAAAGAGTAGCAGTTTTAAGCAACTTTCTAATTTACTCCTATTATCAATTTTTCTTTGTTCTTTTGGTATTTTTATTTGAAAAAGCAGGAATGTAAGCTTAGAAGCTGACCCATTTTTGGTTCAGCACTCTGTGTAGCAGCAGTTTTGCAAGAATATTATCCATTTGCAAGAGCAGTAGATGGCAGCACTATTTCCTGCCATAAAATATACATTTCCAGTAACTTTCAATATCAATTTAACCCCTTGGCAACGGCTGACTTACCCTGCACATTATGCCATCTCTGTATTGTTTCCTATAGCCCTGGAAGCGTTACAGACTACCAATGTATAAAATGTATTATAAAAAAAAAATATAATACATACAGGATGCCTATAAAACCATTTTATTTCCTTTATCCTTATTTTTAGTCTGTGTATTACCATTTTCTCTAATTTCAGATGCTAAAGTCTTTATAACCAAAACATATAATAAGGGGTATAATGTATACCCCTGCCATGTGCCATTTTTTATTAGAAGGGAAGAAAACCAGTAACAGCTTTAATGTAAAGTAGAAAAAAAAAGCTTGATGAATGAATAACCTAAATTGAAAAGTTGTCAATACTTTATCCATGAAGTCTCAGCTCTGTTGACGGCTTTAACAGCGTTGAAAAATAGGATCTCAAATGGATCCCTCGCTCCTAAGCGACATAAAAAATGGACTCCTATAGACCAAATGCATTGCTCAATAGCGACTATAAGATCTTGGCTAGTATATTAGCTGGTCGTCTTAAAAGTGTAATAGGAGAAATAATAAATATTTTCCAGACCGGTTTTATTCCGGGTAGATCAGCGCAAAAAAATATAAGGAAAGCAATGACACTTATTGAATATTATTTAGCATCATATAGAGCGGAGCCAAAGCCACAACAAGATTTTGCCTTAATAACGGTGGATGTGGAGAAGGCTTTAGACTCCGTTCTATGGGATCACTTGTTCACCACCCTAAATAACTTTGGCTTCACAGGACATTTCTCAAACTATATAGGCTATTAGGCGTTATAAAAAAAAAAATATTTCTCCTTTTTGAACATCAATAGTTTTCTCTCCCCTGCCATAACTTTAAATAAAGGAACAAGACAGGGTTGCCCGTTATCACCACTACTGTTACCGTAGACCAATAACTCTACTTTATCTCTTTATTCGGATTATATCTTATTTTATATTAGGAACTCGAAAAAAAAAAATACTGATACTCTTGAATATTATTGCGGAATTTAGTAAATTTTCTGGATATAGGATTAATCTGCCCAAATCAGAGATTCTGTGGGTAATCAAGAAGAAGAATAGTTTACTGGATAACCCTTTTAAACTGGCAGAGATAAGTATTAAATATTTAGGAATAATTATATAAAAAAACCTGAAGAATGGTATCATTCTAACTATACTCTAATGTGGAAAAAATGTTTCTCTGACCTAAACCGATGGAGTAAGCTACCGCTTACTTTATTGGCAAAAATTGCGTTAATAAAAATGTGTCTTTTCCTGAAGATTTTATTCCTGTTGCAAAATATCTCCCTATTTTTACGTAAAATAGATATTCAAAAATGTAATTCTAATTGCTCTCGCTTTCTCTGGGCTCCAGCAAAACCACGTATTTCACTAGCAAGATTGACACACCCTAAAGACGGGTGGCTTTGCCTTCCCTAATATTCAAAATTATATTCTTGCTTCTTTATCTAAAATTGTTGTGGATTGGCTTACAGAATCTGACTATATTACAAACTATAAGATAGAAGAAGCTAAAATTGCCCCATATTTGCTTAAAGCATATCTACATTCTAATCTTCGCAATGTCATTAAAAACTACACGTTAAAATTTACAATCCACAACGTAGTAACAGCATGGAGTAAAGTCTGCTCGAATCTTGGGATAAACCATACACGCTCTAAATATTTACCTATTCGGGGAATCCCAGACTTCAAAAGTGGCTGTACCTTTTCTGTTTATAAGACATGGTTCGCTAATAATCTGAAATATGTGTTACAATTATTAGACCCACTTACAAAGTGTTTCAGAACATTTGACTCAATATCGAGAGAGTTTAACCTAGATAAGAGATCCTTTTTTGCGTATCTCCAAATTAGGCATTTTATTCATAGTCAGAATTCTGCGGAAGGAAACTCCTGGACAAGATGGGTCTGTTGGATCCAATTATTAATAGATATTATATGGGTAAATACTCTTTGACACCCATTTACAGGACTCTGGCCCTCAAAGGGGCATAATCTAAAATTAATAGACTCTTCCTTTCATGGAGCTCTGATATTCCAGGTATTAATACAATTTTTTTTTCATAAAAGCTTTACCAGAGTTGTGAAATTCTCCCCTGATATAGCAGTAAGAGAGTCACATTATAAACTCCTGAATAGAGCATATCTCGCGCCTAAGATATTGGCAAAATAGCAATACATGTTATAGATGCAATTTTCCAGCTGCTGATCTAATACATGTCTTCTAAACCTGCCCAAAAATACAAAAACTATGAAAACAAATAGACTTCTGGCTAAATAAATATTTGCCAAGTAGAATCAATTTTGAAACTACACATATCTTCTTTCTATTTTCAGAAAAAAATGTACAGAATAAGTTGCTGATTAATACCGCAATTTTATTAGCTTGGCAGATGATACTCAAAGCATGGAAAGATAAGAAGGCTCCTAGCATAGCTTAATTTATACATAATATAATGTATCAAATGGTGGTAGACCAACATGATCCTTTGATCTTTCAAGATAACAAATTAAAACTATTTATGTTAAAATGGGATAGTTATTTTAGATCAACCCAGGGAAGTAAAACTACAGTTGATAGACTGTTTTCATTCTTCCCCTCTCTTTCTCCAATTAATATTATCAAAGAACTACCCCTTATTTTGGAGACAGCATCTTCTCTGAACAAATTCTTTTTCTTCTTGTCAAAAATCCTTGGCATATCTATGAAATAATTAATAATCGTGTTGTAAGACGAAGATATATTATTTGAGAAGAAATTAGACTGTTACAAAAAGTCATGAAAGAAACATCACGTTATAAGGAACTTTATGTTTGGAATATATTTAAGGATGATGTGTTATATTTATCTATTGTTGAATTTGTTCTTGTCATAAGTAAAAAGACCCTATTATAAGGCGTTGATCTTTCCCTTTTTTTTTTCTTTCTTTTTTTCCCTTTCTGTTTTGTAACAATGTAATATGTAAACCCTTATATGTACACGTATAGGGATATTTTGATTCATATGTGTTCAAACTTTGTTTATTATTCTTTCTGTTTTTTACATTGTTTGTATAAAGTACAACGGTAGACTTCTGCTGCTGTTTAAAAATTAATGAAAGAATTATACAAAAATAAAAAGGGAAAAAAAAAAAGCTTGATGAATGAATTACCTAAATTGAAAGGTTGTCAAGACTTTATCCAAGAAGTCTCAGCCCTGTTGAACAGCGTCGAAAAATAGGGTCTCAAATGGATCCCTCTATCCTAAGCTACATCAAAAATATCAGTAATTATTCCAATGTTATCCACACTTTTACACAAAAAATTTATTTAAAATGCAGATAAAAAAGTGTGTTTATAAATCAAGTGATGTTAACACTTTTGATACCGACCATAAAAATATCCAAATGTTAACAGTTCTAGATGTAATGTAAAACAGTCTTTATTGCTGGAAAAATCCTCAAAGATGATCCTCAAAGGAAAGAAAAGGCAACATAACATCCATCTCCTTGAAAAAGCTGAGTGTAATCAGTGAAACGTACGTCGGAGTATTTGAAGGAACTATATGGACTGATCACAAAGAAGGGTTTCATTTGATATACGGCAAGGCTTTATTACCCAGAGTAAACAAAAGTTCTAATTTGAAGGACTTTAACACACTATATGAGTGTAAACCTGGGCTGTTATACCCCGAGTGATGTTTGTCTGTTTTTAAACATTTTAATAAATTTGTATGCTGCTACCTGGAAGATTTGTTTGTTGAGTTCTTACCCTAAAGCTAGTTTTATCTCTTTATCATGTGATTAGGACCGGCTCTGTTGTGATACTGCAATCCATTGTAAATAGATTTATGCTATGTTGCCCTTTTCTTTCATTTGAGGATCACCTTTGAGGATTTTTCCAGCAATAAAGACTGTTTTACAATACACCTAAAACTGTTGACATTTTGATATTTTTATGGTCGGTATCAAAAGTGTTAACATCAGTTAATATACAATACAAAGCACAAAGTGTAAAAACAGCAGAACTGTCATGTTATGCAGCACTATATTGCACTGGGCTTGTCTCTCCTTCACATACAGAAATGCAGAGAACCCCCCTTGGAGAACTAAAGCAAAAATCTGCCTTTTTAGAATTTCACTAGGGACCTTGCAGTGCTGGAGGATCATTTAATATAATCTTGTGTGAGTGAGAGGTTTTGTAATCAGGCCCTAGACTTGAAGGACAAACACAAATATTAAAATATAATTCTGTATGGGCGCAATTATCAAAACTTTGCTGGATTAGACATGAAAAACCACACTGACATTTACAGGAGCTGCCCTCAGGGAAGTCTCTAAAAAGAGGGGCTGTACTGTGAGTTGTGAGATGTCTCCCACAAAATGAAATGGTGGAAAGGGAAACTTTACTGGGGAGACCAATGTTAGCAAGGAACACACTTTAAACATTAATTCTTGCAGTCAATACAGTGTCTTACAAGCTCCTCTAATTTTGTATACGTTTGTTAATTAGGCTAATTAGTGTTTGTGTATTTTGACACAATCTCGCCAACATTTAGTAATCATTTTTGCTCTTTATATCCAAGTGTGAGCTCTCATGTCAGTGCCAGTAAGCCACTTTACATAATACCATAGTAGATGAGGTTGAAAGAAAACAGAAGTTCGACCTATACAGATCTTAAATTATTTACAACAGGAAGTTGCCAATTAATTTACATTAATACAATTAGAAAGCTAAACCACTAAACACAAGCAGTCATATCTCTGAATTCTTTTTTAGGCAGAATTCTATCTAGGGCATGCACTAACTCCTTAGGAAACAAGTTTCACAATTTGATTGCTCTTAAAGTGGAAAAAAATGTTTTTAAGATGCTGGAGATTAAATCTAATTTCCTCTACCCTTAAAGTGTGTTTATATTATGTGAAGAAACAACTGTCTAGCTGAACATGTTGCTTCTAATTTATTTCAGGGCATTTATTTTTTTTTGCTTCATCTGTCACCCCGGAATAATTTATGTGGACACGATTAGATAGATGGTTTGGTGGCATTGTGATTTCCCTCTCTAAGTGTCAGGTTTCTCTGTAGATATGTGTGGCTATAGCCTGTCTGTGTAATCCAAGGTATGTGATCTTGTGTTCCTTTTAAGGCTCTCCCCCTCATCACAGTCATAGTGGGGTCACCGAGAAATGATGGGAACATTTCCATAGTGACTACAGCTGAGGGAACAGATGAGCCACACAGGGTGGATTTTGAAGCCCCCCATGATGGTAGAATTCTTACTCCAGGCACCCCAAGCTGGGCTAACTACGTGAAGGGGGTGATCCAGCATTATAGGGGTAAGATAATGTATCACGTTGTGAAGGGTTATTCCATATTATATGCAGATTTCTTCACCTTTTTACTATGCTATTGTATCAGTTTATGAAACCTATAAAAGATACAAAATAGATTATCACATTAAATTGTGTTTTCTCATCTTGCCAGCTAGTCCTGTCCCTGGCTTTAATGCTGCGATTGTCTCTAGCGTTCCTTTGGGTGGTGGATTGTCCAGCTCTGCTTCTCTAGAAGTCGCTACGTATACGTTTCTGCAGCAGCTCTGCCCAGGTTAGTACGGATCACTCCCCCATAAAAACAGCAATTCAAACCCTTTTCTGTTCTGAGACATCCCTTAAATTCATGTAACTCCACTAATTATTTCTATATATTGTAATACAACTTTTAAATAGTAATAAACCCTGCTAACTAGCCAAAGTCTATATGCTAGTGAGACAAGCAGCTCCGCTGATGCGCTAAGTAACATAAACTACCACTTGGTTAAAGGCGTAGCATTTGCTGTGCATACAAATAGTAAAATGACGAACCTGGATGGCATCAGTTTTAAGCATAGACAAACTTCTGACCCCTTTTGAAACAGCTTTGGAAAAGCGCGTCAGATGGTGAGTATTGGGGTCAGTGGCTTGTCTATGCTTAAAACTGATGCCATCCAGGTTCGTCATTTTACTATTTGTATTTACAACAAATGCTATGTTTTAACCACCGTTTAACCAAGTGGAAGTTTATGCTACTTAGCGTATCAGCGACACTATTTGTCTCACTAGCATATGGACTTTGGCTAGTTAGCAGGATTTATTACTATTTATAAGTTGTTATATAAGTGAATCCTGCTTTTTATTTACAGCTCTTTAAGGAGTCAATCCGTTAAAGTTTTATATTGTATTACCCCAAGGGCCTCACTAATGAAAAACAATTATATGGAAAACTAAAGTTTAAAGATGAAATAACAGAAATAAGATTAGTTGATGCTCTTTCTTTATTTCTCTCTTTCTCCCGCTTTCTGTCTCTCTGTTTCTTTCTTTTTTTCATTTTCCAGCTGATGTTTGACTTACCTGTTGCCTTTATATGCCCAGACGATGGAGATGCTGTGCAGAAGGCTCTCGCCTGTCAGACAGCGGAGCACACGTTTGCTGGAGTGCCCTGTGGCATTATGGACCAGTTCATTTCTGTGATGGGGAGGGAAGGACACGCCCTTCTTATTGATTGCAGGTCAGTCTGGGATAAGGATCAGCCATTTGATACATTTGTGTATTTAATGAACACAAGAATAAAAGTAAAAATCATTAGTTGAGAGAGAGAGAGATTGTGATTTATCGTAAAATTATTCACAAAATAGGCAGCTGTTCCCTCAGTCTGGATAGGCAGGACCTCATCATTACACTTAACCCTATGGGGCATATCTATTAAGCTCCGAACGGAGCTTGATGCCCCGTGTTTCTGGCGAGCCTTCAGACTCGCCAGAAACAGCAGTTATGAAGCAGCGGTCACAAAGACCGCTGCTCCATAACCTGTCCGCCTGCTCTGAGCAGGCGGACAGACATCGGCGGAAATCAACCCGATCGAGTACAATCGGGTTGATTGACACCCCCCTGCTGAGTCTACAGGGGGCGGCGTTGCACCAGCAGCTCTTGTGAGCTGCTGGTGCAATGTTGAATACGGTGAGCGTATTGCTCGCCGTATTCAGCGAGGTCTGGCGGACCTGATCCGCACTGTTGGATCAGGTCCGCCAGACCATGATAACTAGAGTCCAATGTATAAAAGGCCTATCACTGATTAACTTATTCTTTTAGTCTCTATCCTTTAGACAAGGAGAGACATAACATTTACATCTCAAACCTGCATACACCGTTTACGAGACATTTGTTCTCTATTCTACCGTCGATCTTGTAAATTAGAAATCCCTATCCATACAAAATTCTGATGAATGAGAAAGAAATATGTATCCTGATTGACCCACTAAAAATATGATTACTTTTCTTCCTAACATCAATGGGCCGCATCAATATTTTTAGAATATTAATTTATGGATATTAAATTCACAATAAATATATTTCCTAAAAGTGTAAAGTGCCACAGGGCCAGATTTAAATAATGTTGCAGAGTTCCATCGGAGGGCTAATTTTAGTTTGCTCACTAACCAAATGTCCCCAACCCCGTATATTTTAGTTCTGCTTTTTCCAGGGACCACAACAGCTATGGCAAACATTCACAGTTCTACTTCTTGTCTGGGGCCTCTTAAACTAGTGCAGAGGGCAACGAGTTGGCCATCCATGTTTTGAAAGGCTTTTTTTTTTCATATTTAAATTACTTTCATAAGTATGGTGCAGTTTCAGGGGTTACAATAATTATTTTTGTGTACTTTATTTTTATGTCTAACAATATTATTGCTGTGTGTCTTTTTATAGCTTTGTCTTTTCAAGATCACTTTGCAGGTAGACAGATTACAGTAACTTTTGATGTTTAAAATTAATTTAATCAGAAATAGCTAATAATTACCATATTTAATTATCAGTGTATGTTTGGTGGATAACGTGCACAGTAAAGTTTGTTTTTTAGTTTTGTTTTTTTAAATAGATGTATAGTTAAAAAAATAATACAGATAGATATTCCCAAATCCGGAATTCCAAAATCCAGAATTATGAAATCCAGACTTTTTCATTAGTATTTTAAAAAAAATAAAATTATTATAAATGATAACTTTTCTCACCAGAAAGACAAAAAAATTTAAAAAAAAATAAAGATGCAGGCAGAGATTATATGTTCTAAAATGCAAATTAGTCTATAATACCTTTCTGATTACAGTACTGTACTATCTTCCTGAGGGCAAAAGTATTTAAAATAATAGAAAACTTACCTTTAGGCTGCACGTGTAAGCTGTATTATGACATGTAAATATTGACTAAATGACATAAGATATTGTTTACACTTGATCCCATTTTATAAATTAAAATATACAAATATTCCAAAATCCAGACTATTACGAAATTCAAACCTTTTCCGGTCCCAACCAGTTTGGATAAAGTTTTTTTTTTACCCGTAACCAGTGTTCCCTCTAAGGCCAGTTTTGTGAGCAGCCCAGCAGTGAAACAGTTAATTAGGGCAATTATCAAACACTGCACAATGCAGACTGCAAGGCATGGTTCCCTTTGTAACTGTTTAACTGCTGGACCACTCACAAAAAACTGGCCTTAGAGGGAACACTGCCCGTAACCCGTAAATCGATTTGACACTTTAATTCCCTTCAAGTGGTAAATACTACATATTGACTAGGAAATTGACCTTGATTTTGTGTAGTAACATGCTTAAATATTTAAATAGTTTGCTTATGAGTAAGGTAGTATTAAATTATTTTGGAACGAGTGGGTTAAGATAAAGAAACTTAAAGGGACACTGAAGTCAAAATTAAACTGTAATGTTTCAGATAAAACGTGCAATTTAAACAACTTTCCATTTTACTTCCATTAACAAAATGCGCACAGTCTTTTTATATATTTACACTTTTTGAGTCTCCAGCTCCTACTGAGCATGTGCAAGAATTCACAGAGCACAGAATAATTGGAGCACCAGCCGGGAGATATTTAAAAGCTTGAAATTGTATTAGTATCATATAAAAAGCCTGGGGCACAGACTGTATACAAAAGTTCAAATGGAAGTCAGCACAAAAGCAACAGCTGACACGTTTCGGCGAATGCCGTATTCGTAGCTGCTTGCTTCATGTTCTAAAACAAACTACTTAAAACCATGAGCGACTCCCCATTGGTTGCCATATTAATTGATTAATTAATTACACTTGTATATGCATTTTAACCACATAATGTCTTGTTTTAGCAAATGCTCTAGCCCAGACACTAAACCTACAAACCCTATTTTCTAATATCACCTATTCTACATAGTGACGTGTCCCCTTAAAGGTGTATCTAACAGTCCTATATTTCATCCATAGGTATAATATACTCTGATGTAATCATGTAATACTATGGATATAATACATAAACAATAAGCAATATGTATATTGTCAGCCATGAATTCTATGATAAAAAACACACATGAATAGAAAAGAACATTGGGCCAACATGGGATGAACCCTAATATTTAGCAATAACGGGTCATCTAGTCCAACAGTGTGGCTAAACTCTCATACCCAATATTTAACCTAGTATAAAGATGAATATTGGACCAACAAGGTGTGAACGCTAATATTTTACAATACCGGGTCATCTGGTCTACCAATGTGGTTAAACTCCAATACCCAATGTTTATCCTAGATATAAAGTTTATACCCTTTCAAATGGTAAGTCGTTAAGGGTAGGTGAAATATCCATTAATATATATAGAGAGCCGTCTAAAATCAACTAGATGGAAATTGATATTAAGAAGGCATTAAATGATACCCTGTCAACATAAACCTAGGCCAATGGTTTGTTCTCATCTAGAATGCAATAACACAGTGGAGGGGGCGGAGCTTGGATCCTTAGTTTGTATTGGGAAAGTTATTACACTAGCGTATTATCAGTGATAACAAAAATATTTATAATCTATGTGCCTCTCATGTCCCTTTAAGTTCCAAGTTGTAAGTAATTTTCACAGGCTATATGCATATATGCTTTTGTGATTGGCTGATGGCTGTCACCTGACACAGGAGTGGAAATAGACATAACTTTAAAATTTGTCAGAAAAAAATCTACTACTCATTTGAAGTTCAAACTAAGTGCTATTGCATTGTCTTTTTATCATGCATTTGTTGACTATGCAAATCTACTGTATTAAAGGGACATAATACTCATATGCTAAATCACTTGAAACTGATGCAGTATAACTGTTAAAAGCTGACAGGAAAATATCACCTGAGCATCTCTATGTAAAAAAGGAAGATATTTTACCTCACAGTCTCCTCAGCTCAGCAGAGTAAGTTCTGTGTAAAAAGTTATACTCAGCTGCTCCCAGCTGCAGGTAAAAAAAAATAAAAAAAAAATGAAGAAATGAACAGCAGCCAATCAGCATCAGCAGTGCTGAGGTCATGAACTCTTACTGTGATCTCATGAGATTTGACTTAACTCTCATGAGATTTCATAGTAAGCTTCCTTTACCTGATTGGTGAAATAATATGAGAGTTCACGAGGCTCATCCCCTAAGCTGTCCCAGGACAGACATACTAATATGCTGCTTAGAAATCCTTTACAATGGGAGGTGGCTACTGAGGAACTTTTGAGGTAAAATATCTTTCTTTTTTGCATAGAGATGTTCAGGAGATATTTTCTAGTCAGCTTTTTACAGCTATGCTGCATCACTTTCAAGTGTTTAAACATTTGGGTATTATGGCCCTTTAACTGGTCTCTTAATGTTGCAGTGGAAAATCTCAAGCTAAGCCTGTAAAATTAGACTGTAAAAGATAGGGAAAGTTAGACCAAGCGTCCCGGAAGTTAACCTCTAGCTGTGTACAAAGGCCTCCTAGCCGGCCAAATGAGGAATTAAGACAGTGGTGTAATGTACAAAGCGCCTAAATGAAAGGCCGAGGTAGTGGTGAGATATTCAAGGTGCCTAATGTGGACAATAGGACCACTTGGAGGGCTAGTGTTATCTAGCTGGAAAATGTATAGTAGAAAAGTGTATTTATTACATTAAAATAAAAGTAAAATCACATAGAAATGAAATCACAGTCGAGAAGGATAAACAATAAAATGCAATGAATACAATAAAATCACAATATCATCATGGATCCATGATATCTGTTGAGCTGATAACAAATAAGCAGGTGTAAGCTTACAAATGATGATATGATCCCGAAATGAACTAGGCAAATATAATAAACAATCAGTGACAAAGTCCAGCTGTAGTGTCCAGAAAAATAATAAAATGTCCAAAAAGAGGGTGATATAATTATGTGTCCAAAAATGAAGTATCATTGGTACCAACTTTGTATAAAGCAAATCCTGTGTGGAAAAAATATATTGTTGTAAAAAAGTTCCAGTGTGTATTCACAGTGAAGTGAAAAATAAAATGAAAAAAATCGAAAAATATGAAAAATAAACCAGAGGAATGGTGAAAAAATGTGGAAAAAGTTAAGTGAGAAATGAAAAATACAAAGTGTTAGTTTGATGGAAGTGATTCTCAAATAGAATCCACAGGTTAAATTCTAGATATTTCTTATATCTTCCTATACGATTCTGAGTGTACCTGTAAAAATTAGATACAATAGTGTAGATTGTACAAATATACGGCTAGGTTACGAGTTTTGCGTTAAGGTAAAAAAGCAGCGTTAACAGGTCCTAACGCTGCTTTTTTACGCCCGCTGGTATTACGAGTCTTTCAGGTTTAGGGGCACCGCACACCTTTTTGGCCTTAATGCAAATCATCTTACGTAAATTTCCTAAAGTCTTTTTTCAATGGGACTTGCATAGCACCGGTATTACGAGTTTGTCCTGGGAGGCCAAAAAGTGAGCGGTACACCCTCTACCTCCAAGATTCCTAACGCATTTTAAAGTCAGTAGTTAAGAGTTTTATGGTACAAAGCTGTAGCATAAAACTCATAAGTAAAGTGCTAAAAAGTACACTAACACCCATAAACTACCTGTTAACCCCTAAACCGAGGCCCTCCCACATCGCAAACACTTAAATAAAATTATTAACCCCTAATCTGCCACTTCCGACATCGCCACCACTATAATAAACATATTAACCCCTAAACCGCCGCACTCCCGCCTCGCAAACACTAGTTAAATATTATTAACCCCTAATCTGCTGCTCCCGACATCGCCGCCACTATAATAAACATATTAACCCCTAAACCGCCGCACTCACGCCTCGCAAACACTAGTTAAATATTATTAACCCCTAATCTGCCACCCCTAACATCGCCGCCACCTACATTATACTTATTAACCCCTAATCTGCCGCTCCGGACACCGCCGCCACCTACATTATACCTATTAACCCCTAATCTGCTGCCCCCAACATCGCCGCCACCTACCTACATTTATTAACCCCTAATCTTCCGTCCCCAACGTCGCAGCCACTATTCTAAATTTATTAACCCTTTAAACCTAAGTCTAACCCTAACACCCCCTAACTTAAATATAATTAAAATAAATCTAAATAAAACCTACAATTATTACCTAAATAATTCCTATTTAAAACTAAATACTTACCTGTAAAATAAACCCTAAGCTAGCTACAATATAACTAATAGTTACATTGTAGCTATCTTAGGGTTTACAGGCAAGTTTGTAATTATTTTAACTAGGTAGAATAGTTACTAAATAGTTAATAACTATTTACTAACTACCTAGCTAAAAAAAATACAAATTTACCTGTAAAATAAAACCTAACCGAAGTTACACTAACACCTAACCTAACCCTACAATTAAATAAATTACCTAAAGGAAATACAATTAAATACATTAAATAAAATTAGCTAAATTACAAAAAAACCCCACTAAATTACAGAAAATAAAAAACAAATTACAAGATCTTTAAACTAATTACACCTAATCTAATAGCCCTATCAAAATAAAAAAAAGCCCCCCCCCAAAAAAAAAAACCCCTTAGCCTAATCTAAACTACCAATAGCCCTTAAAAGGGCCTTTTTGCGGGGCATTGCCCCAAAGAAATCAGCTCTTTTACCTGAAAAAGAAAATACACACAACCCCCCCAACAGTAAAACCCACCACCCACACAACCAAACCCCCAAATAAAACCCTAACTAAAAAAAACTAAGCTCCCCATTGCCCTGAAAAGGGCATTTGGATGGGCATTGCCCTTAAAGGGGTATTTAGCTCTATTGCTGCCCAAATTGGAACAGCCAATAGAATCCGAGCTCAATCCTATTGTCTGATTGGATCAGCCAATAGGGTGGTGGGTTTTACTGTTGGGGGGGGGGGGGTTGTGTGTATTTTCTTTTTCAGGTAAAAGCTGTTTTCTTTGGGGCAGTGCCCCGCAAAAGGCCCTTTTAAGGGCTATTGATAGTTTAGGCTAGGGTTTTTTTTTATTTTGGGGGGGGGGCTTTTTTATTTTGATAGGGCTCTTACAAATTTCTGGACCCTCATAAGGGTTGTTAACAGTCTCTGTGTCTGTCTCTGCGGTGAGGAGTGTCCATTAAAAACTTGTAGGAGCTGTAAACCACTGCTCCATGAACAAAGATAGTATAATTTAAACACTAAAAAGAAACATTGGGTCACATTATTAGATATTCCGAGAGATATATTGTATAGTATCATGTCTCACCTCTCATTATTCTTGAGGGGATGAGATACAGTTACAAAGGCAATCATGTGAATAGGTATCGAAGGTAGAGAAAAAATTGTAGAAGTAAAGAAGAAGAGAGAGAGAGAAGAAAAGATAAAGGTAGGGAGGAAGGGGAAGGGAAGTAGGGTAGCAATTAATGGATTTAGACTTCAGACATCATTCTTTGAGGGAGTGCCTCCCATGGGGCCCATGTGGTAGTATGTAGGTCTATGGTTCCCCTATTTATACAGACCGCCTCTTCCATCATTTTAACATGAGACATAATCTCAAGGACTTTACCTAAGGTAGGGGCATTCAGTTGTTTCCAGCATCTTGCTATAGCAAGTTTGGTGGACATTTAAAAGGTGTATATAAGGAGCTGTTTCTGGGGTTTCGGGTTTTTAGACATGTTTAGATGCAGCAAGCAAGTCTCAGGGCCCCAACTCACAGGTATAGAGAGGTGTTTAACCAGGTTAAGGACACCAAGTGTGGACATTGTATCCTCAACGGCCGCATCTCCTCCAGCACCTGTCCGAGGTATCTGGGGAAAATCTATGTACCCTGTTGGGGACCCAGTGCCATCTCGTTAAGAGTTTGTAGAACAATTCGAAAAACGTTATACTATGTATTGTCTGTCTGGTGTTGGCTATTGCTTTCATCCAAGTTTGGGGATCAAATACTCTATCTAGATCTTTTTCCCAAGCTAATATATTGTGTGTCTTTTGTAATGTAGGGCAGTTTAGTAGACATTGGTAATGCGTCGTGAGTGGTCTGTGGTCCTGTATTCCTGTCTTCCACCTAGATTCCCATATTGTTGAGTTACGCGGTTCGGTTTTGAGGAAATTCCAACTATGTATTAGAGATCTAATGCGGGTGACTTCAAAGTGCAGTTTGCGTGGGATCTTGAAGTGTGAAATAAGCTCAGGGCCTGAGGCCCAAGTACCCCTGATATGCATATCTTGTATGGTTGTGATGGAGAGAGCAGACCAGCCAGAGGAGCATGAGTCCGGTTGGCCCTTAAGAAGGCCCTGTATACCATGTATAGGTAATGGGCTACCTGAGGGGAGTGGCGCAATTTATGCCACATGGAGAGGCAGTGTTTTATCACCGGATTCGGTGGAGAGGCCAGAAGTCTACAGTGTTGTGGGGTCCATATCAGGTCTGACAGTAGGATACCATGGGGTAAGGTAGCTTGTTCAATATCATACCAGCAGGGAGGTTCCCTTCTGGTACCCCAGCCTGCTATATGCGTAAGCATGGCAGCCTCATAATATGTTCGGAGGCCCAGTCCTCCTCTATCTGTTGATGCCTGCAATATTTTACTTGCTATACGTGGGCGTGAGTTCGACCAAACGTATCTGTTTCATATTGATTGGAAGTTGTCTAGGTATGTGTTGGGGAGTTGCAGAGGAAGGGATCTACTATATAGATAAGTGAGTTTCGGGAGAAGCATCATTTTGAATGCAGATATTCTTCCCATACAGGAAATTTCTTTGTATCTAGGGAGTGTTAGTGTCTGTTTGAGGTTCTGAAGGAGAAGATCATAATTAGTCGTTACTACATTTTTAAAGTCATGTGAGAGGAAGACACCTAGGTGTCTAATTCCTTTCAAATTCCATTTAAACTTATATTGACTCTGTAAGGTACATAGTTGGGTCGTGGGGATATGTAATGGGTAGGCTTCTGTCTTAGTGTCATTGAGTTTGTAATAGGACAATTCACCAAAAAGATCAAGGAGGCAAGGGAGAGATTGGTCTGGGTTCGTCAGGAAGACAGTTAAATCATCTGCAAATAGGCTGAGCTTCTGGTACATCCCATGTATATATATTCCCTTAATATCCTTTTTTCCCTAATGGTGGCAGCTAACGGCTCAATAGCTAGCACAAAGAGGAGGGGGGAAAGAGGGCAACCCTGCCGGGTTCCATTCCTAAGGTCAAAAGGAGGGGAACAGAATCCCAAACCTCTAACTCTGGCTGTCGGACCAGAGTAGAGAGCTCCCACTGCTCTGGGGTAGCCTTCAGGAAGGCCCACAGCTTTCGGGACCGCCATGAGGTAGTCCCATCTCACCCTGTCAAACGCCTTTTCATCATCAAACGACAGGGTGAGAAGGGGGCTTTCGGAATTATTAGCCTCTGCAAAAACATTCAATAAGCGGCGTGTGCTATCAGTGCCCTGACAATTTATCACAAAGCCTACTTGATCTCTATGGACTAAATCCGGGAGCTCCTGCCCCAATCTAGTGGCCAATATCTTGGAGAAAATCTTTATGTCTAGGTTGATGTGTGATATGGGCCGGTAACTCTGACACAATGACAGGTCTTTACCCTCTTTTGGTATAGTCAATATGGAGGCTTCTAGGAATTCTCGAGGTAGGGAGCCGCTTTCAAAGGTTTCAGTGAACAGACGCTGCAGGTATGGAATGAGGACATTAGCGTAAGTTTTGGTCCGGGGGCCTTGTGTAGTTTAAGTGACCTAATAGCTTCTTTAATTTCTGAGTGAGTTATGGGGTTCGCAAGGTGGTCCACCCTATCTGCATCAAAGCTAGGGAGGTTTAGGGACAAGAGAAAGGCTGTAACGGAGTGCAAATTCACTCTAGGAGTATGTGGGGAGGTATCCAGATTGTACAGGTCTCTATAGTAGGCCATAAAGGCCTCCTATATCCCTAGGGGCATGGAGGGTTTTGCCTAGGTGAGTTATCTTTTGAATTTGTGTAGTTTTGGTTCTAGCCCTGTGTTTAGTAGCTAATAATCTATCTGCCCTGTTTCCCTGATAGTAGAACAGTTTCCTTAATGTGAGTATAGACTCCTGCATGCGGGCCTTCTCCTTGGTCGTGATCTCAGCTCGAAGCTGTCCAATACGACCAGCCAAAGTACGGTCGGGTGCAGTTTATTCTGTTGTTCTAGGGGCCTAAGCTCTCCAAAAAGTTGCACCAAAGTGGCACCTCTGTCCCGCCTCAACTGTGCCGGTCTTTTTAAGAAAGTACCTCTAAGGAAAGCCTTCAAAGTCGCCCATTAGTTAGTGTCCGTCGTTTGTTTGGTGTCATTCCATTTGAAAAAGTCCCGTAAATCAGTCGCTGTCTGTTGAGTCCAGGGGTTTTTAATCAGATAGTCAGCTAGCCTCCACGAACGTAAGTTACTATCAGGGGGGAGCGGGTTTATGCTGACAATCAGCATGTCATGATCAGACCACGGGCACACTACGATTCTCGCAGAGCAAGTTTTGTCTAGGGTCCATGAGTCCGTGAACATGTAGTCAATACAAGAATAAGAGTGGTTTGCCTTGGAATAGAAGGTATAGTCCCTCTCCGTCATGTGCAGGCATCGCCAGATGTCAAAATAGTTATGTCTCATTATAAGGTTACGAAATCTCTTAGATAAAAGCCACGTTCCTCTATCAAGGTCTGGGTCTTTACCTGTCCGCCTGTCTAGTGAGGGATCCCAGGCTGCATTAAAATCGCCACCTAGGAGGACGGTACCTCTCAAAAACTGGTCCACTCTCTCCACTAAGTGTCTCAAAAATGGGGTCTGATGTGTATTAGGGACATAGATATTAACTAGGGTGTATAGGGTATCGTCTAAGTAGCAGACGAGTATCGGGTATCTGCCTTCCGGGTCTCTGTCTATGGTGATAGGGGTATACTTGACGTCCTGTCTTATAAGTATGGCCACACCTCTTTTTTTGTTTGTATAGGAGGCCGTCTCACAGATCGGGTATAGGGTGGATCTGAGTGTATGTGGGGACGGGTCAGTCCAGTGTGTCTCTTGTATGTATGCAATCATCGATTTATTTTTTTTCAAGTACCTTACCAGTAGGCTCCGTTTCGTGGGAGTATTCAGTCCTTTTGTGTTTAAGGTAGCTATTGTTAACTCCGCCATGGGTCAACTTCAGAAGGGTTTCGGTGGATGTCTGTTCGTTTAACCTGTTGGGGTGGGGGGGGAAGAGGAAAGGTAGAGAAGGAGCGGAAGGAGAGAGAAAGAGGTAGAAGAGAGAGAAAAACATATCTGTATCGTACATTCATTGTCACAAATTGGAGAATCACTAGTGCGTAATAGCGCTGCTCAGGGTAGCTCTAGGGGCGCTAACTTTAGAGTCCTAGAACTACTCTTATATAAGCGTTTATTCAAGCGCTTATAAATGGGGGGGAGGGTGATGAGGTTTGGGGTTTGGATTTTGGAGGGGCCCACATCTACGGAAGGGCTTTCATAACCTTTATGTACCACCTTTAGCTAACCTGCATAATCCTCAAGGGGGGTCATTACTGTTGGGAAAAAAGTGAGCCATTCTCTAAGGCATGGGATGTTAAGTCAGTTTTGCTAAGGTATTGGAGAGGGGTAGATAAGGTGCTTATAGTTAGATATCCTATTCGCCATGTCACCAGGATTTAACCACATAGGTGGCGTTGGGTTAACACTAGGGGAGGTCTTAGCTTAGGGTGGGGTGGTGGCTTCGGGCCTGTGGGGTATAAACCTGTGAAGAAAGGTGAACCTGCTGATTATGCAGGTTTAATTTTTACTTTTCTGTCCCTTTAAAGAGATATTAAACAGTCTGTTTCATTGTTGTAATAAAAAGCACTAAGCAGTTGCTTATACGTATTAGAAATCATTGCAATATGTATTGTTCACCTATTTAAAAGGATTTACATTTTATTTTTTTATTTTTTTCACTACTTTTGTGCTTCCTGTCACAGCCCTACAAGAAGGATGAGGCATTTGCAGGAAGGTTTATCTTAGCATGAAAACGTCTAGGCTAGTGAATAGACTAGATAACAGAGAGTCAGATTTGCTCATGCCCAGAACTTGGGTTTTGAAAATCTTCAGTCCTTAAAACACTGGGGGCTATTTAAGCAAGAAAACAAGTAAGTTATTTGCTGTTTTTTACACAACCTTTTTCTTTTTTATATTTACTTTGATTTAACATATTTGTTTTTAGCAAAGTAGCACTGTTTAATATCCCTTTAAGTGTGAGTGAACCATCAGCTGAAGATTAAAATACTTTTGTACCCGTTTGAATTTCTTACATCAGTCTCCTGTATCACGTCCCACCCCCAGGTCATTAGAGGTCACTCCTCTTCCCCTTTCCGACCCTGGACTGGCTGTGCTCATCACCAATTCAAACGTACGGCATGAGCTCACAGGAAGTGAGTACCCAACCCGCAGGCGGCAGTGTGAGGAGGCTGCAAAGGCCCTTGGAAAGGAATCCCTGAGAGATGCCAGCTTAGAAGACCTAGAAAGTAAGTGCCCTTCTTTGTGTGTCTACCTACCTGTCATCTGCTGTACAAGCCGGCCAATTGCAGAGGTTCTACAGTTCCTGCATATAAATATGTGTACTGTGTACTCGCTAGACATGGTTATGTCAACGTTATAAAATATTACTATTGTCGTGATACATTTCAACTTGTGCTCTCATTCCAAATGCCAATAAATTCTAGTAGTAGCCTAAATTGTGTAATACTGAGCACACAGAGACAAAAGAATGACTAAATATATATGGAGCGCTAGTTATATCTATAGTTGTATCTAAATAGCTATACTATAGTGTAAATTGTGCCTTACTTAGGTTTATAGGGACAGTCAGACCTGGAAGCACTGCACACCGCGCATTAGAGGGATAGCTCTGCAGTTCTACTGGTGAGATCCATTTTGGGCTGAAACGTATGTCTGCTGTTAGCTGTACCCTAGTAACATCCCACTGGAAAAGCTACTGTAGCTCTGTTACCAGTTAAAGGGGCAGTAAAAACCTTGACATTTTAAAGGGGCATTAAACACTAAACAAATGCTAGAGAGAATGATGCATTCAAAGAAAAGATTAGTCTGAGAATCACATGTAGATGCATTATTTAAAGTTTAATTAGCTGTTTATTTTTACATATTGACAAAATATGTATAAAGTTTTAGTGTCTATAAAACAATGGGAGCTGCCATGTTGTAACTTAGGTTAGCTTCTCTGCTGTGGCCAATTAGGGACAGTTATAAATAGGTCATTAGAGTGTGCAGCCAATGGCTATGTGGACTATAACAGTGTTCTGCACTTCCATTTCTAACAGGAATTGAATAGCTCATAATTTCAGAATAGAATTACAGGAAAAGGGGACAAAAAAAAAATAATGAAAGTATATTGCATTTTTTTAATATAAACAATTTATCATTTTATATTACCATCTCAAAGTGTTTAGTGTCCCTTTTAATATAAAAAGTTTAGTTAGGCGTAGTAAACAAATCTTTGCAATATACTTTAATTTTATCCTCCTTTCCATGTAATTTGTGGATTTTCTCATTGTAACGGCTGACTTGTCTAGGCTAACCCTGCTACATGATATAGATAAGGACTGCAATAAAATGCACTTTGTACTAACATAACGACTATAGCTAGTGTTGTCTTCTGCAGATAAGGTTAGTGGTGGTTGGGGTTTGGCTCCTGAAATACAATTGCAGCAAACAAGATTTGAATTTATTTTATAAATTGTTAGACTTGGCTCATATGTTGTTGTTTAGCAACACAACAGAAATGTTTGTTTAGTGTCCCTTTAAGAGTTAAATTTTCCTGTTTTTATAGTTTTTGCTCAACCATTCTATATTACAAGGACATTGAAGGCAAAGATACAGTTTTAGACAGTGTATACAAATTTATTAGACTTTCAAATTTACTTCTATCATCAAATTTGCTTTGTTCTCTTTGTATCCTTTGAAATGCATTCCTAGGTATGCTGAGGTGCAGCAATTCACTACTGGGAGCTAGCTGCTAATTGGCTACCCACATAAGCTTCTTGTTATTGGATGTTTTCAGCTAGCTCCCAGTAGTGCATTGCTTCTCTGAAACTGACTTTAACTATGTGTTTAATTCCTTTTTAGGGGTTATATAGTTACTGTATATATAACAGAGCAATAATACAATGCAGTTAGTCATAAGAACATTTTTTGCCCATTTATGTCTCTTTAAATCCTGCTGATAAGACTTAAATGGATGAACAATTTTGTCTTTTATTTTGAAATCAAAATCATTACAAATCCTGAAAGTTTGTAGTAAATTTATTTATTAAAAAAAATGACAACGATGTAACATTGTGAGGTATTCAGTAATATCACTAATGGGCACTATATACTAGAGGGTACCCAGGTGTAACATTGTGAGGTATTCAGTAATATTAATGGGCACTATATACAAGAGGGTACCCAGGTGTAACATTGTGAGGTATTCAGTAATATCACTAATGGGCACTATATACAAGAGGGTAATCAGGTGTAACATTGTGAGGTATTCAGTAATATCACTAATGGGCACTATATACAAGAGGGTACCCAGGTGTAACATTGTGAGGTATTCAGTAATATCACTAATGGGCACTATATACAAGAGGGTACCCAGGTGTAACATTGTGAGGTATTCAGTAATATCACTAATGGGCACTATATACAAGAGGGTACCCAGGTGTAACATTGTGAGGTATTCAGTAATATCACTAATGGGCACTATATACAAGAGGGTACTCAGGTGTAACATTGTGAGGTATTCAGTAATATCACTAATGGGCACTATATACAAGAGGGTACCCAGGTGTAACATTGTGAGGTATTCAGTAATATCACTAATGGGCACTATATACAAGAGGGTACCCAGGTGTAACATTGTGAGGTATTCAGTAATATCACTAATGGGCACTATATACAAGAGGGTACCCAGGTGTAACATTGTGAGGTATTCAGTAATATCACTAATAGGCACTATATACAAGAGGGTACCCAGGTGTAACATTGTGAGGTATTCAGTAATATCACTAATGGGCACTATATACAAGAGGGTACTCAGGTGTAACATTGTGAGGTATTCAGTAATATCACTAATGGGCACTATATACAAGAGGGTACTCAGGTGTAACATTGTGAGGTATTCAGTAATATCACTAATGGGCACTATATACAAGAGGGTACCCAGGTGTAACATTGTGAGGTAGTCAGTAATATCACTAATGGGCACTATATACAAGAGGGTACTCAGGTGTAACATTGTGAGGTATTCAGTAATATCACTAATGGGCACTATATACAAGAGGGTACCCAGGTATAACATTGTGAGGTATTCAGTAATATCACTAATGGGCACTATATACAAGAGGGTACTCAGGTGTAACATTGTGAGGTATTCAGTAATATTACTAATGGGCACTATATACAAGAGGGTACTCAGGTGTAACATTGTGAGGTATTCAGTAATATCACTAATGGGCACTATATACAAGAGGGTACCCAGGTGTAACATTGTGAGGTATTCAGTAATATCACTAATGGGCACTATATACAAGAGGGTACCCAGGTGTAACATTGTGAGGTATTCAGTAATATCACTAATGGGCACTATATACAAGAGGGTACCCAGGTGTAACATTGTGAGGTATTCAGTAATATCACTAATGGGCACTATATACAAGAGGGTACCTAGGTGTAACATTGTGAGGTATTCAGTAATATCACTAATGGGCACTATATACAAGAGGGTACCCAGGTGTAACATTGTGAGGTATTCAGTAATATCACTAATGGGCACTATATACAAGAGGGTACCCAGGTGTAACATTGTGAGGTATTCAGTAATATCATTAATGGGCACTATATACAAGAGGGTACCCAGGTGTAACATTGTGAGGTAGTCAGTAATATCACTAATGGGCACTATATACAAGAGGGTACCCAGGTGTAACATTGTGAGGTATTCAGTAATATCACTAATGGGCACTATATACAAGAGGGTAATCAGGTGTAACATTGTGATGTATTCAGTAATATCACTAATGGGCACTATATACAAGAGGGTACCCAGGTGTAACATTGTGAGGTATTCAGTAACATCACTAATGGGCACTATATACAAGAGGGTACCCAGGTGTAACATTGTGAGGTATTCAGTAATATCACTAATGGGCACTATATACAAGAGGGTACCCAGGTGTAACATTGTGAGGTATTCAGTAATATCACTAATGGGCACTATATACAAGAGGGTACCCAGGTGTAACATTGTGAGGTATTCAGTAATATCACTAATGGGCACTATATACAAGAGGGTACTCAGGTGTAACATTGTGAGGTATTCAGTAATATCACTAATGGGCACTATATACAAGAGGGTACCCAGGTGTAACATTGTGAGGTATTCAGTAATATCACTAATGGGCACTATATACAAGAGGGTACCCAGGTGTAACATTGTGAGGTATTCAGTAATATCACTAATGGGCACTATATACAAGAGGGTACCCAGGTGTAACATTGTGAGGTATTCAGTAATATCACTAATGGGCACTATATACAAGAGGGTACTCAGGTGTAACATTGTGAGGTATTCAGTAATATCACTAATGGGCACTATATACAAGAGGGTACTCAGGTGTAACATTGTGAGGTATTCAGTAATATCACTAATGGGCACTATATACAAGAGGGTACTCAGGTGTAACATTGTGAGGTATTCAGTAATATCACTAATGGGCACTATATACAAGAGGGTACCTCAGGTGTAACATTGTGAGGTATTCAGTAATATCACTAATGGGCACTATATACAAGAGGGTACTCAGGTGTAACATTGTGAGGTATTCAGTAATATCACTAATGGGCACTATATACAAGAGGGTACCCAGGTGTAACATTGTGAGGTATTCAGTAATATCACTAATGGGCACTATATACAAGAGGGTACCCAGGTGTAACATTGTGAGGTATTCAGTAATATCACTAATGGGCACTATATACAAGAGGGTACTCAGGTGTAACATTGTGAGGTATTCAGTAATATCACTAATGGGCACTATATACAAGAGGGTACCCAGGTGTAACATTGTGAGGTATTCAGTAATATCACTAATGGGCACTATATACAAGAGGGTACCCAGGTGTAACATTGTGAGGTATTCAGTAATATCACTAATGGGCACTATATACAAGAGGGTACCCAGGTGTAACATTGTGAGGTATTCAGTAATATCACTAATGGGCACTATATACAAGAGGGTACCCAGGTGTAACATTGTGAGGTATTCAGTAATATCACTAATGGGCACAATATACAAGAGGGTACCAGGTGTAACATTGTGAGGTATTCAGTAATATCACTAATGGGCACTATATACAAGAGGGTACCCAGGTGTAACATTGTGAGGTATTCAGTAATATCACTAATGGGCACTATATACAAGAGGGGAGCCCAGGTGTAACATTGTGAGGTATTCAGTAATATCACTAATGGGCACTATATACAAGAGGGTACTCAGGTGTAACATTGTGAGGTATTCAGTAATATCACTAATGGGCACTATATACAAGAGGGTACCCAGGTGTAACATTGTGAGGTATTCAGTAATATCACTAATGGGCACTATATACAAGAGGGTACCCAGGTGTAACATTGTGAGGTATTCAGTAATATCACTAATGGGCACTATATACAAGAGGGTACCCAGGTGTAACATTGTGAGGTATTCAGTAATATCACTAATGGGCACTATATACAAGAGGGTACCCAGGTGTAACATTGTGAGGTATTCAGTAATATCACTAATGGGCACTATATACAAGAGGGTACCCAGGTGTAACATTGTGAGGTATTCAGTAATATCACTAATGGGCACTATATACAAGAGGGTACCCAGGTGTAACATTGTGAGGTATTCAGTAATATCACTAATGGGCACTATATACAAGAGGGTACCCAGGTGTAACATTGTGAGGTATTCAGTAATATCACTAATGGGCACTATATACAAGAGGGTACCCAGGTGTAACATTGTGAGGTATTCAGTAATATCACTAATGGGCACTATATACAAGAGGGTACCCAGGTGTAACATTGTGAGGTATTCAGTAATATCACTAATGGGCACTATATACAAGAGGGTACCCAGGTGTAACATTGTGAGGTATTCAGTAATATCACTAATGGGCACTATATACAAGAGGGTACCCAGGTGTAACATTGTGAGGTATTCAGTAATATCACTAATGGGCACTATATACAAGAGGGTACCCAGGTGTAACATTGTGAGGTATTCAGTAATATCACTAATGGGCACTATATACAAGAGGGTACCCAGGTGTAACATTGTGAGGTATTCAGTAATATCACTAATGGGCACTATATACAAGAGGGTACCCAGGTGTAACATTGTGAGGTATTCAGTAATATCACTAATGGGCACTATATACAAGAGGGTACCCAGGTGTAACATTGTGAGGTATTCAGTAATATCACTAATGGGCACTATATACAAGAGGGTACCCAGGTGTAACATTGTGAGGTATTCAGTAATATCACTAATGGGCACTATATACAAGAGGGTACACAGGTGTAACATTGTGAGGTATTCAGTAATATCACTAATGGGCACTATATACAAGAGGGTACCCAGGTGTAACATTGTGAGGTATTCAGTAATATCACTAATGGGCACTATATACAAGAGGGTACCCAGGTGTAACATTGTGAGGTATTCAGTAATATCACTAATGGGCACTATATACAAGAGGGTACCTAAGGTGTACATTGTGAGGTATTCAGTAAATATCACTAATGGGCACTATATACATGAGGGTTACCAGGGTTACATTGTGAGGTATTCAGGTAATATCCTAATGGGCACTAATACCAAGAGGGTACCCTAGGTGTAACATTGTGAGGTATACAGTAATATCACTAATGGGCACAATATACAAGAGGGGGGTACCAGAGTGTAACATTGTGAGGTATACAGTAAGATCACTAATGGGCCACTATATACTAGAGGGGTACCCAGGTGTAACTTTGTGAGGTATTCAGTAATATTAATGGGCACTATATACAAGAGGGTACCCAGGTGTAACATTGTGAGGTATTCAGTAATATCACTAATGGGCACTATATACAAGAGGGTACCCAGGTGTAACATTGTGAGGTATTCAGTAATATATTAATGGCACTATATACAAGAGGGATACCCAGGTGTAACATTGTGAGTATTCAGTAATATCACTAATGGTGCACTATATACTAGAGGGTACCCAGGTGTAACATTGTGAGGTATTCAGTAATATCACTAAGGGGCACTATATACAAGAGGGTACCTCAGGTGTAACATTGTGAGGTATTCAGTAATATCACTAATGGGCACTATATACAAGAGGGTACCCAGGTGTAACATTGTGAGGTATTCAGTAATATCACTAATGGGCACTATATACAAGAGGGTACTCAGGTGTAACATTGTGAGGTATTCAGTAATATCACTAATGGGCACTATATACAAGAGGGTACCCAGGTGTAACATTGTGAGGTATTCAGTAATATAACTAATGGGCACTATATACAAGAGGGTACCCAGGTGTAACATTGTGAGGTATTCAGTAATATCACTAATGGGCACTATATACAAGAGGGTACCCAGGTGTAACATTGTGAGGTATTCAGTAATATCATTAATGGGCACTATATACAAGAGGGTACCCAGGTGTAACATTGTGAGGTATTCAGTAATATCACTAATGGGCACTATATACAAGAGGGTACCCAGGTGTAACATTGTGAGGTATTCAGTAATATTAATGGGCACTATATACAAGAGGGTACCCAGGTGTAACATTGTGAGGTATTCAGTAATATCACTAATGGGCACTATATACAAGAGGGTACCCAGGTGTAACATTGTGAGGTATTCAGTAATATCACTAATGGGCACTATATACAAGAGGGTACCAGGTGTAACATTGTGAGGTATTCAGTAATATCACTAATGGGCACTATATACAAGAGGGTACCCAGGTGTAACATTGTGAGGTATTCAGTAATATCACTAATGGGCACTATATACAAGAGGGTACCCAGGTGTAACATTGTGAGGTATTCAGTAATATCACTAATGGGCACTATATACAAGAGGGTACCTCAGGTGTAACATTGTGAGGTATTCAGTAATATCACTAATGGGCACTATATACAAGAGGGTACTCCAGGTGTAACATTGTGAGGTATTCAGTAATATCACTAATGGGCACTATATACAAGAGGGTACCTCAGGTGTAACATTGTGAGGTATTCAGTAATATCACTAATGGGCACTATATACAAGAGGGTACCCAGGTGTAACATTGTGAGGTATTCAGTAATATCACTAATGGGCACTATATACAAGAGGGTACCCAGGTGTAACATTGTGAGGTATTCAGTAATATCACTAATGGGCACTATATACAAGAGGGTACCAGGTGTAACATTGTGAGGTATTCAGTAATATCACTAATGGGCACTATATACAAGAGGGTACCCAGGTGTAACATTGTGAGGTATTCAGTAATATCACTAATGGGCACTATATACAAGAGGGTACCCAGGTGTAACATTGTGAGGTATTCAGTAATATCACTAATGGGCACTATATACAAGAGGGTACTCAGGTGTAACATTGTGAGGTATTCAGTAATATCACTAATGGGCACTATATACAAGAGGGTACCCAGGTGTAACATTGTGAGGTATTCAGTAATATCACTAATGGGCACTATATACAAGAGGGTACCCAGGTGTAACATTGTGAGGTATTCAGTAATATCACTAATGGGCACTATATACAAGAGGGTACCCAGGTGTAACATTGTGAGGTATTCAGTAATATAACTAATGGGCACTATATACAAGAGGGTACCCAGGTGTAACATTGTGAGGTATTCAGTAACATAAATGGGCACTATATACAAGAGGGTACCCAGGTGTGTAACATTGTGAGGTATTCAGTAATATCACTAATTGGGCACTATATACAAGAGGGTACCCAGGTGTAACATTGTGAGGTATTCAGTAATATCACTAATGGGCACTATATACAAGAGGGTACCCAGGTGTAACATTGTGAGGTATTCAGTAATATCACTAATGGGCACTATATACAAGAGGGTACCCAGGTGTAACATTGTGAGGTATTCAGTAATATCACTAATGGGCACTATATACAAGAGGGTACCCAGGTGTAACATTGTGAGGTATTCAGTAATATCACTAATGGGCACTAAATACAAGAGGGTACTCCAGGTGTAACATTGTGAGGTATTCAGTAATATCACTAATGGGCACTATATACAAGAGGGTACCCAGGTGTAACATTGTGAGGTATTCAGTAATATCACTAATGGGCACTATATACAAGAGGGTACCCAGGTGTAACATTGTGAGGTAGTCAGTAATATCACTAATGGGCACTATATACAAGAGGGTACCCAGGTGTAACATTGTGAGGTATTCAGTAATATCACTAATGGGCACTATATACAAGAGGGTACCCAGGTGTAACATTGTGAGGTATTCAGTAATATCACTAATGGGCACTATATACAAGAGGGTACCCAGGTGTAACATTGTGAGGTATTCAGTAATATCACTAATGGGCACTATATACAAGAGGGTACCAGGTGTAACATTGTGAGGTATTCAGTAATATCACTAATGGGCACTATATACAAGAGGGTACCCAGGTGTAACATTGTGAGGTATTCAGTAATATCACTAATGGGCACTATATACAAGAGGGTACTCAGGTGTAACATTGTGAGGTATTCAGTAATATCACTAATGGGCACTATATACAAGAGGGTACCCAGGTGTAACATTGTGAGGTATTCAGTAATATCACTAATGGGCACTATATACAAGAGGGTACCTCAGGTGTAACATTGTGAGGTATTCAGTAATATCACTAATGGGCACTATATACAAGAGGGTACCCAGGTGTAACATTGTGAGGTATTCAGTAATATCACTAATGGGCACTATATACAAGAGGGTACCCAGGTGTAACAATTGTGAGGTATTCAGTAATATCACTAATGGGCACTATATACAAGAGGGTACCCAGGTGTAACATTGTGAGGTATTCAGTAATATCACTAATGGGCACTATATACAAGAGGGTACCCAGGTGTAACATTGTGAGGTATTCAGTAATATCACTAATGGGCACTATATACAAGAGGGTACCCAGGTGTAACATTGTGAGGTATTCAGTAATATCACTAATGGGCACTATATACAAGAGGGTACCCAGGTGTAACATTGTGAGGTATTCAGTAATATCACTAATGGGCACTATATACAAGAGGGTACTCAGGTGTAACATTGTGAGGTATTCAGTAATATCACTAATGGGCACTATATACAAGAGGGTACCCAGGTGTAACATTGTGAGGTATTCAGTAATATCACTAATGGGCACTATATACAAGAGGGTACCCAGGTGTAACATTGTGAGGTATTCAGTAATATCACTAATGGGCACTATATACAAGAGGGTACCCAGGTGTAACATTGTGAGGTATTCAGTAATATCACTAATGGGCACTATATACAAGAGGGTACCCAGGTGTAACATTGTGAGGTATTCAGTAATATCATTAATGGGCACTATATACAAGAGGGTACCCAGGTGTAACATTGTGAGGTATTCAGTAATATCACTAATGGGCACTATATACAAGAGGGTACCCAGGTGTAACATTGTGAGGTATTCAGTAATATCACTAATGGGCACTATATACAAGAGGGTACCCAGGTGTAACATTGTGAGGTATTCAGTAATATCACTAATGGGCCACTATATACAAGAGGGGTACTCAGGTGTAACATTGTGAGGTATTCAGTACTATCACTAAATAGGGCACTAATACAAGAGGAGTACCCACTGTCAAGTAACATTGTGAGGTCTTCGTAAAATACTAATAGGGCATATATACAAGAGGGGTACTCAGGTTGTAACCATTGTGAGGCTATTCAGTAAATACAAATGGGCACTATATACAAGAGGGTACCCAGGTTTGTCAACATTGTGAGGTATTCAGTAATATCCTAATGGGCACTATATACACGCGGGTACTCAGGTGTAACATTTGTGATGTACATCACGAAATACTCACTATGGGCACTATATACAAGAGGGGTACCCACTGAGTAACCTAGGTGCCTGGTAATCATGTAAAATCACTAAAGGGCATATATACAAGAGGGAACCCAGGTGGTAAACATTGTGAGGTAGTACAGTAATATCACTAATTGGCGCACTATCTACAAGAGTGGTATCCAGGGTGTAAACATTGTGAGGTATTCAGTAAAATCACTAATGCGGCACTATATGAAAGAGGGTACCCAGGATTGTAACATTGTGAGGTATTCAGTAATATCACTCTACTGGGCATATATACAAGAGGGTACCTCAGGGTTTAAACATTGTGACGGTGATTCACGTAATATCACCTAATGGGGCACTATATCAAGAGGGTACTCAGGTGTAACATTGTGAGGTATTCAGTAATATCACTAATGGGCACTATATACTAAGAGGGTACCCAGGTGTAACATTGTGATGGTAGTCAGTAATATCACTATGGCACTATATACAAGAGGGTACCTCAGGTGTAACATTGTGAGGTATTCCCAGTAATATTAATGGCAACTATATACAAGAGGGTACCCAGGTGTACACTTGTGAAGGTAGTTCAGTATATCACCTAATGGCACTATATACAACATGAGGGTACCTCAGGTGTACCATTGTGAGGTGTATTCAGTTAATATCAACTATGTGGGCACTAATACAAGGAGGTACCCTAGGTGTTAACATTGTGAGGGTATTCAGTAATATCACTAAATGGGCACTATATCAAGAGGGTACCCTAGGTGTAACATTGTGAGGTATTCAGTAATATCACTAATGGGCACTATATACAAGAGGGTACCCAGGTGTAACATAGTGATGTATCAGTAATATCACTAATGGGCACTATATACAAGAGGGTACCCAGGTGTAACATTGTGAGGTATTCAGTAATATCACTAATGGGCACTATATACAAGAGGGTACCCAGGTGTAACATTGTGAGGTATTCAGTAATATCACTAATGGGCACTATATACAAGAGGGTACCCAGGTGTAACATTGTGAGGTATTCAGTAATATCATAATGGGCACTATATACAAGAGGGTACCCAGGTGTAACATTGTGAGGTATTCAGTAATATCACTAATGGGCACTATATACAAGAGGGTACCCAGGTGTAACATTGTGAGGTATTCAGTAATATCACTAATGGGCACTATATACAAGAGGGTACCCAGGTGTAACATTGTGAGGTATTCAGTAATATCACTAATGGGCACTATATACAAGAGGGTACCCAGGTGTAACATTGTGAGGTATTCAGTAATATCACTAATGGGCACTATATACAAGAGGGTACCCAGGTGTAACATTGTGAGGTATTCAGTAATATCACTAATGGGCACTATATACAAGAGGGTACCCAGGTGTAACATTGTGAGGTATTCAGTAATATCACTAATGGGCACTATATACAAGAGGGTACCCAGGTGTAACATTGTGAGGTATTCAGTAATATCACTAATGGGCACTATATACAAGAGGGTACCCAGGTGTAACATTGTGAGGTATTCAGTAATATCACTAATGGGCACTATATACAAGAGGGTACCCAGGTGTAACATTGTGAGGTATTCAGTAATATCACTAATGGGCACTATATACAAGAGGGTACCCAGGTGTAACATTGTGAGGTATTCAGTAATATCACTAATGGGCACTATATACAAGAGGGTACCCAGGTGTAACATTGTGAGGTATTCAGTAATATCACTAATGGGCACTATATACAAGAGGGTACCCAGGTGTAACATTGTGAGGTATTCAGTAATATCACTAATGGGCACTATATACAAGAGGGTACCCAGGTGTAACATTGTGAGGTATTCAGTAATATCACTAATGGGCACTATATACAAGAGGGTACCCAGGTGTAACATTGTGAGGTATTCAGTAATATCACTAATGGGCACTATATACAAGAGGGTACTCAGGTGTAACATTGTGAGGTATTCAGTAATATCACTAATGGGCACTATATACAAGAGGGTACCCAGGTGTAACATTGTGAGGTATTCAGTAATATCACTAATGGGCACTATATACAAGAGGGTACCCAGGTGTAACATTGTGAGGTATTCAGTAATATCACTAATGGGCACTATATACAAGAGGGTACCCAGGTGTAACATTGTGAGGTATTCAGTAATATCACTAATGGGCACTATATACAAGAGGGTACCCAGGTGTAACATTGTGAGGTATTCAGTAATATCACTAATGGGCACTATATACAAGAGGGTACCCAGGTGTAACATTGTGAGGTATTCAGTAATATCACTAATGGGCACTATATACAAGAGGGTACCCAGGTGTAACATTGTGAGGTATTCAGTAATATCACTAATGGGCACTATATACAAGAGGGTACCCAGGTGTAACATTGTGAGGTATTCAGTAATATCACTAATGGGCACTATATACAAGAGGGTACCTAGGTGTAACATTGTGAGGTATTCAGTAATATCACTAATGGGCACTATATACAAGAGGGTACCCAGGTGTAACATTGTGAGGTATTCAGTAATATCACTAATGGGCACTATATACAAGAGGGTACCCAGGTGTAACATTGTGAGGTATTCAGTAATATCACTAATGGGCACTATATACAAGAGGGTACCCAGGTGTAACATTGTGAGGTATTCAGTAATATCACTAATGGGCACTATATACAAGAGGGTACCCAGGTGTAACATTGTGAGGTATTCAGTAATATCACTAATGGGCACTATATACAAGAGGGTACCCAGGTGTAACATTGTGAGGTATTCAGTAATATCACTAATGGGCACTATATACAAGAGGGTACCCAGGTGTAACATTGTGAGGTATTCAGTAATATCATTAATGGGCACTATATACAAGAGGGTACCCAGGTGTAACATTGTGAGGTATTCAGTAATATCACTAATGGGCACTATATACAAGAGGGTACCCAGGTGTAACATTGTGAGGTATTCAGTAATATCACTAATGGGCACTATATACAAGAGGGTACCCAGGTGTAACATTGTGAGGTATTCAGTAATATCACTAATGGGCACTATATACAAGAGGGTACTCAGGTGTAACATTGTGAGGTATTCAGTAATATCACTAATGGGCACTATATACAAGAGGGTACCCAGGTGTAACATTGTGAGGTATTCAGTAATATCACTAATGGGCACTATATACAAGAGGGTACCCAGGTGTAACATTGTGAGGTATTCAGTAATATCACTAATGGGCACTATATACAAGAGGGTACCCAGGTGTAACATTGTGAGGTATTCAGTAATATCACTAATGGGCACTATATACAAGAGGGTACCCAGGTGTAACATTGTGAGGTATTCAGTAATATCACTAATGGGCACTATATACAAGAGGGTACCCAGGTGTAACATTGTGAGGTATTCAGTAATATCACTAATGGGCACTATATACAAGAGGGTACCCAGGTGTAACATTGTGAGGTATTCAGTAATATCACTAATGGGCACTATATACAAGAGGGTACCCAGGTGTAACATTGTGAGGTATTCAGTAATATCACTAATGGGCACTATATACAAGAGGGTACTCAGGTGTAACATTGTGAGGTATTCAGTAATATCACTAATGGGCACTATATACAAGAGGGTACTCAGGTGTAACATTGTGAGGTATTCAGTAATATCACTAATGGGCACTATATACAAGAGGGTACTCAGGTGTAACATTGTGAGGTATTCAGTAATATCACTAATGGGCACTATATACAAGAGGGTACCCAGGTGTAACATTGTGAGGTATTCAGTAATATCACTAATGGGCACTATATACAAGAGGGTACCCAGGTGTAACATTGTGAGGTATTCAGTAATATCACTAATGGGCACTATATACAAGAGGGTACCCAGGTGTAACATTGTGAGGTATTCAGTAATATCACTAATGGGCACTATATACAAGAGGGTACCCAGGTGTAACATTGTGAGGTATTCAGTAATATCACTAATGGGCACTATATACAAGAGGGTACCCAGGTGTAACATTGTGAGGTATTCAGTAATATCACTAATGGGCACTATATACAAGAGGGTACCCAGGTGTAACATTGTGAGGTATTCAGTAATATCACTAATGGGCACTATATACAAGAGGGTACCCAGGTGTAACATTGTGAGGTATTCAGTAATATCACTAATGGGCACTATATACAAGAGGGTACCCAGGTGTAACATTGTGAGGTATTCAGTAATATCACTAATGGGCACTATATACAAGAGGGTACCCAGGTGTAACATTGTGAGGTATTCAGTAATATCACTAATGGGCACTATATACAAGAGGGTACCCAGGTGTAACATTGTGAGGTATTCAGTAATATCACTAATGGGCACTATATACAAGAGGGTACCCAGGTGTAACATTGTGAGGTATTCAGTAATATCACTAATGGGCACTATATACAAGAGGGTACCCAGGTGTAACATTGTGAGGTATTCAGTAATATCACTAATGGGCACTATATACAAGAGGGTACCCAGGTGTAACATTGTGAGGTAGTCAGTAATATCACTAATGGGCACTATATACAAGAGGGTACCCAGGTGTAACATTGTGAGGTATTCAGTAATATCACTAATGGGCACTATATACAAGAGGGTACCCAGGTGTAACATTGTGAGGTATTCAGTAATATAACTAATGGGCACTATATACAAGAGGGTACCCAGGTGTAACATTGTGAGGTATTCAGTAATATCACTAATGGGCACTATATACAAGAGGGTACCCAGGTGTAACATTGTGAGGTATTCAGTAATATCACTAATGGGCACTATATACAAGAGGGTACCCAGGTGTAACATTGTGAGGTATTCAGTAATATCACTAATGGGCACTATATACAAGAGGGTACCCAGGTGTAACATTGTGAGGTATTCAGTAATATCACTAATGGGCACTATATACAAGAGGGTACCCAGGTGTAACATTGTGAGGTATTCAGTAATATCACTAATGGGCACTATATACAAGAGGGTACCCAGGTGTAACATTGTGAGGTATTCAGTAATATCACTAATGGGCACTATATACAAGAGGGTACCCAGGTGTAACATTGTGAGGTATTCAGTAATATCACTAATGGGCACTATATACAAGAGGGTACCCAGGTGTAACATTGTGAGGTATTCAGTAATATCACTAATGGGCACTATATACAAGAGGGTACCCAGGTGTAACATTGTGAGGTATTCAGTAATATCACTAATGGGCACTATATACAAGAGGGTACCCAGGTGTAACATTGTGAGGTATTCAGTAATATCACTAATGGGCACTATATACAAGAGGGTACCCAGGTGTAACATTGTGAGGTATTCAGTAATATCACTAATGGGCACTATATACAAGAGGGTACCCAGGTGTAACATTGTGAGGTATTCAGTAATATCACTAATGGGCACTATATACAAGAGGGTACCCAGGTGTAACATTGTGAGGTATTCAGTAATATCACTAATGGGCACTATATACAAGAGGGTACCCAGGTGTAACATTGTGAGGTATTCAGTAATATCACTAATGGGCACTATATACAAGAGGGTACCCAGGTGTAACATTGTGAGGTATTCAGTAATATCACTAATGGGCACTATATACAAGAGGGTACCCAGGTGTAACATTGTGAGGTATTCAGTAATATCACTAATGGGCACTATATACAAGAGGGTACCCAGGTGTAACATTGTGAGGTATTCAGTAATATCACTAATGGGCACTATATACAAGAGGGTACCCAGGTGTAACATTGTGAGGTATTCAGTAATATCACTAATGGGCACTATATACAAGAGGGTACCCAGGTGTAACATTGTGAGGTATTCAGTAATATCACTAATGGGCACTATATACAAGAGGGTACCCAGGTGTAACATTGTGAGGTATTCAGTAATATCACTAATGGGCACTATATACAAGAGGGTACCCAGGTGTAACATTGTGAGGTATTCAGTAATATCACTAATGGGCACTATATACAAGAGGGTACCCAGGTGTAACATTGTGAGGTATTCAGTAATATCACTAATGGGCACTATATACAAGAGGGTACCCAGGTGTAACATTGTGAGGTATTCAGTAATATCACTAATGGGCACTATATACAAGAGGGTACCCAGGTGTAACATTGTGAGGTATTCAGTAATATCACTAATGGGCACTATATACAAGAGGGTACCCAGGTGTAACATTGTGAGGTATTCAGTAATATCACTAATGGGCACTATATACAAGAGGGTACCCAGGTGTAACATTGTGAGGTATTCAGTAATATCACTAATGGGCACTATATACAAGAGGGTACCCAGGTGTAACATTGTGAGGTATTCAGTAATATCACTAATGGGCACTATATACAAGAGGGTACCCAGGTGTAACATTGTGAGGTATTCAGTAATATCACTAATGGGCACTATATACAAGAGGGTACCCAGGTGTAACATTGTGAGGTATTCAGTAATATCACTAATGGGCACTATATACAAGAGGGTACCCAGGTGTAACATTGTGAGGTATTCAGTAATATCACTAATGGGCACTATATACAAGAGGGTACCCAGGTGTAACATTGTGAGGTATTCAGTAATATCACTAATGGGCACTATATACAAGAGGGTACCCAGGTGTAACATTGTGAGGTATTCAGTAATATCACTAATGGGCACTATATACAAGAGGGTACCCAGGTGTAACATTGTGAGGTATTCAGTAATATCACTAATGGGCACTATATACAAGAGGGTACCCAGGTGTAACATTGTGAGGTATTCAGTAATATCACTAATGGGCACTATATACAAGAGGGTACCCAGGTGTAACATTGTGAGGTATTCAGTAATATCACTAATGGGCACTATATACAAGAGGGTACCCAGGTGTAACATTGTGAGGTATTCAGTAATATCACTAATGGGCACTATATACAAGAGGGTACCCAGGTGTAACATTGTGAGGTATTCAGTAATATCACTAATGGGCACTATATACAAGAGGGTACCCAGGTGTAACATTGTGAGGTATTCAGTAATATCACTAATGGGCACTATATACAAGAGGGTACCCAGGTGTAACATTGTGAGGTATTCAGTAATATCACTAATGGGCACTATATACAAGAGGGTACCCAGGTGTAACATTGTGAGGTATTCAGTAATATCACTAATGGGCACTATATACAAGAGGGTACCCAGGTGTAACATTGTGAGGTATTCAGTAATATCACTAATGGGCACTATATACAAGAGGGTACCCAGGTGTAACATTGTGAGGTATTCAGTAATATCACTAATGGGCACTATATACAAGAGGGTACCCAGGTGTAACATTGTGAGGTATTCAGTAATATCACTAATGGGCACTATATACAAGAGGGTACCCAGGTGTAACATTGTGAGGTATTCAGTAATATCACTAATGGGCACTATATACAAGAGGGTACCCAGGTGTAACATTGTGAGGTATTCAGTAATATCACTAATGGGCACTATATACAAGAGGGTACCCAGGTGTAACATTGTGAGGTATTCAGTAATATCACTAATGGGCACTATATACAAGAGGGTACCCAGGTGTAACATTGTGAGGTATTCAGTAATATCACTAATGGGCACTATATACAAGAGGGTACCCAGGTGTAACATTGTGAGGTATTCAGTAATATCACTAATGGGCACTATATACAAGAGGGTACCCAGGTGTAACATTGTGAGGTATTCAGTAATATCACTAATGGGCACTATATACAAGAGGGTACCCAGGTGTAACATTGTGAGGTATTCAGTAATATCACTAATGGGCACTATATACAAGAGGGTACCCAGGTGTAACATTGTGAGGTATTCAGTAATATCACTAATGGGCACTATATACAAGAGGGTACCCAGGTGTAACATTGTGAGGTATTCAGTAATATCACTAATGGGCACTATATACAAGAGGGTACCCAGGTGTAACATTGTGAGGTATTCAGTAATATCACTAATGGGCACTATATACAAGAGGGTACCCAGGTGTAACATTGTGAGGTATTCAGTAATATCACTAATGGGCACTATATACAAGAGGGTACCCAGGTGTAACATTGTGAGGTATTCAGTAATATCACTAATGGGCACTATATACAAGAGGGTACCCAGGTGTAACATTGTGAGGTATTCAGTAATATCACTAATGGGCACTATATACAAGAGGGTACCCAGGTGTAACATTGTGAGGTATTCAGTAATATCACTAATGGGCACTATATACAAGAGGGTACCCAGGTGTAACATTGTGAGGTATTCAGTAATATCACTAATGGGCACTATATACAAGAGGGTACCCAGGTGTAACATTGTGAGGTATTCAGTAATATCACTAATGGGCACTATATACAAGAGGGTACCCAGGTGTAACATTGTGAGGTATTCAGTAATATCACTAATGGGCACTATATACAAGAGGGTACCCAGGTGTAACATTGTGAGGTATTCAGTAATATCACTAATGGGCACTATATACAAGAGGGTACGCAGGTGTAACATTGTGAGGTATTCAGTAATATCACTAATGGGCACTATATACAAGAGGGTACCCAGGTGTAACATTGTGAGGTATTCAGTAATATCACTAATGGGCACTATATACAAGAGGGTACCCAGGTGTAACATTGTGAGGTATTCAGTAATATCACTAATGGGCACTATATACAAGAGGGTACCCAGGTGTAACATTGTGAGGTATTCAGTAATATCACTAATGGGCACTATATACAAGAGGGTACCCAGGTGTAACATTGTGAGGTATTCAGTAATATCACTAATGGGCACTATATACAAGAGGGTACCCAGGTGTAACATTGTGAGGTATTCAGTAATATCACTAATGGGCACTATATACAAGAGGGTACCCAGGTGTAACATTGTGAGGTATTCAGTAATATCACTAATGGGCACTATATACAAGAGGGTACCCAGGTGTAACATTGTGAGGTATTCAGTAATATCACTAATGGGCACTATATACAAGAGGGTACCCAGGTGTAACATTGTGAGGTATTCAGTAATATCACTAATGGGCACTATATACAAGAGGGTACCCAGGTGTAACATTGTGAGGTATTCAGTAATATCACTAATGGGCACTATATACAAGAGGGTACCCAGGTGTAACATTGTGAGGTATTCAGTAATATCACTAATGGGCACTATATACAAGAGGGTACCCAGGTGTAACATTGTGAGGTATTCAGTAATATCACTAATGGGCACTATATACAAGAGGGTACCCAGGTGTAACATTGTGAGGTATTCAGTAATATCACTAATGGGCACTATATACAAGAGGGTACCCAGGTGTAACATTGTGAGGTATTCAGTAATATCACTAATGGGCACTATATACAAGAGGGTACCCAGGTGTAACATTGTGAGGTATTCAGTAATATCACTAATGGGCACTATATACAAGAGGGTACCCAGGTGTAACATTGTGAGGTATTCAGTAATATCACTAATGGGCACTATATACAAGAGGGTACCCAGGTGTAACATTGTGAGGTATTCAGTAATATCACTAATGGGCACTATATACAAGAGGGTACCCAGGTGTAACATTGTGAGGTATTCAGTAATATCACTAATGGGCACTATATACAAGAGGGTACCCAGGTGTAACATTGTGAGGTATTCAGTAATATCACTAATGGGCACTATATACAAGAGGGTACCCAGGTGTAACATTGTGAGGTATTCAGTAATATCACTAATGGGCACTATATACAAGAGGGTACCCAGGTGTAACATTGTGAGGTATTCAGTAATATCACTAATGGGCACTATATACAAGAGGGTACCCAGGTGTAACATTGTGAGGTATTCAGTAATATCACTAATGGGCACTATATACAAGAGGGTACCCAGGTGTAACATTGTGAGGTATTCAGTAATATCACTAATGGGCACTATATACAAGAGGGTACCCAGGTGTAACATTGTGAGGTATTCAGTAATATCACTAATGGGCACTATATACAAGAGGGTACCCAGGTGTAACATTGTGAGGTATTCAGTAATATAACTAATGGGCACTATATACAAGAGGGTACCCAGGTGTAACATTGTGAGGTATTCAGTAATATCACTAATGGGCACTATATACAAGAGGGTACCCAGGTGTAACATTGTGAGGTATTCAGTAATATCACTAATGGGCACTATATACAAGAGGGTACCCAGGTGTAACATTGTGAGGTATTCAGTAATATCACTAATGGGCACTATATACAAGAGGGTACCCAGGTGTAACATTGTGAGGTATTCAGTAATATCACTAATGGGCACTATATACAAGAGGGTACCCAGGTGTAACATTGTGAGGTATTCAGTAATATCACTAATGGGCACTATATACAAGAGGGTACCCAGGTGTAACATTGTGAGGTATTCAGTAATATCACTAATGGGCACTATATACAAGAGGGTACCCAGGTGTAACATTGTGAGGTATTCAGTAATATTAATGGGCACTATATACAAGAGGGTACCCAGGTGTAACATTGTGAGGTATTCAGTAATATCACTAATGGGCACTATATACAAGAGGGTACCCAGGTGTAACATTGTGAGGTATTCAGTAATATCACTAATGGGCACTATATACAAGAGGGTACCCAGGTGTAACATTGTGAGGTATTCAGTAATATCCTAATGGGCACTATATACAAGAGGGTACCAGGTGTAACATTGTGAGGTATTCAGTAATATCACTAATGGGCACTATATACAAGAGGGTACCCAGGTGTAACATTGTGAGGTATTCAGTAATATCACTAATGGGCACTATATACAAGAGGGTACCCAGGTGTAACATTGTGAGGTATTCAGTAATATCACTAATGGGCACTATATACAAGAGGGTACCCAGGTGTAACATTGTGAGGTATTCAGTAATATCACTAATGGGCACTATATACAAGAGGGTACCCAGGTGTAACATTGTGAGGTATTCAGTAATATCACTAATGGGCACTATATACAAGAGGGTACCCAGGTGTAACATTGTGAGGTATTCAGTAATATCACTAATGGGCACTATATACAAGAGGGTACCCAGGTGTAACATTGTGAGGTATTCAGTAATATCACTAATGGGCACTATATACAAGAGGGTACCCAGGTGTAACATTGTGAGGTATTCAGTAATATCACTAATGGGCACTATATACAAGAGGGTACCCAGGTGTAACATTGTGAGGTATTCAGTAATATCACTAATGGGCACTATATACAAGAGGGTACCCAGGTGTAACATTGTGAGGTATTCAGTAATATCACTAATGGGCACTATATACAAGAGGGTACCCAGGTGTAACATTGTGAGGTATTCAGTAATATCACTAATGGGCACTATATACAAGAGGGTACCCAGGTGTAACATTGTGAGGTATTCAGTAATATCACTAATGGGCACTATATACAAGAGGGTACCCAGGTGTAACATTGTGAGGTATTCAGTAATATCACTAATGGGCACTATATACAAGAGGGTACCCAGGTGTAACATTGTGAGGTATTCAGTAATATCACTAATGGGCACTATATACAAGAGGGTACCCAGGTGTAACATTGTGAGGTATTCAGTAATATCACTAATGGGCACTATATACAAGAGGGTACCCAGGTGTAACATTGTGAGGTATTCAGTAATATCACTAATGGGCACTATATACAAGAGGGTACCCAGGTGTAACATTGTGAGGTATTCAGTAATATCACTAATGGGCACTATATACAAGAGGGTACCCAGGTGTAACATTGTGAGGTATTCAGTAATATCACTAATGGGCACTATATACAAGAGGGTACCCAGGTGTAACATTGTGAGGTATTCAGTAATATCACTAATGGGCACTATATACAAGAGGGTACCCAGGTGTAACATTGTGAGGTATTCAGTAATATCACTAATGGGCACTATATACAAGAGGGTACCCAGGTGTAACATTGTGAGGTATTCAGTAATATCACTAATGGGCACTATATACAAGAGGGTACCCAGGTGTAACATTGTGAGGTATTCAGTAATATCACTAATGGGCACTATATACAAGAGGGTACCCAGGTGTAACATTGTGAGGTATTCAGTAATATCACTAATGGGCACTATATACAAGAGGGTACCCAGGTGTAACATTGTGAGGTATTCAGTAATATCACTAATGGGCACTATATACAAGAGGGTACCCAGGTGTAACATTGTGAGGTATTCAGTAATATCTAATGGGCACTATATACAAGAGGGTACCCAGGTGTAACATTGTGAGGTATTCAGTAATATCACTAATGGGCACTATATACAAGAGGGTACCCAGGTGTAACATTGTGAGGTATTCAGTAATATCACTAATGGGCACTATATACAAGAGGGTACCCAGGTGTAACATTGTGAGGTATTCAGTAATATCACTAATGGGCACTATATACAAGAGGGTACCCAGGTGTAACATTGTGAGGTATTCAGTAATATCACTAATGGGCACTATATACAAGAGGGTACCCAGGTGTAACATTGTGAGGTATTCAGTAATATCACTAATGGGCACTATATACAAGAGGGTACCCAGGTGTAACATTGTGAGGTATTCAGTAATATCACTAATGGGCACTATATACAAGAGGGTACCCAGGTGTAACATTGTGAGGTATTCAGTAATATCACTAATGGGCACTATATACAAGAGGGTACCCAGGTGTAACATTGTGAGGTATTCAGTAATATCACTAATGGGCACTATATACAAGAGGGTACCCAGGTGTAACATTGTGAGGTATTCAGTAATATCACTAATGGGCACTATATACAAGAGGGTACCCAGGTGTAACATTGTGAGGTATTCAGTAATATCACTAATGGGCACTATATACAAGAGGGTACCCAGGTGTAACATTGTGAGGTATTCAGTAATATCACTAATGGGCACTATATACAAGAGGGTACCCAGGTGTAACATTGTGAGGTATTCAGTAATATCACTAATGGGCACTATATACAAGAGGGTACCCAGGTGTAACATTGTGAGGTATTCAGTAATATCACTAATGGGCACTATATACAAGAGGGTACCCAGGTGTAACATTGTGAGGTATTCAGTAATATCACTAATGGGCACTATATACAAGAGGGTACCCAGGTGTAACATTGTGAGGTATTCAGTAATATCACTAATGGGCACTATATACAAGAGGGTACCCAGGTGTAACATTGTGAGGTATTCAGTAATATCACTAATGGGCACTATATACAAGAGGGTACCCAGGTGTAACATTGTGAGGTATTCAGTAATATCACTAATGGGCACTATATACAAGAGGGTACCCAGGTGTAACATTGTGAGGTATTCAGTAATATCACTAATGGGCACTATATACAAGAGGGTACCCAGGTGTAACATTGTGAGGTATTCAGTAATATCACTAATGGGCACTATATACAAGAGGGTACCCAGGTGTAACATTGTGAGGTATTCAGTAATATCACTAATGGGCACTATATACAAGAGGGTACCCAGGTGTAACATTGTGAGGTATTCAGTAATATCACTAATGGGCACTATATACAAGAGGGTACCCAGGTGTAACATTGTGAGGTATTCAGTAATATCACTAATGGGCACTATATACAAGAGGGTACCCAGGTGTAACATTGTGAGGTATTCAGTAATATCACTAATGGGCACTATATACAAGAGGGTACCAGGTGTAACATTGTGAGGTATTCAGTAATATCACTAATGGGCACTATATACAAGAGGGTACCCAGGTGTAACATTGTGAGGTATTCAGTAATATCACTAATGGGCACTATATACAAGAGGGTACCCAGGTGTAACATTGTGAGGTATTCAGTAATATCACTAATGGGCACTATATACAAGAGGGTACCCAGGTGTAACATTGTGAGGTAGTCAGTAATATCACTAATGGGCACTATATACAAGAGGGTACTCAGGTGTAACATTGTGAGGTATTCAGTAATATCACTAATGGGCACTATATACAAGAGGGTACCCAGGTGTAACATTGTGAGGTATTCAGTAATATCACTAATGGGCACTATATACAAGAGGTACCCAGGTGTAACATTGTGAGGTATTCAGTAATATCACTAATGGGCACTATATACAAGAGGGTACCCAGGTGTAACATTGTGAGGTATTCAGTAATATCACTAATGGGCACTATATACAAGAGGGTACCCAGGTGTAACATTGTGAGGTATTCAGTAATATCACTAATGGGCACTATATACAAGAGGGTACCCAGGTGTAACATTGTGAGGTATTCAGTAATATCACTAATGGGCACTATATACAAGAGGGTACCCAGGTGTAACATTGTGAGGTATTCAGTAATATCACTAATGGGCACTATATACAAGAGGGTACCCAGGTGTAACATTGTGAGGTATTCAGTAATATCACTAATGGGCACTATATACAAGAGGGTACCCAGGTGTAACATTGTGAGGTATTCAGTAATATCACTAATGGGCACTATATACAAGAGGGTACCCAGGTGTAACATTGTGAGGTATTCAGTAATATCACTAATGGGCACTATATACAAGAGGGTACCCAGGTGTAACATTGTGAGGTATTCAGTAATATCACTAATAGGCACTATATACAAGAGGGTACCCAGGTGTAACATTGTGAGGTATTCAGTAATATCACTAATGGGCACTATATACAAGAGGGTACCCAGGTGTAACATTGTGAGGTATTCAGTAATATCACTAATAGGCACTATATACAAGAGGGTACCCAGGTGTAACATTGTGAGGTATTCAGTAATATCACTAATGGGCACTATATACAAGAGGGTACCCAGGTGTAACATTGTGAGGTATTCAGTAATATCACTAATGGGCACTATATACAAGAGGGTACCCAGGTGTAACATTGTGAGGTATTCAGTAATATCACTAATGGGCACTATATACAAGAGGGTACCCAGGTGTAACATTGTGAGGTATTCAGTAATATCACTAATGGGCACTATATACAAGAGGGTACCCAGGTGTAACATTGTGAGGTATTCAGTAATATCACTAATGGGCACTATATACAAGAGGGTACCCAGGGTGTAACATTGTGAGGTATTCAGTAATATCACTAATGGGCACTATATACAAGAGGGTACCCAGGTGTAACATTGTGAGGTATTCAGTAATATCACTAATGGGCACTATATACAAGAGGGTACCCAGGTGTAACATTGTGAGGTATTCAGTAATATCACTAATGGGCACTATATACAAGAGGGTACCCAGGTGTAACATTGTGAGGTATTCAGTAATATCACTAATGGGCACTATATACAAGAGGGTACCCAGGTGTAACATTGTGAGGTATTCAGTAATATCACTAATGGGCACTATATACAAGAGGGTACCCAGGTGTAACATTGTGAGGTATTCAGTAATATCACTAATGGGCACTATATACAAGAGGGTACCCAGGTGTAACATTGTGAGGTATTCAGTAATATCACTAATGGGCACTATATACAAGAGGGTACCCAGGTGTAACATTGTGAGGTATTCAGTAATATCACTAATGGGCACTATATACAAGAGGGTACCCAGGTGTAACATTGTGAGGTATTCAGTAATATCACTAATGGGCACTATATACAAGAGGGTACCCAGGTGTAACATTGTGAGGTATTCAGTAATATCACTAATGGGCACTATATACAAGAGGGTACCCAGGTGTAACATTGTGAGGTATTCAGTAATATCACTAATGGGCACTATATACAAGAGGGTACCCAGGTGTAACATTGTGAGGTATTCAGTAATATCACTAATGGGCACTATATACAAGAGGTACCCAGGTGTAACATTGTGAGGTATTCAGTAATATCACTAATGGGCACTATATACAAGAGGGTACCTCAGGTGTAACATTGTGAGGTATTCAGTAATATCACTAATGGGCACTATATACAAGAGGGTAATCCAGGTGTAACATTGTGAGGTATTCAGTAATATCACTAATGGGCACTATATACAAGAGGGTACCCAGGTGTAACATTGTGAGGTATTCAGTAATATCACTAATGGGCACTATATACAAGAGGGTACCCAGGTGTAACATTGTGAGGTATTCAGTAATATCACTAATGGGCACTATATACAAGAGGGGAGCCCAGGTGTAACATTGTGAGGTATTCAGTAATATCACTAATGGGCACTATATACAAGAGGGTACCCAGGTGTAACATTGTGAGGTATTCAGTAATATCACTAATGGGCACTATATACAAGAGGGTACCCAGGTGTAACATTGTGAGGTATTCAGTAATATCACTAATGGGCACTATATACAAGAGGGTACCCAGGTGTAACATTGTGAGGTATTCAGTAATATCACTAATGGGCACTATATACAAGAGGGTACCCAGGTGTAACATTGTGAGGTATTCAGTAATATCACTAATGGGCACTATATACAAGAGGGTACCCAGGTGTAACATTGTGAGGTATTCAGTAATATCACTAATGGGCACTATATACAAGAGGGTACCCAGGTGTAACATTGTGAGGTATTCAGTAATATCACTAATGGGCACTATATACAAGAGGGTACCCAGGTGTAACATTGTGAGGTATTCAGTAATATCACTAATGGGCACTATATACAAGAGGGTACCCAGGTGTAACATTGTGAGGTATTCAGTAATATCACTAATGGGCACTATATACAAGAGGGTACCCAGGTGTAACATTGTGAGGTATTCAGTAATATCACTAATGGGCACTATATACAAGAGGGTACCCAGGTGTAACATTGTGAGGTATTCAGTAATATCACTAATGGGCACTATATACAAGAGGGTACCCAGGTGTAACATTGTGAGGTATTCAGTAATATCACTAATGGGCACTATATACAAGAGGGTACCCAGGTGTAACATTGTGAGGTATTCAGTAATATTAATGGGCACTATATACAAGAGGGTACCCAGGTGTAACATTGTGAGGTATTCAGTAATATCACTAATGGGCACTATATACAAGAGGGTACCCAGGTGTAACATTGTGAGGTATTCAGTAATATCACTAATGGGCACTATATACAAGAGGGTACCCAGGTGTAACATTGTGAGGTATTCAGTAATATCACTAATGGGCACTATATACAAGAGGGTACCCAGGTGTAACATTGTGAGGTATTCAGTATGACGCATATACAAGAGGGTACCCAGGTGTAACATTGTGAGGTATTCAGTAATATCACTAATGGGCACTATATACAAGAGGGTACCCAGGTGTAACATTGTGAGGTATTCAGTAATATCACTAATGGGCACTATATACAAGAGGGTACCCAGGTGTAACATTGTGAGGTATTCAGTAATATCACTAATGGGCACTATATACAAGAGGGTACCCAGGTGTAACATTGTGAGGTATTCAGTAATATCACTAATGGGCACTATATACAAGAGGGTACCCAGGTGTAACATTGTGAGGTATTCAGTAATATCACTAATGGGCACTATATACAAGAGGGTACCCAGGTGTAACATTGTGAGGTATTCAGTAATATCACTAATGGGCACTATATACAAGAGGGTACCCAGGTGTAACATTGTGAGGTATTCAGTAATATCACTAATGGGCACTATATACAAGAGGGTACCCAGGTGTAACATTGTGAGGTATTCAGTAATATCACTAATGGGCACTATATACAAGAGGGTACCCAGGTGTAACATTGTGAGGTATTCAGTAATATCACTAATGGGCACTATATACAAGAGGGTACCCAGGTGTAACATTGTGAGGTATTCAGTAATATCACTAATGGGCACTATATACAAGAGGGTACTCAGGTGTAACATTGTGAGGTATTCAGTAATATCACTAATGGGCACTATATACAAGAGGGTACCCAGGTGTAACATTGTGAGGTATTCAGTAATATCACTAATGGGCACTATATACAAGAGGGTACCCAGGTGTAACATTGTGAGGTATTCAGTAATATCACTAATGGGCACTATATACAAGAGGGTACCCAGGTGTAACATTGTGAGGTATTCAGTAATATCACTAATGGGCACTATATACAAGAGGGTACCCAGGTGTAACATTGTGAGGTATTCAGTAATATCACTAATGGGCACTATATACAAGAGGGTACCCAGGTGTAACATTGTGAGGTATTCAGTAATATCACTAATGGGCACTATATACAAGAGGGTACCCAGGTGTAACATTGTGAGGTATTCATAATATCACTAATGGGCCACTATATACCAAGGAGGGTTCCCAGGAGTAACTATTGTGAGGTATTCAGTTAATATCACTAATGGGGCAACTACTATACCAAGATGGTACCCAGGTGTAACATTGTGAGGTAGTTGCAGTAAGTATCACTAATGGGCACTATATACATAGAGGGTACTCTAAGGAGTAGTAAACAATTGTGAGGTATATTCAGTAAATCACTAATGTGGTCGACTATATACAAGAGGTACCCGGTGATACGTTTGTGAGGTACTTCAGTTAATAGTCATCTAATGGGCACTATATAACACGAAGGGTACCCTAGGTGTAACATATGTGAGGTTATTCAGTAATATCACTAATGAGGCACTATATAAACAGAGGGCTACCCAGGTGTAACATTGGTTGAGGTATTCAGTAATATCACTAATGGGCACTATATACACGAGGGTTACCCAGGTGTAACATTGTGAGGTATTCAGTAATATCACTAATGGGCCACTATATACAAGAGGGTACACCGGTGTAACATTGTGAGGTATTCAGTAATATCACTAATGGGCACTATATACAAGAGGGTACCCAGGTGTAACATTGTGAGGTATTCAGTAATATCACTAATGGGCACTATATACAAGAGGGTACCCAGGTGTAACATTGTGAGGTATTCAGTAATATCACTAATGGGCACTATATACAAGAGGGTACCCAGGTGTAACATTGTGAGGTATTCAGTAATATCACTTGAGGTATTCAGTAATATCACTAATGGGCACTATATACAGGAGGGTACCCAGGTGTAACATTGTGAGGTATTCAGTAATATCACTAATGGGCACTATATACAAGAGGGTACCCAGGTGTAACATTGTGAGGTATTCAGTAATATCACTAATGGGCACTATATACAAGAGGGTACCCAGGTGTAACATTGTGAGGTATTCAGTAATATCACTAATGGGCACTATATACAAGGGTACCCAGGTGTAACATTGTGAGGTATTCAGTAATATCACTAATGGGCACTATATACAAGAGGGTACTCAGGTGTAACATTGTGAGGTATTCAGTAATATCACTAATGGGCACTATATACAAGAGGGTACACAGTTGTAACATTGTGAGGTATTCAGTAATATGACTAATGGGCACTATATAAAGAGGGTACCCAGGTTTGTACATTGTGAGGTATTCCAGTAATATAACTAATGGGCACTATATACAAGAGAGGTACCCTAGGTGTACCATATGTGAGGTATTCCGTAATATCACTAATGGCATATATACACGAGGGTACCTCAGGTTGTAACATTGTGAGGTATTCAGTAATATCACTAATGGGCAACTATATACAAGAGGGTACCTCAGGTGTAACATTGTGAGGTATTCAGTAATATCACTAATGGGCACTTATAATACAAGACGGGTACTCAGGTTCCGTAAAATTAGCCTAAGACGGTAATTCCGGTAATATCACTAATGGGCCACTCATAACAAGAGGGTACCCAGGTGTAACATTGTGAGGTATTCAGTACTATCACTAATGGGCACTATATACAAGAGGGTAACCAGGTGTAACATTGTGAGGTCATTCAGTAATATCACTAATGGGCATATATACAAGAGTGTACCAGGTGTAACATTGTGAGGTATTCTGTAATATCACTAGTGGGCACCTATATACAAGAGGGTACCTAGGTTTGTAAACATTGTGATGGTATCATTAATATCACTAATGGGCACTATATACAAGAGGGAACACAGGTGTAACATTGTGAGGTATTCAGTACTGCTCACTAATGCGGCACTATATACAAGATGGGTACCCACGGTGTTAACATTGTGAGGTATTCAGTAATATCACTAAGGGCACTATATACAAGAGGTGTCCCCAGCGTATTGTAACATTGTTCGGTATTCAGTAATATACTCTAATGGGCCACTATATACAAGAGGGTACCCAGGTGGTAACATTGTGAGGTATTTACAGTAATTCACTAATGGGCACTATATACAATAGGGTACCCAGGTTGTAACATTGGTGAGGGTATTCAGTAATATCACTAATGGGTCACTATATACAAGAGGGTAACCCAGGTGTAACATTGTGAGGGTATTCAGTAATATCACTAATGGGCACTAATATACAAAGAGGGTACCCAGGTGTAAACATTGTGAGGTATTCAGTAATATCACTAATGGGCACTATATACAAGAGGGTACCCAGGTGTAACATTGTGAGGTATTCAGTAATATTAATGGGGCACTATATACAAGAGGGTACCAGGTGTAACAATGTGAGGTATTCAGAATATCACTAATGGGCACTATATACAAGAGGGTACCCAGGTGTAACATTGTGAGGTACTTCAGTAATATCAATAATGGGCACTATAACAAGAGGGTACCCAGGTGTAACTTGTGAGGTAGTCATAACTATCACTAATGGGCACTATATACAAGAGGGTACCCAGGTGTAACATTGTGAGGTATTCAGTAATATCACTAATGGGCACTATATACAAGAGGGTACCCAGGTGTAACATTGTGAGGTATTCAGTAATATCACTCAATGGGCACTATCATACAAGAGGGTACTCAGGTGTAACATTGTGAGGTTATTCAGTATATCACTAATGGGCCTATATACAAGAGGGTACCAGGTGTAACATTGTGAGGTATTCAGTAATATCACTAATGGGCACTATATACTAGAGGGTACCCAGGTGTAACATTGTGAGGTATTCAGTAATATCACTAATGGCCAACTATATACAAGAGGGTACCCAGGTGTAACATTGTAGAGGTATTCAGTAATATCACTAATGGGGCACTATATACAAGAGGGTACCCAGTGTAACATTGTGAGGTATTCAGTAATATCACTAATGGGCACTATATACAAGAGGGTACCCAGGTGTAACATTGTGAGGTATTCAGTAATATCACTAATGGGCACTATATACAAGAGGGTACCCAGGTGTAACATTGTGAGGTATTCAGTAATATCACTATGGGCACTATATACAAGAGGGTACCCAGGTGTAACATTGCTGAGGTAGTTCAGTAATATCACTAATGGGCACTATATACAAGAGGGTACCCAGGTTGTAACATTGTGAGGTATTCAGTAATATCACTAATGGGCACTATATACAAAGAGGGTTACCCAGCGTTGTAACATTGTGAGGTATTCAGTAATATCACTAATGGGCACTATATACAAGAGGGGTACCAGGTTGTAACATTGTGAGGTATTCAGTAATATCACTAATGGGCACTCTATATACAAGAGGGTAACTCAGGTGTAACATATGTGAGGTATTCAGTAATATCACTAATGGGCACTATATACAAGAGGGTACACAGGTGTAACATTGTGAGGTATTCAGTAATATCACTAATGGGCACTATATACAAGAGGGTACCCAGGTGTAACATTGTGAGGTATTCAGTAATATCACTAATGGGCACTATATACAAGAGGGTACCCAGGTGTGTAACATTGTGAGGTATTCAGTAATATCACTAATGGGCACTATATACAAGAGGGTACCCAGGTGTAACATTGTGAGGTATTCAGTAATATCACTAATGGGCACTATATACAAGAGGGTACCCAGGTGTAACATTGTGAGGTATTCAGTAATATCACTAATGGGCACTATATACAAGAGGGTACCCCAGGGTGTAACATTGTGAGGTATTCAGTAATATTCACTAATGGGCACTATATACAAGAGGGTACCCAGGTGTAACATTGTGAGGTATTCAGTAATATCACTAATGGGCACTATATACAAGAGGGTACCAGGTGTAACATTGTGAGGTATTCAGTAATATCACTAATGGGCACTATATACAAGAGGGTACCCAGGTGTAACATTGTGAGGTATTCAGTAATATCACTAATGGGCACTATATACAAGAGGGTACCCAGGTGTAACATTGTGAGGGTATTCAGTAATATCACTAATGGGCACTATATACAAAGGGGTACCTCAGGTGTAACATTGTGAGGTATTCAGTAATATCACTAATGGGCACTATATACAAGAGGGTACCCAGGTGTAACATTGTGAGGTATTCAGTAATATCACTAATGGGCACTATATACAAGAGGGTACCAAGGTGTAACATTGTGAGGTATTCAGTAATATCACTAATGGGCCACTATATACAAGAGGGTACTCCAGGTGTAACATTGTGCAGGTATTCAGTAATATCACTAATGGGCACTATATACAAGAGGGTACCCAGGTGTAACATTGTGAGGTATTCAGTAATATCACTAATGGGCACTATATACAAGAGGGTACCCAGGTGTAACATTGTGAGGTATTCAGTAATATCACTAATGGGCACTATATACAAGAGGGTACCCAGGTGTAACATTGTGAGGTATTCAGTAATATCACTAATGGGCACTATATACAAGAGGGGTACCCAGGTGTAACATTGTGAGGTATTCAGTAATATCACTAATGGGCCACTATATACAAGAGGGTACCAGTGTAACATTGTGAGGTATTCAGTAATATCACTAATGGGCACTAATATACAAGAGGGTACTCAGGTGTAACATTTTGAGGTATTCAGTAATATCACTAATGGGCACTATATACAAGAGGGTACCCCCAGGATTTGTAACATTGTGATCGTATTCAGTAATATCACTAATGGGCACTATATACAAGAGGGTACCCAGGTGTAACATTGTGAGGTATTCAGTAATATCATAATGGGCACCTATATACAAGAGGGTACCCAGGTGTAACATTGTGATGTATTCAGTTAATTATCACTAATGGGCACTATATACAAGAGGGTACCCAGGTGTAACATTGTGAGGTATTCAGTAATATCACTAATGGGCACTATATACAAGAGGGTACCCCGGTGTAACATTGTGAGGTATTCAGTAATAATCACTAATGGGCACTATATACAAGAGGGTACCCAGGTGTAACATTGTGAGGTATTCAGTAATATCACTAATGGGCACTATATACAAGAGGGTACCCAGGTGTAACATTGTGAGGTATTCAGTAATATCACTAATGGGCACTATATACAAGAGGGTACCAGGTGTAACATTGTGAGGTATTCAGTAATATCACTAATGGGCACTATATACAAGAGGGTACCCAGGTGTAACATTGTGAGGTATTCAGTAATATCACTAATGGGCACTATATACAAGAGGGTACCCAGGTGTAACATTGTGAGGTATTCAGTAATATCACTAATGGGCACTATATACAAGAGGGTACCCAGGTGTAACATTGTGAGGTATTCAGTAATATCACTAATGGGCACTATATACAAGAGGGTACACAGGTGTAACATTGTGAGGTATTCAGTAATATCACTAATGGGCACTATATACAAGAGGGTACCCAGGTGTAACATTGTGAGGTATTCAGTAATATCACTAATGGGCACTATAAACAAGAGGGTACCCCAGGTGTAACATTGTGAGGTATTCAGTAATATCACTAATGGGCACTATATACAAGAGGGTACACAGGTGTAACATTGTGAGGTATTCAGTAATATCACTAATGGCACTATATACAAGAGGGTACCCAGGTGTAACATTGTGAAGGTATTCAGTAATATCACTAATGGGCACTATATACAAGAGGGTACTCAGGTGTAACATTGTGAGGTAGTCAGTAATATCACTAATGGGCACTATATACAAGAGGGTACCCAGGTGTAACATTGTGAGGTATTCAGTAATATCACTAATGGGCACTATATACAAGAGGGTACCCAGGTGTAACATTGTGAGGTATTCAGTAATATCACTAATGGGCACTATATACAAGAGGGTACCCAGGTGTAACATTGTGAGGTATTCAGTAATATCACTAATGGGCACTATATACAAGAGGGTACCCAGGTGTAACATTGTGAGGTATTCAGTAATATCACTAATGGGCACTATATACAAGAGGGTACCCAGGTGTAACATTGTGAGGTATTCAGTAATATCACTATTGGGCACTATATACAAGAGGGTACCCAGGTGTAACATTGTGAGGTATTCAGTAATATCACTAATGGGCACTATATACAAGAGGGTTACCCAGGTGTAACATTGTGAGGTATTCAGTAATATCACTAATGGGCACTATATACAAGAGGGTACCCCAGGTGTAGCATTGTGAGGTATTCAGTAATATCACTAATGGGCACTATATACAAGAGGGTACCCTAGGTGTAACATTGTGAGGTATTCAGTAATATCACTAATGGGCACTATATACAAGAGGGTACCCAGGTGTGTAACATTGTTGTGAGGTATTCAGTAATATCACTAATGGGCACTATATACAAGAGGGTACCCATGTGTAACATTGTGAGGTATTCAGTAATATCACTAATGGGGCACTGATATACAAGAGGGGTACCCAGGTGTGAACATGTGTGAGGTATTCAGTAATATCACTAATGGGCACTATATACAAGAGGGTACCCAGGTGTAACATTGTGAGGTATTCAGTAATATCACTAATGGGCACTATATTCAAGAGGGTACCCAGGTGTAACATTGTGAGGTATTCAGTAATATCACTAATGGGCACTATATACAAGAGGGTACCCAGGTGTAACATTGTGAGGTATTCAGTAATATCACTAATGGGCACTATATACAAGAGGGTACGCAGGTGTAACATTGTGAGGTATTCAGTAATATCACTAATGGGCACTATATACAAGAGGGTACCCAGGTGTAACATTGTGAGGTATTCAGTAATATCACTAATGGGCACTTTATACAAGAGGGTACTCAGGTTGTACATTGTGAGGTATTCAGTAATATCACTAATGGGCACTGTATACAAGAGGGTACCCAGGTGTAACATTGTGAGGTATTCAGTAATATCACTAATGGGCACTATATACAAGAGGGTACCACAGGTGTAACATTGTGAGGTATTCAGTAATATCACTAATGGGCACTATATACAAGAGGGTACCTCAGGTGTAACATTGTGAGGTATTCAGTAATATCACTAATGGGCACTATATACAAGAGGGTACCAAGGTGTAACATTGTGAGGTATTCAGTAATATCACTAATGGGCACTATATACAAGAGGGTACCAGGTGTAACATTGTGATGTATTCAGTAATACACTAAGGGCCACTATATACAAGAGGGTTACCCAGCGTGTAATCATTGTGAGGTATTCAGTAATAT